>NC_055990.1:32578562-32892311 GCF_018446385.1 Zingiber officinale | reverse complement strand
GAAAAATATATTTTAACTCTTTATTTACACTTGGATTATTCAATATCTTGTTCTTGCATGCGAAGAGATAATCTTTCAGGAGAACTTCTGTCGTTTGATCCAAAAATTGATAGAACTTTCCTGAGGAGAAGAAACTTGCAGAAACTCCAAGCAGAACAAGAAACTTCTGAAATGGCTAACAAACTTTTGAAGGATTACGCAGCACCTTGTGCATGGGAGCTTCGGTCTAGTATCACTCGACCACCAATTAAAGCCAATAATTTTGAAATCAAGCCTGCAATGATCCACATGATCCAGCAAAATCAATTTGGAGGACCGCACGATGATCCAAATCATCACTTGGAGCTTTTCTATGAGATCTGTAGTACTATAAAAGTAAATGGGGTCCCTCCAGAAACAGTAAGGTTACTTCTTTTTGAATTTTTCCTAAAAGACAAAGCCAAGCAGTAGTTTAATTCTCTACCAGCAAACAGCATAACATCTTGGGATCAGTGTGAGTAAAAATTTTTGGACAAATTTTACCCGCCGAGTAAAACTGCACACATGAGGAATTTAATTACAAGCTTCAAATAGATAGACTTAGAATCGCTATTTAAAGCATGGGACAGATTCAAGAGTATGCTGAGACAGTGCCCCCATCATGGCCTCGAGAACTGGTTGGTGCTACACATGTTCTACAATGGAATCAACTATCACATGAAGGTGTCCCTCGATTCTGCAGAAGGAGGGGTATTAATGAACAAGAGCCTTGATGAAACTGAAGAGATCATAAAAAATGTGGCATAGAACCACCATAAGTGGGTAATTAAAAGATCTAGAGGTTCTTTCTCTAGGAATCCAATAAAGGCATCAGGAAAATTCGACATAGATGCAGTCACGCTCATGTCTGCAAAGCTGGATGCTCTGACCAAGAAGCTTGAGACCATGGGGAACAACACAGCTAATGCAATAGTGTGTGTTTGCAAAACTTGCGGAAGTTCAGATCATGCTCAAGATACTTGCCCCTTAGGACCAGTACAAGCACAAATGAACCAACTTGAGCAATGTGATGCGATAGTCAATTATAACCAAAAGCAAAACAATCCCTACTCCAACACATACAACCATGGGTGGAGGAACCACCCAAATTTCTCTTACCGGGGCAATCAAGATCAAGGACCAGCAAAACAAAGTTACCAACCTGGGTAATAAAGCTACCCACCTAGACAGACTTATCAACAACAGCAACCTTCACAACTGTCCAGAATCAAAAAGATGCTTGAAGAAGCTCTCTTGGAGCAAAAAGAGATGAAAAATGAAATCAAGCAATTGAATCAAAGATTGGAGAATTCTGAAAAGCATCAAAAGATGCAAGACAACCAAATCTCCCAAATAGCCCAGTCCTTTTCAAGAGCACCGGGAGCATTTCCGAGAAAGCCCGACATGAACCCGGTGGAACATTGCAACCGTATTGAGCTGAAGAGTGAACGAACTTTAGAAGATCCCCAATTGACTGCTCAGAAAGGAATCAACTCAGAGGAAGAGTCCTCTCCTCTCATTCCTAATTTGGTCTAGAACAAAGACAGGGAGGAGATCACCAAGAAGGTTGAAGGGACTCTTCCACTTCCCCCATAAAGTCAGACAATTCCTTTCCCCCAGAAACTAATTACATCCCAAAAGGATGAAGAGTTCCACCGATTCCTTAAGAAGATTAAAGAAATCTGCATTGAAGTACCTCTGATAGACGCACTGCACCAAATGTCGAAGTTCACCAAATTTTTAAAAGGTGTTCTATCTAACAGAAGACAGAAGGGTGACTTCGAGACTATAGCATTGACAGAGAAGTGCAGTGCTCTACTCATGGTAGATATTCCCCCAAAGCTCCAGGATCCAGGAAGTTTTTTTATACCGTGTAAAATTAGCTCTGAGCTTATACAGAAGACTTTCTATGACTTGGGAGCGAGTGTCAGCCTACTTCCATACTCGTTATGTAAGAAGCTAGGACTCCAGAACATCAAACTTACTATTATGATACTACAATTGGCTGACCATTCATGTAGATACCCAATGGGTATAGTGGAAGACATGCCAGTAAAGGTAGGCGGATCCATCATTCCCACAGATTTTATTATCCTGGATATGGAGGAGGATCCCAAGATCCCAATCATCTTTGGAAGACCATTCCTTACCACTGCTGGAGCCCTTATTGATGTGAAAAATCACAAGTTATCCTTGGAGATCGGTAAAGAAAGGTTAGAATTCGATTTATCTGATTCTCCTAACTGCATCTCCTCTTCTCAGGGAAATTCTAGCAAGACGAATATACACAAAGTTAAGGAATGCAGTTTCCAAGAGAGGTCGCCTCCAACAAGAAAAGAGAAGTACATTTGTCCTACACGAGCAAAACTGAAGGAGCAGACTAGAGCATTAACCCTAGGAGGAGATCCATGCTTCCATGGGTTTAGTCCACACTAACTGATATAGGGTTTAGCTAAAGACCTAAAACAAGCACTTCTTGGGAGGCAACCCAAGGGTTTTTGTTTTAATTCGTTATCAATTTATCGTTCTATTTTTTTTAGTTAGTTCAATGAAGTTTTTTTTTATTGCTGGATCTTTGTTTGCAGGATGTGCATAACCTCCACGAGCTAGCTGTGATCATTTCATGGGCATGGGGGCATCAGACGAATCAAAAAGGTAAAGGGAGAGACACTACATGTGTAAGAGAGTCGGTCGTGTGACCCCACATGACCGTGTGAAGCTATCAGAGGAAGAAATGCCACTGGTCGTGCAACCCTGCACGGCCATGTGGCCTGTGCAGAGAAAGAATAATATACGGTTGTGACAACTGGCACGGCCATGCGAAGTCACTAGAGGAGAAGAGGGCATGGGTCGTGCAGATCTGGCACGACCATGCGATCTAGGCCGAGAGGAGAAAAGAAGGGGTCGTGCCAACCGGCACGGCCGTGCGGTGACCCAAGCTACCAGGCCGTGTCTTTAAGACATGGTCGTGCCCTACCCGTGTATGCCGCCAACTTCCCTAAAAATCCCTAATTCCCATCTCCTTCTCTCCCAAAAGCTTTTTCCTCCCCACTACACCTCATCAACCTCCAATTCCTACACATAAAACTCATCTTTACTAAGATCTACATCTAGATTTAGGATTTCTTCAAGCCCCAAATCCGGAAAGAGAGAAACAATTTCCCTATTCTTTTTCTTTCCCCTCCTCCATCCTCAAGATCCATCTCCACCCACAAGAAGTTCCTCAAGTTCACCTTGCATCATGTCTCAAATCTTGAAGAGACTCCGACGAGGAAGCGATGGATCTAGCAAAGGAGATGCATCAGGAGGAGACAAAGGCAAAGGAAAGGCTTCTTCTTCCAAAGGAAAAGGGAAAAGGGTGGCACGCGACGAAGGTGATGAAAACGAATTTAATATTATTTTTAGAAATCATGAACATAAAGCTAGATATGATATTCTGGTTGCTAGAAAAATTATGTGCACTAGGTATATGGATCTCACTACCATGGATATGTTAGGAATTAGGGATGGCGTCGATTGGATGATTAGCTCATTAGATTGGAATGACATTATGTACACACGTTTATTGACTTACCCCCGCCTAGTCCTTGAATTTTTGAGCTCAATTGATGCTGAATTTTCTTCTGAGGATGACTACATAGGGGTCATATCTTTTAGGTTGATGAACAAAGAAATTTGGTGGATGTTTAGTGATTTTAATATTTGTTTTAGTTTACCTACTGGTGGTGCCCGTGGATTTGATAGTAATATTAACTGGAATGAATTTTGGACGTCAATTACTGGATCAAAGAACCCCTATGAGCCCTCTAGAGCAAAGGCATCCCGCATGCAAAACCCTACCTTTAGATACCTTCACCGTGTGATGAGCAAAACAATCTTTGGTCGAGGTGAGAGTGATGGGGTGGTTAGGAAAGTGGAACTTTATTCTCTTTGGGCGATGCTAAATAAAGTAGACTTTGATTCTGGATTTCAATCCTACAGAACTTACTGAGAGCAGCTAAAGCTTCTTCGGGGATGATATTATTTGGCGGTTTAATAACCTAAATAGTAATAAATCTGGGTTGTGAGCTTGATAGGCTAGAGGTCGTTCATGGTAATGACAAGATCGACATAGATTCTTGTCTTGCAATGAAGATGATTTATCAGGACGAGAATGAGTTTACTTTCCCTAAGAACGATGGTTTCCCATTACCCCTTCCTTGTCCCGAGCGTACTTCAGTTCGTAACCCCGCAAACTGGGTGATCACTGATTCAGACCCCGAGTTTGTTCCCCCCTTGTGGGAGACACCGAATACCACCAAGAGCCCTCGTCATCAGGATTCCTGCAACCTTTCGGACATCCGGAACCTGCTAGGTGTTGGAACCCCAAGGTTGTTTTGGTGTAATCAACAAGTTAAGTTAGGTCCTGTGTGTATTTAACCTTGTGTCTAAGTGTGCAGGAGCTTAGGAGCATAGGTAGTTGAGTGGAAGACGTAGCTAGCGTGAAGGACGGCAGTCCGAGGGACGAGGTGCTGCGGAAGAGTACACCGGCGGACGAGAAGGAAGCGTGCGGTGGTTCCGAGGGACGAAAGCCGAAGCGGAAGATTGCTCGTGGAGCAAGAGACGCAGCTAGCGAGATGGACGGCACGCGGTGCATCCAAGGGACGAAGACTGCGGATGAGTACGTCGGCGAACGAGAAGGAAACACGCAGCGATTCCGAGGGACGAGAAGCCGGAGGGAAGCCCGCTCGAGAAGACCGGAACTTGGGTTCGGGTGAGGCCTATTCCGGATAGCAGAGATCACCCAAGCAAGCGGATCCGAAGTAGAAGACCCGGACCGAGCTGAACCAAACCGGAGCAGTGGTCCCCGGATGAAAAAGTCAACGTTGGTTGACTTTGGGCTCCGGGGCGCCCGGAACAGTCCGGGGCGCCCGGAACAGTCCGGGGCGCCCGGAGCAGCCCGGGGCGCCCGGAACCCTTCCGGGCGCCCGGACCCAGTATTTTGACCAGATCGAGTCAAAACTCGATCTGAACGTTGGGGGATAAAATTTTTCCCCCCTGGGTGCCCGGAACCCTTCCAAGCGCCTCGACCAAGGCTATAAATATAGCCTTGGTCCAGAAGCTTCAGATGAACTCAGAGATTTACATTCCAAACACTTGTGCGATTCTGTTCTAGTTTAGCTTCTGTCTTTTGTGCTTTCATTGCTGTAAGAGGCTTCTCCGCCTGAAGGAGATATTTTAGTGCGCATTCATTCCTTGGATTAACAACCTCCTTGGTTGTAACCAAGTCAAGTTGCTACTTAACCCCCCTTCTAGCCGGCCCAACGATCCTACAAGTGGTATCAGAGCCGAGACGCTTCAGGAGGACTAACCGCCGAACGAAGCAACGAGATGGCCGGATCTAACATCCACCCGCCAAAATTCGAGGGGGACTTTGCAAGCTAGAAGAAGCACATGGAGGTATTTTTCGGTACCGATTTTGATTTATTACTAACAATGGAACTCGGTTTTGAAGCTCCCGAGGGCAAAGCAAAAAATCAATGGACAAAGAAAGAGTAGGCCGAGTACGTGGCAAACAAGAAAGCATAATTCCATCTGCTAACCGTACTTCCGCCACAAGAAGTCAACCGTGTCGGCACCTACAACTCGGCAAAGGAGCTTTGGGAGAAGTTCCTTGAATTACACGAAGGAACATCCGAAACCAAGCTTGCGAGACGGGACTTACTTCGCAACCAGCTCACCAACCTCCGTCTTGAAGAAGGTGAAACAATTGCACATCTACACTCGAGGATACAGGAGCTAATCACTGGACTTTCGAATCTCGAAGAAGAGGTAAGTAACCGAGATTCGCTCAGGTACGCTTTAAATTCCTTCCCTAGAAATTCAAAATGGGCATCATTAGTATATGCTTTTTACATTTCGAAGGACTTAGAAAAAATTTAATTAGAAGAATTTTTTTCAACATTTGAAGTGCATGAGTCAAGATGTGCAGGAATGAGGGAGTCAAAGAACAACGTCGCCCTCAAAGCTTCGAGAGACGAACCTGAATCGGAATCTTCTCTCGACGATGAGGAAATGGTAATGATGGTAAGATGATTTAATAAGTTATACAATTCTAGAAAAACTAATCATCCACAGAGTAGAAAGAAAAGAACGATCCGCTGCTACCATTGCGACGAAGAAGGGCATGTCAAGGACAACTGCCCTAAGCTGAAGAACAAAGACAAGGAAAAGGGTAAGAAGCCTATCCAAAAATGAAAGGTCCTGAAGGCGACGTGGGACGATACGTCGTCTGAATCGGAAGTCGAAGCATTCTCCGGACTCGCACTAATGGCGAGTCATCAAGACGACGACTGCGATTCAAGCTCTTCCGAAATGAGCATCGAGAGCATCGATGAAGGGGGAGACACGTTGGAAGAAAGCAGCAGCTCAGGGGGAGAAATGGACAACGAGATCGATAAGGTAAGTCAGGTACGATCTCTTCCTCCCGATAAAATGTTTAAGTTCGTTAAACTTTTAACAAAAGATTGCTGCAAATTAGAACGTGAAAATAAAAATTTAAAAATAATTCTAGCTAAGTCTTGTCCCTTAGAAGAATTAGATAAATTAAAAATAGCAAATGAAAAATTGAAATTTGAAAATGATGATTTGAAAATTCAAGTAGATAACTTGAAAAACTATGCATATTCATCTAAAACCAATTTTAGAAGATTTAATAATTTAAATTGGTACTTTAAATATCACCCGGGACAATTAGGAACATTTCAAGAAAATATGTCCCTAAAAGCTTTTTAATTAATCCAGTAGGGTGGAACCTTTATTGGGTTCCTAAATCATGCCTAAACTAAATTGTAAAATTAGCGCTTTAAGTGAGAAAATTAAACAAAGAATTTCCTTATGAGGCTTTGTCAAGGAAGTGGTTGTTGCTCCAATAACCAAGAAGGCCTAGTGCCTCGCCACGACCTGGAAGCCAAAATATTGAAATAAATGTTTAATTAACTTATTAATAAATTATTAATACAAGAATTAATTAGTGCTTTAAAAAGGTTATTCAAAACATTTTATTTTAGAAATTTACTTACTTAGAATTTTTTTTCCTAAGTCATTTTTTTTGTGCTTAAAAATTCTCAAAATTTTAAGTTAGGATTTTTTTTAGGATTTTTCTTACTTAGAAAAATTCTCAAAGATCATTTCTTCCTAAGTTAAAAACTTTTTCCTGAAACTAGAAATCTCAGCTTAAATTACTTAGAAAAATTTTCTAATTTTCTTAAAAATCTAGAATTTTTTTTTAGAAATATATTTTTCAAGTTTTTAAACCCTTAGATTGTTTTTTCTTGGAACCCCATTTTTTTGTGATTAAAGGGGGAGAATGGAAATTTTAAGTCTAGGGGGAGGTAGATAGATTTATTTTTTTTTATCTTTTCTATCTTTTTGCACTTAAATTGCAAATTAAGTTAATTTACTTAATTTTATTTTATGTCTATTTTAACCCTAGCTTAACTTAGGTTGATCACACCAAAAAGGGGGAGATTGTTGGAACCCCAAGGTTGTTTTGGTGTGATCAACAAGTTAAGTTAGGTCCTGTGTGTATTTAACCTTGTGTCTAAGTGTGCAGGAGCTTAGGAGCACAGGAAGTTGAGTGGAAGACGCAGCTAGCGTGAAGGACGGCAGTCCGAGGGACGAGATGCTGCGGAAGAGTACACCGGCGGACGAGAAGGAAGCGTGCGATGGTTCCGAGGGACAAAAGCCAGAGCGGAAGATTGCTCGTGGAGCAAGAGACGCAGCTAGCGAGATGGATGGCACGCGGTGCGTCCGAGGGACGAAGACTGCGGATGAGGACACCGGTGGACGAGAAGGAAACACGTAGCGATTCCGAGGGACGAGAAGCCGGAGGGAAGCCCGCTCGAGAAGACCGGAACTTGGGTTCGGGTGAGCCCTATTCCGGATAGCAGAGATCACCCAAGCAAGCAGATCCGGAGTAGAAGACCCGGACCGAGCTGAACCAAACCGGAGCAGTGGTCCCCGGATGAAAAAGTCAACGTTGGTTGACTTTGGGCTCCGGGGCGCCCGGAACAGTCCGGGGCGCCCGGAACAGTCCGGGGTGCCCGGAACCCTTCCGGGCGCCCGGACCCAGTATTTTGACCAGACCGAGTCAAAACTCGATCTGAACGTTGGGGGATAAAATTTATCCCACCCAGGGCGCCCGGAACCCTTCCAGGCGCCCCGACCAAGGCTATAAATATAGCCTTGGTCCAGAAGCTTCAGATGAACTCAGAGATTTACATTCCAAACACTTGTGCGATTCTGTTCTAGTTTAGCTTCTGTCTTTTGTGCTTTCACTGCTGTAAGAGGCTTCTCTGCCTGAAGGAGATATTTTAGTGCATGTTCATTCCTTGGATTAACAACCTCCTTGGTTGTAACCAAGTCAAGTTGCTATTCAACCCCCCCTTCTAGCCGGCCCAACGGTCCTACACTAGGCACTCCTTTGCCTATGGTATGGGACCTTCTAGATTTGATTTTTTTGATTTTTGTGCCTCCTTAGACTCACTTCATGAGAAGCACAATACCCAACAATAATTGTTGGAAGGTCGTTTCAAGTTGTCTGATGACCAGTTTAGGGAGGTACAAGACCATTTTCAATTTACTAGAGATTTTCATAGTCAGGTGACAGGATTCGTTCAAGATTATGAGGTTGGCCAGGAAAGAATGAGGAATTTCATGGATGATATGGATATTACTCGATAACAAGTAGACGCACTTTACCAATATCATCAGCATATTGGTCATCTCCCTGGTATGCCTAGATTTTCCTCCGACACGCATCGGGGCCCCCCTTATCCCCCGCCACCGTATTAATTTCATCGAGACGATGAAAAGTCTAAGTCAGGGGGTGTTGTGTTTGCACAACCTGAGTCGAGTCATTTTCTTTTCTTTCTGCAAATTTATTTATTTTGCTTTATCTACTTGCATTTCATTTTTTTTATTTCTTTTAATTTCATATTTCTTACATCTCATTTGCACTTCCTTTTCCTACTTGTAGTTTTTCATCGTTTTTATTTTGAAGTTTTGAGACATATTTGAGAACATCAAACATTCTACTTCCTCTGCTGACTTGTCCAATAGCAAAATGACTAGCACGTGTAATTTCTTAGTTCATGTGTTGTAGAGATAGTGTTAGTATGCTTGGTGTACCTCCTTTCTCTATCTTTAGTAGCATGAAATAAGCTAAGTATTGTACGGAATTTAGTATAAGTCTTGGCCTAACATTAAGGATCTTACTTTCACTTCACTTAAGTACTTAAGCTTGAATAGTAGAAATATTTTGAAATAGCTATGATTCATCCAATTTGCTTAGTACTTTTGTTCCTATGGGGATTCCTTAGTTATATTTTGGTTAGTGGATGACCTCGGATCATGGAAGCTCATTTGGAAAAATCTAAATCCTAACATATGCATCTGCATTTGTGATTAGTGCTACACCTCTATAGCACTAAAAAATAATAATAATAATAATAATAATAAAAGAGTTGAATAAGGGATAAAAAATAATTGTCGTGAGTGGAAACTAACAATTTACCCCTTTGAGACCGAGTTAGGTTACTGGGGAAATAAATGTTATGTTTCTCTTGATTCCGAGTAGTATTCTTTGAGACCTTGCATAATTTAAGAAAAACGAACCAAGTGTGTGGCAGGTAAGAGCCTATCACCGAGAACATTAGGAACTCAATTGTATGACGACTTGACTAGGACAGAAAATTGAAACTTGAAGAGTTTGAGTTACTTATTGCACCGAGCACGAAGAACTTATGCTTAGGTCATACTTAGGTTACTCCACAATCATGCTTATCAATGAAACTAGTTGATAGAGTTGGGTGAGTACACTAGGGATTATGATACACTATAAGAACTCATGAACATAGATTGCAGCGTTTTGCTTGAGGACAAGCAAAGGGTCAAGTCTGGGGGTATGATGTGCGTAGATATTATGATCGTTTATGCATATTTTAATGCACATTCACTTGTTTTATTTGTATATATTCATTGCACGATCATCTCTCTTATCATTTATTAAGTATTTATTACTCTTTTGTCGAAGATTTGCTCTTTGTTTGGTTTTATGTTGACAGGGACAACTCTTGGAGCGAAAACAATGATTATCGATGCATCGGAGCAAAGCAGAGCACAGCCGTGCAACCCTGCACAGCCGTGTGGCCATTCCAGACAGAGAGCATAGCATGGTCGTTCAACCCTGCACGACCGTGTGGCCATTCCCGGAGAGAAAGCAGAGCACGGTCGTGCAACCTTGCACGGTCATGCCTCACAACCAGCAGCCAAGATCCCCACGGTCGTGTGAACCTCACACAGTCGTGAAGTGCAACCCGAGCCAAAGCAAGACACGGCCGTGCAGATGTAGCACGGTCGTGCCACTTAACCTGAAGAGAAGAAGAGCTTGGCCGTGCGGATCTTGCACGGCCGTGGCATGGGCCATGCGACGCCCGTGCCCTAGCCTATATAAAGGCTTTTAACTCTTCTCCTTAGGGGGGAGGCGAGTCATCAAAAGAGAGCTACCTTCGTGTCGTTCCACGCTATCCCGGACCTCCGTTCAACAATCCAAGATCACCTTCATCACCGCATCAACTCCAGAAGCAAAGGATTGGATCCGAAGATTACTCGACATTTTTGGATAAGCATCTCTTCTCTTTCTCTCTTCTCGTTTGAAGATTGTATGCTTACTTATATTATGTCTTTGGGTTTTTCTCCTGCGCCTATGGAGTAGATCCTTTGTTCTAGGATCAGGGAGTAGTTGTGGATAGGGTTTGATGTAAGACTCATGTTTATGCCTTTACTCATTGGATGATTTCACTTGCCTTGTTTCTATTTGATATACATGAGACTTGTTGCTGAGATTACCTTGTCATATTAGTTGATTGTGTAGAAATTGCTAATTTCGTAAAGAGAGGATTTTAGATCGTATGCCCGAGGGACCCTAGTGACAGGGGTAACCCGTTCACGGACATCTAGAATACTCCCTTGAAAGGAAAGACAACTTCTCCATAAGGAAGTAAGAGACCAAACCAAACCTCTATCTTTATCCCTAATGATACCGATTAAATTTGTATTCTTGTGATCTACCGAGGCACCCTAATGACAGGGGTTAACTGTAACAGGATTTCACAGGAATCTTCTCTGTTTAGTGCTTAAGGATAGTAGCTTTAACTTTCGACAAATGCATGTTGATTGATAATGAGGAAAAGATAGAATATAATACATCAGGTTTCACCACAATGAAACCGAACTCCTAGAACTCTTCCCAAGCCAAGTTAACATTTCTCTCTTTTGTTAGTTCTCACATCCACTTCCCCATTTCCTTTCTTCCTAAGAAATAGTTGACTTACAACCAACGGTAATTTAGCTAATTCTACGTGAACAATCACTAGTGCTTATAACCAGTCCTTGTGGGATCGATAATCTTTTATTACTGACGACGTATCCATGCACTTGCGGAAGCGTAACACCTTGATCTAAGGGAAGTTACACCAACACGGTCAAAATATACTAATGGACCTAGAGATCTCATATTCCACCCATTTCAGTTTCTATAGGTTTCTGGGATTGCAAGGAACTTAAATATGCTATCCATATTTATTTTGACTTCTCGGATGTTTTAAAATATAATAAGAAAGAATCGTTAAAAATCTCCACGTTGGGCCTGAAATGATTCAATATCAGGCCCATGTTGGGCCTAATATGTTATATATCAGGCCCAACATGGAGATTTTTATTATTGTTTCTTATTATATTTTAACACCTCCAAAAAGCCAAAATAAACAATGGATAACATATTTGAACTCCTTACAAGCTCATAAATCCACAGGAACTGAAATGAGATCTAAGGTCTCTAGGTCCATTAGTAGATTTTGACCGAAACTTACTAATGGATCTAAAGAGCTCCGATTACATCTATTTCAATTCATGTGGATTTCTGAAATTACAAGGAGTTCAAATATGTTATTCATTATTTATTTTGGCTTCTCCAAATATATTAAAATATTATCAAAAAATCAATTAAATCTTAAATGTCGTAGGCATGATATGATTTGCATATCATGCTTACATGATATATACATGAAAAAAAAGGGAAAAAGGAGGAGTCTAACTATGCAAAGACCAAAACCCACTAATTGATCTAGACATGTCCGATTGGACATATTTCAGGTCATATAGATTTATGAGACGGTAAGGACTCGAACGGTGTCGTCCATTGCATATTTTGATTTCTCCGGAGATATTTAAATATTATCAAAAAAATCAACTAAACTCTAACCTCGTGGGCATGATATGAAAAAATATCAGACCCACATTGGGTCTGATATGAAAAAATATCAAGTCCACGTTGGACCTGATATGAAAAAATATTAAGTTCATATTAGACTTGATATGGAAATATATGAGACCCACGTTGAGTTTGATATAAAAAAAATATCAAATTTACATTAGGTTTGATATAAAAAAAAAATATCATGCCTATATTAAGTATGATATAGAAAAATATTAAGTATACATTGGACTTTATAGAAAAAATATCATGCCCATGTTACATCTTATTAAAAAAAATATCAGCCTATGTATATATCCAAAAGATGAAAAAAAAAAAATTGTATCCGTATAACAGAGGAAAGAGATGAAACATTATATGCAAAAATCTTAAAATAGTAGTAAATTGAATGCACGGAAAGTATAATAATGAGTACAATGCGCGGTCCGACTGTCCGAGTCCAACGATATGATGATGGCTGATTCTTTGCGTCCGCCGCCGGCTCCCTCTTCCTCCAACTCCATCTCGATCGCTGCTTCTTCCCGTCCAGATAAGGGGCAAAAGGACGAGAGGGCGAAGATGAAAACCACAGTGAAGGGTAAGTACGAGGTCAACAACAGCGCCACCTCCGCCGCCTCCGCCGCCGCCACCATCTCCCTGCACGCCGGCGACGGCCGTCTAAAGGCCTCCGCGACCGAAGCCACCTTCGCCAACGGTTCATCCCTCGATGGCCTCGTCCTCTCCTTCGAAAAACCCGGCGCCTTTATCCTCGACTACACCGTCAAAGACAAGGCAAATTAAACCCACCCCTTCGTCCTTTACTCCGAATTAAAATGACCTCATCTTCAATCTGTTCAACAACTGTTTTTTCGTTATTTTTCCTGTCCAGGATGTGAGGTTTCAGTTCATGAACTCGTTCAAGGTGGTGGAAAAAACTGTTAATTTAACCTACACGCACGCAAGAGCGGCGAACCGAACAGCGATTGACGGGTCCTTGGTGTTCGATCCGGCTAACAAGGTTTCGGTGAATTATGCGTTCGGTTCGGGAAACTGCAAGGTAAAGTACTGGTATGCGCACGGGGAACTTAAGAGGACGGTGCTGGAGCCTTGCTATGATGTGTCGAAGAACGCCTGGGATTTCGCCATGATAAAGAAGTTCGAGGGTGGTGATTCCTTGAAAGCGACTTACCATACAACAACTAAGAATCTCGGATTGGAGTGGAACAGGGATTCCCAGGAGAAAGGCTGCTTCAAGGTAATTCTTGGAGAACACACTTGCATTAATTCAATTTTGTGTTTTAAATGTTATGCTATTGTTAATAATTTGTCTTTGTTAATATTCATTCGTAATTTCTTCACATATGTGAATATTACTGTCAATATTTTTTTTGGTTCAATATTGTTGATGATATTTGATCCCCATTATGATCTCTTCGATGGGATTTCAGAAATTAGTCAAAACTTACTCCAGTGACCAGTGCTGCGAGATGCATTTAAGGAATCAGCATTATGTTACTTTACCTTTCTAAAATTATCACAGTAAACAGTAGAGACCATATTGCTACAATACTAACAACCCAGCTCTATCCCACTAGGTGGGATCAGTTATATGAATCCTTTTACACCATTGAGCTCTATCTCCTACTATATCATCATCTATACTTAAATAAATTTTATCTTATTTTATTGTTACTAACCAAGCTTTTTTTGATTTTCCTCTTCCTCGTTTTGATGTGTGTTTGTTATAGTTTCACATCGCCTAACTGAAGCATTTATTTGTCGTCTAAGTATATGCCCGTACCATCTTAAACATCTCTCTCGGAGTTTTCCCTTAATATATGTAACTCTGACTTTCTCTCTAATGCTCGCATTTCTTATTTTGTTCATCCACATATGTCCACACATTGACCTTAATATCCTCATTTCTACAACTCTCATCTTCTGCTCGAGTCATAGCCCAACATTCAACTTCATATAACATAGCAGGTCTAACTGCAGTTTTATAGAACTTTCCTTTAAATTTTAGATGTACTTTACGATCACATAAAACACCTGACACTCTCTTTATTTCAACTTTCCTACTTGTATTCTATATAAGATATCTCTCTCAATCCCTCTATCGTTTTGCAAAAATAATGCTAAATATTTAAAGCTCTCGGTTCAGGGTAATTCGTCATCTCCTATCTTAACAATTATCTCATTACGTCTAATATTGCTAAACTTAAATTCTATATATTCTGTGTTTATTTTACTAAACCTAAAATTTTTCCCTTCTAGTGTTTCCTGCCAAGATTCTAATTTAGCATTTATTCCTTCACGTGTTTCATCTACCAAAATAATATCATCTGCAAATAACATGCACCACGGTATTGTGTCTTGAATGTGTACAGCGAGTTCGTTCATAATTAGTGTAAAAAGATAGAGACTTAGAGTTGATCTATCTTTATTAGAAATATTTCAGTTACTCCGCCTGAAGTCTTTACTTTGGTTGTTACATCTTCGTATATATCTTTAATTAGTTCAATATAAATTACGCTAACACCTCTCTTCTCTAGAATTCTCCATATAATTTCTCTTGGAACTTTATCATAAGCTTTTTCTAAGTCAATGAATATCATATGTAGATTTTGTTTTTGCTCCCGATATTTTTTAATTAATTATCCAAACAGATGTATAGTTTCTATTATCGACCTTCCCGGCATGAACCCAAATTGATTTTTGATTACCATTGTTTCATTCCTTAATCTTTTTCCTATTACTTTTTCCCAAAGTTTTATAGTATGACTCAGTTTAATGTCCCTATAGTTTGCACAATTTTGTACGTCTCTCTTGTTCTTATATAAGGAAAATAAAGTACTTATCCTCTATTGATCAAGCATTTTTTAATATCATGTTAAATAATTTTGTAAATCATTTAATACCTTATTTTTCTAGGTACTTTCATACCTCTATCGGAATATCATTTGGTCCAACGGTTTTTCCATTATGCATCTCATTTAAAGTTTGTTTTACTTCTGAAGTTTGAATTTTATGATAAAAATTTAAATTTCAATGTTCATTTAACCTATTTAAGTTACCTAAGTTAAGTTCGTCACCTAAATCTTTATTAAAAAGTTGATGAAAATATTTCTTCCACCGCTCTTTTATTTCTCTATCGTTTACTAGCACTTATTACATTAATCTTTAATACATTTTATTTGGAGAAGATCTCTTATCTTTCTTTCTCTTACTTTAACTATTTTATAAATGTCTCTTTCCCCTTCTTTTGTATCTAATTTTTAATATAATCATTCAAAATTTTCATTCTTTACCTCGTTCACTACTTTCTTAGCTTCTTTCTTGGCTATTGTATATTTTTTAAAGTTTTCTTTGTTCTTACAAATATATAATTTCTTATAAGTTATTTATTTTTCCTTCACTTTCTCTTGTACTTTCTTATTCCACCACCAAGATTCCTTACTTAGTGATGCATGTCCCTTTGACTCACCGAGTACACTTTTAACTACTATTTTCAACTGTGATATCATTTTATCCCATGCCATATTAGAGTCATCGTATATTTCACCTAATGCTTGTACTCCTGTCTTCTCCTTAAATATATTTTGCTTCCCATCCTTAATTTCCACCACTTAATTCTAGGGTTCATATATATTTTAGTTTTATTGAGACTGTGTTTTAGGCATATATCCAATACTACTAACCTATTTTGGGTAGTTAAGGATGACCTTACAATTTTTACAAATCTTTTTATTTTTCTTCCTAATCATAAAAAAGTCAATTTGTGATTTATTATTCTCATTTTTTAACGTGACTAGGTGTTTTTCTCTTTTCTTAAAAAATATATTAACTAATATAAGGTCATATGCTATTGTAAATCTAATATAGTTTTCCCTTTCTCATTTCTCGTTCCAAACTCATAATCCTCATCTACCCTCTCATATTCCTCATTTTTCACTCTGGCATATCCATTTAAATCATTTGCTATTAAAATCATTTCATTTGGTGGAATGTTTTGTAATATTTCATCTAAGTCGTTCCAAAACCTTGATTTGGTAGCTTCATCTAATCCTATTTATTGTGCATATATGCTAATTATGTTCATAGTTTCTTTCGCTACTATTATCTTAAGTGTTATAATTTTATCCCATTTTCTAACTACTCATACAATTTCATCCTTTAACGAACTATCTACAACAATAC
Source organism: Zingiber officinale (assembly GCF_018446385.1). Classification (NCBI taxonomy): domain Eukaryota; kingdom Viridiplantae; phylum Streptophyta; class Magnoliopsida; order Zingiberales; family Zingiberaceae; genus Zingiber; species Zingiber officinale. The sequence continues at coordinate 32,875,798 of NC_055990.1, read as the reverse complement.
CCACTATATTTTTTGGTTTACTCTTTCCAGTGTACCATAACTTAAAATCCGAGTTATCTATCATCTTTGCATGCTCGTCTACGCATTTTGTCTCTTGTACACACAAAATACTAATTCTTCTCCTAATTATCGTATCTACTACCTCCATTGATTTACTAGTGAGCACTCCTATACTTCATGTTCCAAATCTTAGATTATTAGTTTTTTCTATCATATTTGTTCTTATCCAACCTATAGTGTAAGAACTTTTGCCTATTTAACACTACACCCAAGCAGTCCTTGTTGATACGTTACAGTCGAATCCTGCAACACGAACTCTTGCTTATTTAGCACTACACTTGAGTTCTGGAGATGTAGCGGTTATTATCGAGACATTGCAGTCAGATCCTGCAATGCATTCCTTTCAGAGAACAATCGAGCATTAGCACAATAGTTTAATGAATCTATTCATTGAATATTTATCATAGTTTTAACATTAGCCGACAACCTAACGCAACCCTCCTCTTTTATCGGGGCTTGGGACCCGCCATGATGGGTCATCATGGGCGGAGTTACGAGACTATAGTGCTCTTTTTTAAAAATCACTAGGTAATATACTTCATTTGTGGTGAATAGCTTGTGTGTTACTCATTTTCTGGTCCTGAGCGTAATCCTCCTCTTGTCATTGCTAGAGTTTATATTAGCGTTTGTCCCCTTGGGACGGTCTAGTGGCTATTGCATGAGATGCTGCCACCATAATGTCTGGGGTTTGAATTTCGGCATAGCCGAGGTAAATGTCTCCCTCATGCACTAGTCACTAACTCACTATTCCAAAGGCTAGTAGTCACTCGTGATTTACTTTCTTCGTGTTGGTCCTAGGACAGGTTGGCAGGGGCGCTAGGGGTAAGCATAGTCGTCTTTTGCCACCATGGAGTTTATATTAGTAATCTTCACATGATCAGCAATATATGCTTGTATGCTTCTCTAGCAAACTTGTGTTTTTACTGACAACCTATATGCTTATGTGCCTCTCTAGCAAGCTTGTGTTTTAACTGACAACCTATATTCTTGAAACTAAGAATGGTAAAAGATTTGCTCAGTTGAGGTCCTAGACTGTTGATACATGATCTATGTTAGTTGAGGTTTCTGATAAGTGATAGTTACATTACTGGTTGTGAGTTCTTGTTTTTGGTTCTGCATTTAGAATATTCATGAGTTGATTATAGCTATAGTTTTGTATACAGTGTTTATAGTTTGTGATTTTCTATCCCATTTGTTCTCTGTTTTTGTACTTTGTGGTGGACCTTCTCAACCGTTCCAATATTATCTCCATAGGTGGAAGAATCAGCACCAGTATATGGATCATCTTTAAAATCTAACTATCGCTAATATCAATGATCGGCTCGGTAGGATTGGTATTGGTTAAAATAATTTATAAAACAATATCAAATATATGAAATAAGAAAAAAAGTCACAACAGCCTCTTGCAAAAAGCAGGGTAAGACTGCGTACAACGGATCCTTCCCCGGGATCCCGCATAGCGGGAGCTTCGTGCACCGGGCTGCCCTTTATGAAATAAGAAAAAAACTAAAAAAATATCTTAGGATTATAAATATCATGTTTCATTAAGTGCTAACAAAGTTATGTATGATCTTTCAGCAAATAAATTTAACATTGTATATATTATATGTTGTATCAGTTAACTGTTATTTAAAAATCCAACTATTGAATAAATAATTGCACTTTGATTGATAGTTGTATTTTATAATTACTAAATAAGATTAATTAATGAATTAATTGATTTTTGTTAAAATACTTTAAATTTGTTATTGAATAAAGTTTAAGATTGTTAACGATTAGGTGTATTTCTGGCTTGGAATCTTAGAATTGGGTGGAAACTTAGAATGGCATTGCACTTTAATTGCTAACACTATTAAGTGTATTTCTGGCTTGGAATCTTAGAATGGGGTGGAAACTTAGAATGGCATTGCACTTTAGTTGCTAACACAATTAAATTACTTAATCTACCAAAGGCAAATTTATCATAGGGCCTTTGCATCAGAAATGAAACAACCCACAAATTTGCATGTTGGTGTTCGGATGAATTATAGTCCCAGACCGACAGTTTAATAAGGCTAGTGGCAGTATCTATCTTAGCTTATCATTGTTGGACTCTAGTTCATCAAATATGTCTAGGTTGTTTATATTTTGGTTATGTTGCATAATGGTGTTCTTCTATAATTGTGTTCATATTTTCTATGTGGAATACATTGTGGAATAACTTGGGGATCATAATCCTTACATCTTTATCTGTTTTGGTGATTATGATTCTATATTGTGTTTTAATTAGCTCTTCCTTTTTGCCATTTACATTTCAATATCTGGATTAATCCTGTCATGTTGTGTCACACACCTTGTAAACCAGTCATATTCATGTCTCCTTTCTGGAAGAATGTCCTTTCCACGTTAGATTTTGTCACACTTGCAATATTTCGTGTCATGTTTAACATCGTGCTGGAATATCTGGCTAGCCAACTCAGTTCATGAATTAGTTATATCTACGTTTCCACTTTCTCACAATGATTTATCCATTTTATATTTGTGTCAGGCTAGTTGTGCTCCTTTTCACATATGACATGGAACTGGGGAGTCTAGATAGCCAACCAGTGAAACACCTTGAGACTGCTGACTTTGAAATCACATTTAATGATCTGCAAATCTGGGTTACCATACTCAACTTAGTGTTCATTGAATCTAGGCATCCACCTATTTTGGTTCTTACAGATATATCAGTCGATTTAGTACAAAACATCGTGACAGAGAATCTGTTGGTGCAGCGGGCCGGCAAGAGGGGAGGGATAAATTGCCTAAAACAAAAAAAATATCCTCCTCGTTCTTTCAACTCTTAAGGTGCAATAATAATAAATAAAAATAAAAGAACAGAATTAAAGAAGAGACTCGGGGATTGACTTGGTTACAACCTAAGTGGTTGTTAATCCAAGGCAGTTGAAAAGCTCAGTCAGAATCTTCTTCTTTGAAGGCGGAGAAGCTTTTTACACAATAAAAGCTTAAGTAGTTGCTAGGAAGTTAGTACAAGAGTTGATCATCAATTCCCTAGCTCCAGGGTCCTTCTTGTAGGGTCTGGAAACTCTATCTTCGGCTTGAGGGCGCCTCTCATAAGCATGGAGGGCGCCTCCAGCGTGACATTTGGATAAAGTTTTATTCAAATGCGAAACGGTCACTTTGACTGGTTTAAGGGCGCCCTCAACGCCATGGAGGGCGCCCTCAATGTGGAGGGCGTCCTCAATGCTGCAGCGTATAAATAGCTCCAGCTTCTTTTCACTCCTTTTCTTCTTCCGAAGCTCCAATCGCTTGGGTAATTGCGGCCAACCAAAATAGGGCTCACCTGAACCCAATTTCCGGCCTTCTCCTCGAGCAGGCTTCCGCTCCGGCTTCTCGTCCCTCGAACGTCGCGTACGTTCTTCTCGACCACCGGTGTACTCTTCCGCAGCTCTTTCGTCCCTCGGACGCACCGAGCCCGTCGACTCCCTTCCCGTGCCGTCCTTCTCACCAGTTACGTCTTCCGCTCGACTTCCTACGTTCCTAAGCTCCTACACACTTAGACACAGGGATTAAAACCAAACAGGGCCTAATCTAATTTGGTTGATCACATCAAAATAACCACGGGGTCCAACAATCTCCCCATTTTTGATGTGCATCAACTCAAGTTCAAGTTAGGGTAATACAAATAAGTAATAATTCAAAGAAATTACCATACTAAAAATTTAAGCATAAAAATTGCAATAAAAGAAATTGCAACATTTAAATTAAAAATTTTCTAAGATAAAAAAAATATTCTCCGAACTTATAATAATTTTCTCCCCCTAAACTTGTACCTAGTTCTCCTCCTTTGATCACACTAAAAAAAAATCAATGTACAAATTTTTAAAAATTCCGAATAAAAATTTTCAAGTTGCAAATTTTCAAGTTAAACAAAATTTGAAACAATTTCCAAATTAGAAATTTCCAAAAAGAATTTGAAATGTTTAAATAGTTGACAAGAATTTAAAGCATTATCTTAATTGCTTATCAGTTTGTCAATTAAATATTTAATTTGATAATCGACTTCCAGATTGTGGCGAGGCACTAGGCCTTCATGGTTATTGAATCATCAACCACTTCTAGATAAAACCTTTTAAGGAATTTAAACATTTAATTTCTTTTGAAAGCCTTGATTAACAGAAGGTTTAATCTAGATATGATTTTGGAACTCAATAGAGGTTCCTTCCTACTGGGTTAGTTAGATATCTGGGGGGTACATATCCTTTAGGTATTCTTCTAAGTTGTTCTTGATGTTTTCTAATGTACTAGTTTAATTTTCCATAAATCTTAAGTTTTGACTTTTGAAAATTGTTTGGTTTTTGACAACATGTATCTGTTTTCAAATTTTCAATTTGCAATTTTAATTTTTAATTTTTTTGATTTCAAGTTATCTAACATTCTGTTTAACTCAGCATTCTCTTTTTCTATTTTTACTAAATCTTTTGAAAGTACTTTACTGAACTTAAAAGAGTGCTCAGGTGAAAGAGTACGTACCTCACTTACCGTAAGTGTTAATGCTCCCTCTTCATTACTGCCTTCTTCCAATGATCCTTCCATTCATTTATGCTCATCTCTGAGCTGGTCTCATCTTCTTCTTGATGGATTGCCGTTAGGGCTAGTCCGGCGTATGCTTCGACTTCAGATTCGGAGGATGATGAATCATCCCACGTGGCTTTGAGGTTATGTTTGGATCGAGCTGGTTTCTTGTTCTTTTCCTTATCTTTGCTCTTCAATTTTGGGCAGTCGTCTTTGATATGCCCTTTTTCGTTGCAGTTGTAGCAATGGACGGTCCTTTTGTTTCGCTGATGCATTCTTGACTGCGATTTAAACTTATTTGACTTAAGAAATTTATTGAACCTTTTTACCAGTAGAGTCGTTTCGTCTTCATCAATGGATGTCTCGGACTCTTGATATTCCGTTCTTGCCTTTAGGGCAATGTTAAGGTTTGTCTTTTCTATGTCTTTTGAATCTGTGATTCGAGATTCGTGAAGTTCGAAAGTAGAAAATAGATTTTCTAGTGTACTTACCTCAAAGTCCTTAGAGATGTAGTATGCATCTACTAAGGACGCTCATTCTAAAGTTCTCGGGAAGGCGCTGAGGCATAGCCGATCGAATCTCGGTTTGTTACTGATTCTCTGATATTGTTTAGCTGAGTTATCAGCTCCTTGATTCGTGTTGGAGTTGCGCTACCTTTTCTCCATTGTTCATCCGGAGATTTGTTAGCTGAGTTCAGAGGATGTCCCGCCTTGCTGACTTCGCTTCTGAAGTACCTTCGTGGAGCTCCAGGAACTTCTCCTTGAGATCTTTGGCGGAGAAGTATCTGCTGATTCGGTTGACCTCCTGGGGCGGAAGGACGCTGAGCAAATGGAACTCTGCTTTACTGTTCGCCACGAAATCGGCTTGCTCTTTCTTCGTCCACTGATGTTCTTCTTTCTCGGCTCCTTGCTGATTCGTAGGTGCTACAAAATCGTATTTCATTGTTAATAGAATATCGAAATCTGTTTTAAAAAATACCTCCAATTCGGCGTTTTCATGTTGCGAAGTCTCCGTCGAATTTTGGAGGGTGAATACTTGCACCGACCATTGTCTTGATCTTTGTTACTTCATACGACGATTAGTCCTTCTGAGGTTGTTGGGCTCTGATACTAATTGTAGGATCGAAAAGAATTTAGATATCTCCACAATTGTATGATATTGTCAACTATAGGCCTAAGCCCTCATGGTTTTGCTCTTGGACTCTACCCAAAAGGCCTCATGCCAATGGAGATATCTTCTTTTCTCTTATAAACCCATGATCTTTTCCATGTGTTTTTAATGTGGGACTATGTTTGTAACCTTGCAACCTCAACAAAATCTTGGTTCTTCCCCTATCATTTCAATTCATCTATGCTTATTTAATTGCCTCTCATGGACCTGTTCATGAACAGCCATGGGTGTATGCTTTGTACTCGTAATTTGGTTCTTAACAATATGTTCAGATTTAGTTTGGTGTCATGATGTGGGAGATTGAATTTTAAACCCATTTATTGAATTTTTTCTTAATTGCTTAAACTTGTGATGATAACCAATCAAATATTTTAACAATCTTAGGGTGCGTTTGATACGCGCGTTTTTCATTTTCATTTTCTGAAAAACGTTCGTTTTCTATAAATCAGAAAATGATTTTTTGTCATTCTCTGTTTTTCTAGAAAGCGCTATCTATTTTTTTAGAAAACAAGCACGAAAAATGCAAACCAAACACCATTTTTCAGAAAACGCGCATTTTTCAAAAAATGAAAATGAAAAATGTGCGTACCAAACGCACTCTTAGTTTTTTCGTCAGGTTACATTGAATAGAGGCTTCATTTTTTGCTGGTATTGACAATGATTGGTTATAACAATTTTGTTTCACCTCCATTTACACATTGCATAAAACCATGATGTTTGTTCTGATTCTTGCCATATGCCTCATCTACCATGGTTGCCTTTAGAAAGTGGATTCAAATGATATGGAAAGAAAGTTACTATAAACCTATGATCTAGCACACGTCATTCTTGTCTTAAGATCAGTACTCATGGCTTTAAACTCTCTTTAGCAGTAAAGAAAAACAAATAAAGCAAGTTGTCATTCTCCACTATTACATTCATTACCCTCGCTGCTTCAAAGTCAGCTAATGGGGACACAGTCATGTGTGAATATGTGCCTTCTTGTGACAAAAGGCGATTCGCAGCGTCCTCACCAACCCATCCGTAGGTCAACATGGAGAAGGTGAATATGTGCCTTCTTGATCAGAACAGTGGTCATCATCATGCCCTTAATCATTGTGACTCTCTCACACATGATTTCTTTATCATGTATTGAATCTTTAACACGTCATTCTTGTCTTAAGATCAGTACTCATGGCTTTAAACTCTCTTTAGCAGTAAAGAAAAACAAATAAAGCAAGTTGTCATTCTCCACTATTACATTCATTACCCTCGCTGCTTCAAAGTCAGCTAATGGGGACACAGTCATGTGTGAATATGTGCCTTCTTGTGACAAAAGGCGATTCGCAGCGTCCTCACCAACCCATCCGTAGGTCAACATGGAGAAGGTGAATATGTGCCTTCTTGATCAGAACAATGGTCATCATCATGCCCTTAATCATTGTGACTCTCTCACACATGATTTCTTTATCATGTATTGAATCTTTAACACGTCATTCTTGTCTTAAGATCAGTACTCATGGCTTTAAACTCTCTTTAGCAGTAAAGAAAAACAAATAAAGCAAGTTGTCATTCTCCACTATTACATTCATTACCCTCGCTGCTTCAAAGTCAGCTAATGGGGACACAGTCATGTGTGAATATGTGCCTTCTTGTGACAAAAGGCGATTCGCAGCGTCCTCACCAACCCATCCGTAGGCCAACATGGAGAAGGTGAATATGTGCCTTCTTGATCAGAACAGTGGCCATCATCATGCCCTTAATCATTGTGACTCTCTCACACATGATTTCTTTATCATGTATTGAATCTTTAAGATCTTATGATTGCAGAAAGTCCTATGTTTGCATTTGCATACATCTCTTTAATCCATCATGCACTACTATCAGCTATTATACTTGAGGCTTATTCTGGTGAGTGAATTGAATCATCTCAATCCAATCAGCTTGAAAGGAATCCAAGTTCTTCTAGTGCAGACTTGTACCTCCAAGCACTAATCCTTCTGACTTAATTAATAGTGTGAATACAAATTGCAATGTATTTTTCTCATCTGAGTTCTTTCTTCATTGTTGGCGTCTGCAGATATTAGCATCGATGAATTTGGCAGAGAAGCAGATGACTCCCAAACTGATGATGGAGAGTACCTGGAATTATGAAATATGAGCGTGCATGAATAATTTTTTCCAATCAAATTTCATCAGCCATACAACTCGTCTCAAAATGGACGTCTTAATGTATCTTGCACTTTCATATCTTACTCACAGGGTCTTTTTTTCCCTTTCTTGTATGAATTTTAAGCTTCCGAACAAGCCATCAATGAATTCTCATCATTGCACTTCATCTGTTAAGATTGGTGTTGTTCCGATTTAATGAAGACGGCAATAAGAAATAACTAGAGACCAATTGTGTGTTTTCATCAGGACCGTCTCAATCATTCAATCATTCTGAAGACCTTAAAAAAAAAATTAAGGGTTTTTTTTTAAAAAAATAAATATTAAAAATATTATTAGAGACATTTAAGGATATATTCAATATTAGACTTTTAATTACTTTGAATTATTTTTATGGATTTAAAATCTAGGTGCATTGACTTTTATAAATTTTATAAAAATCTAGATTTTTATAGAGTTTTAAAAAGTTATGTGGTATTTAAATTTGATTTTTTTAAAATTTTATGAAAATTTTTTTATATCCAAAATTTCAATAGATTTTATGGATTCTTTTAGAATTTCTTGGATATAAATTTTTACCAATAAGAACTCTCTCCAAAACACTTGGTATAACTTTAAAAATAAAATAAAAAGTTTTCTTCTCATCCTTGAAATTTCTATCGATTTCAAATCGTTTTAAGAATATGACCTTTCTCTTTTCACTCATCGATTTTAATTATTTCTTTGATATAAAAGATTATGTCCTTGTTCAATCTTTTTGCGGCCGACATCAACCTCTCAGCATACATTTCATGCGAATCTGAGAGTCTTCTGAAACGTCGTTCTCCGATGTTATAACGGTAAAATAATGGATCAAAACGGTTGGAACGGAATGGCAATCGCTTGCAGCCTTTTCTTCGTCAGCGGCTCAGGGCGGCAGGCTACAGGCGTAGAATTTTCTCTGGTTGCTCGTGATGAGAAACAATGAGGAGTGTCATCAGGTGAAGTTTGCGGTGCATCAGAAATGAGGAAAATAAACAGAAAAATTGTTTGAGGTGGTCAGTGATGCTTCCGTTGGCTACTAGTGAGCAGGTCGAGGTTGAAGCAGATTTGGACGGTGGCGCTGTGCATACAGGGAAGAGAAACTTGAGACATTATGTTTTAATATAAAATATATATTAATAAATTAAATTAATTCTCAACCTACTTAATAGGTAATTTAATAAAGTCTAATGAAATTAGACCCTAAAAATATTCTATAAAATTTATTTAAATCTTAAAAATTCCTAAATAAATTTTATATATTTATATTTATTTATTTTAATAATATTATTACTAATCAAAGTAATAATATTATTATTAATTTGATTACTAATCAAATTTATTAATTCAACACTTTATTAAAAATTTGACCAAATTAAAGGGTTAAACAATTTCATGATAATTTGGATCAAATTTGTAAATAAAAATATTTAAAATTATTATAATATTATTGGATTTAAAATTATATTATTAAAGTTTTTTTAAAAAAATTTATAAATTTAGACGTTATCCTCTCTTTGTTTTTAGTCAAAATAAGATAAAAATATAAAATCTAAAGTTTCTATGAAATTTATAAATATTTGTAAAAGTCTTACAAAAACATCTATATAACTCATGGAATTTTGTTCACAACTATATAAGATTCTATAAAAGTTAATAAAAATTTATCAACTCTACAAAAGTCTAAACTATATGAGATTCTATAAAAGTTAATAAAAATTTATCAACTCTAAACTATATGAGATTCTATAAAAGTCAATAAAAATTTATCAACTCTAAAAAGTCATTTAATCTCTTGATTAAATACACCCATATTAATTTTATTAGTAAAATTTAAAAGGACAATTTTATACTTTGTCAATAATTATTTATAAAAAAATGATTAACTAGGCTGGGTAACGTCGAGCCTGGGGTGACCGGCTCGATCCCTCGAAAATTTCCCACCAGCCATCAGGGTAAATCGGAAAGCGCACGTGGCGACGTCCCGAGCACTTGTCAATAATTATTTATGGTGGGAAAAAAGACGAATGTATTCACCCCCGCGCCCTACAATTAGAAGTAGTGGCCAATTAGATCAATCTTACTTCTTTATTAGTAAAATTTAAAAAATAAATCATATTTTATGTTAATTAATTTGACAATGAATAATAAATAACTGTAATATTATTAATATACATTTTCGTTGCTATTTTTTTTAAAAAAATTATTAATCAATTTGAACTTGAAAGAAGTCTTAATACAGTGATAAGAGTGTTTAAATCCTATAGAAATATCAATTAAGTATAATCAATAAATATTTTAAATTTATAAACCAAAATTAATTTTATGAGTAAATTAAACTATTATCATTAAAAAATTAAAAATTATGAAATAAATTTTAATAAAAAATAAAAATAAATTATCAACAAAATTTTAATAAAAGCTATCCATCAAATCTAACTTTAACAGTAAAAAATTAAAATTATTGATTAAATTTCAAAAAAAATTACTAATCAAATATAATTTAGATAGTAAAAAATTTAAATTATTGATGAAGATAAAATCTTCACTAAAATTTATTTTAGTTATAATTTTAAATATTTAAATCTAAACTCATATATCTTTAAATTAATATTTATATTTAATATATATATATAATTTGATAGATCCTAATAGGGCTCCTGCACATGACACATAGACCGAGCTGGCCTTAGTTACGATGCAGATTGTTTTTACTTCTTGCAAAAAATAAGTCTTCATCGACAATTTCATTTTCTTCCTAACACTGCATTTTGTACAAAGCACCTTAATTAACACAATTTCCACCAAAGAGTCTTTTGCAGTAAAATGTACTTTGAAGAAAATAGTTTTATTGTCAGCGTGAGATTCGTATGGAGAATTAAATAAATACTTAAAAAAACAAAATCTATAATTTCTAAGCTATAATAAGTTAAGCGATGAGTAAGTTGTGCCCTGGCCCGGCAGGCCCGCACCTCAATGCTAAATGGGTCATTAACTGGGCCGTTTTTCTCTTGCTATATTCATTCTGTTTACTACGAAATGACCGAAGCAGGAGCCAATTGCGAAACCCACTCTCAACTTCCTCGATCTCCGATCTCGGTCTCGGTCTCCGCCGGCAATAGAACTTCCAGGCGACGGTGATGGCGGCCTCTCCCGACCTTCTGTTCGGCCTCCGCAACAGCTTCTACTTGGGCGCCTACCAGGCCGCCATCAGCAGCAGCGACATACCAAACCTCACCGCCAACGAAGCCCTCGAGCGCGATGTCATCGTCCAACGCTCCTACATCGGCATCGGATCCTACAAGGTTCGCCTTCCCCCTCGTGATATTTACTCTCCTCCTATGGATCTGTTCTTATTTGCCTAAAGATTCGGATCTCTGATTGCATCTCTGCTTCTTTGCAGCTTGTCATAAATGAGATCGATTCGTCGGCACCTACTGCTCTCCAAGCCGTCAAATTACTCGCCCTTTACCTCTCCGGAAGCAAGGTTCGAGTTTTTTCTTCCTTTCTTCTCATGTGTCGATCAGATCTTGAATTCGATAGGTTTGATTTGATACATTTCGGACACGATTCCTGTGATCTGGGAGGTTTGGGGCTCAATGATAGTCGTGTTATTCCACCTTTTTTGTTCTTTCTGATTATAATTCTAAATAGCAATATTTGACAAACAGAGGAACTTACCTTTTACATTTTTTTTCTGTCGACAAATTATGCTCAGCATAAGATATAATTACTGATTTTTCTCATAAACCTGTATTAACAAGTATTAAGATTTTGAATCTTAATCATGAACTGAACTATGTGGCTAACTTTTATTTTAGAAAAAAAAATGCAGAAATCTGCTGGATGAGTGAGCATATGCTTATAGTTTCACATGAAACCAAATTATTGTTTCCCAACTAAATCAACATATGAATTTGTTCTTAATACAAGCTATTTTAATTATTATTTTAGTCTAAGTAATGTATCATGTCCAATACCATAGGTAGCACTGTCAGTGGGGGAGTTGGAATGGAGGAAATTGGATCAGTAGAGCTATTAGTTTATTAAAATTACAACATTTAATTGCCATGTCATAACTTAAAGGTTTATGTATGAAAAGGTTAAGTGTATATATATTTGTTCTAATCTTGATAGGATGTTCTAAATAGATCAAAGTAAAAGGATGCTATGGATTGACAAAACTCATATTGGTCGTGATCTTTTTAGCAATTAACCTTAGAATTTTGAACTATCTATTGAATTTTTAATGTTTTCCTTTTTTGCCACTGGCTTATTGCCTGAAGCCATTAAGTATCCAGATGCAATCCCTATATCAAGGGATCTATTTTCTATGTAGACCTAAAAACGTTCTCTTTTTTTTTTTTTCCCTTTTTTACAATTGATTAGTTTGGAGAGACAAAATGTATTTAAGGTTCAAGGATTTCTCAAAATATGGGGAATGAATTATTTCATCATTTCTTCTATGCCTCATCATGATAAGTGCACCCTGATGGATTCTCATCATATCTTATTTTTGTTAATTAGGAAGCTGCTATTTCGAGCATCCAAGAGTGGTTAAGTGATGCTGCACTAGGAAACAATCCTGTCCTTCGTTTGATTGCCGGGATCATATACATGCATGAACAAGACTACAATGAGGCACTGAAACATACCAATGCTGGTGGAACCATGGAACTGTGAGCAGCTACTTTCAGCCAAAGATAAATATATGCTTTTCTTGATTATTTGGTTCTCAGTATGGATTTTATAACCTGTAGCTTATGTTCTCTTCTCTATTTCACCCAAAACTAAAAGCTTCTTGGTAAATTTGCTAGATGATGATTTTTCTTGAAATCACATAATTTATTCATGAAAATTTACTGATCCATTTACTATACGTATCTAGAATTTCTGTTTTTTATAAACCTCTCTCTGAGTGTATTATGTTTTCTTTTTTCCTTTTTTTATTAATTTTTTTGGGATCTAACACATTTTGCTGTGACAATTAGATGACCTTATTTGTTAATGATTAATATAAATACATTTTTTTTACTTCATATGTTCCCCAAGATTGAGTTTGACACTGAATTTTAGAATGTTAAATAGTCTAGTAAATTTGGATTTATGGAATTTGGACAGTCACATTTTGAAATTTATATTCCACATAGGTGAAAGCTGTAATTTGTTTCACTAGACTATCCTTTTAGTTCAATGCTGCTTTTTTATTGCAGTTAATCTGTTATTCGTTTCTGAAGTATGGTTGAATTTTAATACCTTTTGCAGCTACGCACTGAATGTTCAAATATTCATTAAGATGCATAGGTCAGACTATGCAGAGAAACAACTTAAAATGATGCAACAAATTGATGAGGATCATACGCTGACCCAACTTGCAAATGCGTGGTTAGATTTGGCAGTGGTAGGCCTAGTTATTAACGATTGCAGCAAATACTGATATTCAGATTTCATGAGTATGCATCTCAATTATCTGGTGTTTCAGGGTGGTTCTAAGATACAGGAAGCTTATCTGATTTTTCAAGACTTCTCTGAGAAATACCAGATGACTGGAATGGTTTTAAATGGTAAGGCTGTTTGTTGTATTCACATGGGTCACTTTGACGAAGCTGAGTCCTTACTGCTTGAAGCACTAAACAAGGTAAACTTGAAAATTTATTAAAATTTGTCTTGCACAATCAAGCAGTTCGTCAGTTATATTTTGATGGATGATAATTCCATTTTTAAGTCATTGCAAACTATACAGTTTATAAAATATGAGATTTATGATTTCAGGATGCAAAGGATGCAGAGACTTTGGCCAACCTTGTTGTATGCAGTCTTCACCTAGGCAAGCCTTCCACAAGATTTCTCAAGTAAGCAATTGATACCCTTTCCTCAACCATATTCTATGTTTCTCAGATTTGATTATGGGTGACTTAAATGGATACGGATCTAGATGCATCATTTGTTCTATTAGTGGAAATGTGGGGTTAAGTAGGTATATGTTTCCAACACATTATACCCTCCCAGGTTTGTGTTATGTCAGCATTGGTTGGGGGACTGCCGAGTTGAAGTAACAAAGACAATATTAAAGAAATTCTAAGAGATAAAGGCATTGTTTTGTGGTGATTATCTTGACTTTCATTTTCAATAATCTTCTAAGTTGTCTCAAATCTTTTCTTTTGTTTTTGGAGGACCAGAATTGTCACATAATCAAGGTAATTCTCCCAATTCTCAAGGCTTAGAGGATGTGAACAAAAAAGATATTCTTAAACAAGATTGCTACCTAATACCCATAGATAAGAGCTCATTTATGTTTGTTCATAACAATGAGTTGATAAACTTGAATGAATGAATCATTGAACAATCCTAATAACATAACAATTTGGCTCATTAATATTCATGAACAATGTTCACATCAAAGCTTGTGAATTATGTAAGATTGTTGCGCTGAGGGAGGGAGGGGGGGAGTGAATAACACTCGTAACTTTCACATTTTTCGCGTAAAACAATCGTTTAGAGTTGTGTAGTGGACAATAGAAATAAGAACACAAACACCAAAGGTTTACTTGGTTTGGAGCCTATGACTACTACTACTCAACGCCCGTGATCATTGATCACTTTCGTTGTGCAATCACTATAGTTTCAGAAAATCTTTACAAATAGAGTATAGAGATGAAGTACAAGAACAATACAATTAAAGTACTATAATCAAAATTATACCGACGATTTTGGAATTCGAAGAGGCTTGCTTTCGGTCATTGGAGCAGCATTACGACTTCGTCGGGTTGTCTTTGGAGCAGCGCGCAAGGGAAGGATCTCGAAGATGAGTTGTGTTGATGCTCTTGCTCGAAGAAGACTTTTATAGACTGCTGAAGGTGTCTTCAACTTCATGGAAGGCGTCTTCAACTCCATGGAAGGCACCTCCAGCTGTATACTTTATTCCTATAGTATCGAAGTTGATAACTTTTGCAATTTGCTAAGTTCATCCACCTGAAGGCGCCTTCAGCCATATGGAAGGCGCCTTCCAACATTGTTCATCCAAGGCTCTTTTGTGCATTTCACTTCCTGGAAGACATGTTAGTCCAAAATATCAAATATACCCTGTAAAATAAAGTTAGCACAATAAAATAATATGGAATAAAAATATTTGACAATATCTGGACTGTTCGGTTTTGACTTTCGGATTTCCCGTGAAACCTTAGGTCGAACCGGCGCATATTGTTCCCTCAACGGGAATGCGTCCTCATCTACTTATCTCAGGAGAATTTACCTTTTACCAGGCTAGTCCTGGTCCTCCAGACCGTTTGGATTTTTGCTTAGTGTCTGAGACATCGGGACTTCATGTTGGATGATCAATCCTGACCCGTCTAGTCTTCCACTTGGTGTTCGCGACCCTCAGGATTTTCACCTAGCGTCCTCAACCCTAGGATTTCGCCCAACGTCCTCGACCCGCCAAGACTTTGCCCAGTCTCCCGGATCAGGACTTCGTTGCCTAACCACAGCTAAGACTTTCCACCTGGCTAGCCTGAACTTTCCTTTGCCTAAAATTAACCTTTGGACTTTTCTACACACTCAGTTCAACTTGTTAGACAACAAGAAACCTTAACTTTGAACCCTTTACTATAATCAAAACTTAGGTTCAATCATTTGGTACTTCCTGCACTAACAAATTATGCCTAAAAAATGTGTGTGGACAAATTCATTTATATATATTTGTTTATAGACCTGTCTAAGTTTTCAACATACATGTACTTAGTTTTTTTTTCTCCTCAAATAGGATCATAATTGCATTACTTAGTTTTTTTCTCAAATAGGTATCATAATTGCATTTTATGCATACTAGGCTTACATAAATAATTTTTTCTAGTTGATATGAGCACTAGCATTAGTATGTTATTTAAACTTGTAAACAGTCTTATAAACCAAAAGGAATAAATATCTGTTTAGAATGGTCCATCTTATTTTTAAACAATTAAGAAAGATAGGCTTCATTTTTTGGATTGCCTTTAAGTTAGGTTTCATTTTCTGAAGTGTGATTTAACTTAGTAAGCAGAAGTTGCATCTAGTTGAGCACTTGAGCTTGAGTATTTATTCAAGCTCAATTCATGCATTGCTATTTCTTTTAATAAATAAACTTGAACCCGATTATACTCAAGTATAAATTGTAGTAGTAATGATCTCTAAATTGGACTTGACAATCTCTTCCAAACCATTCAACAATTGTGTCTCTTGTACTTCCTGTGATCTATTGGTGAGGTTGCATGTTCGTCTTGAACCTCCAGGCCTAATGATGATTGATAAACTTAGATTTATAAAGGTATATGTTAAGGATAAATCTTAAGGAATCCTGTGTTTGTGCGTGTTTACGTTAAATTCTTTTGAGCAATCCATATCATTTATAGAGTCGAAACTGTCTGTATTACTTTTGAGCAAATCTTTCCGTTTTATCAAATCATCCAGATGTTGTTCATTCTCTTTTCCTTTGATCGTGCAGCCAGTTGAAGCTGTTACATCCGGACCATATGCTTGTTAAACGCCTTGCAACAGCTGAAGATAACTTTGATAGAGCTGTTCAATCCATCGCATGATTCTATGTTTTGCTCTAGTGGAATTCTACTCGATCACTGCTCTGTTGTCGCCTTCTTTTTGTTCTTGTTTTGTGATCGTAATGCTCGTTCTCTACTAGTCAGATATCTTAAAGCGTATCATTATGTCCTTGAATATTTTTCCCTGATATATTGAACCATTGAATTGCCTACTTGGGATGTGTTATTGCCTTTTAGATTTGAATTTTACCACGAAACTTTGATCGGTCTATCCATCTATTTTTATTTGTTTAATAAAAATAGAATTTCTTTTATATATAGACACGCTCTGAACTCATTTTCGTATTATATTTCTGACTAAGATGACTTAAGGGCGCTTGGAATCAATGGAGGCGTCCTGAATGAATCGGCTATGACTAAGATGACTTGGAGCGTTTGGAATCAATGGAGGCGTCCTGAATGAATTGGGGTGCTCCTAGTGAATTCAGGCGACCAAAGTGGTCCTAGTTGTAGAAATGTGCTGTGAAAATGAGTCGGGAAGAATATATATATATATATATATATATATATATATATATATAGATAGAGAGAGAGAGAGAGAGAGGAGTTATAATTTGTACACTGGTTCATGTGTGATTCTGTGTGCTATTGAG
This sequence comes from Zingiber officinale, assembly GCF_018446385.1. Classification (NCBI taxonomy): domain Eukaryota; kingdom Viridiplantae; phylum Streptophyta; class Magnoliopsida; order Zingiberales; family Zingiberaceae; genus Zingiber; species Zingiber officinale. The sequence goes on along the minus strand of NC_055990.1, from coordinate 32,858,661 downwards.
TGAATTTGGTGCGTTCGGAAGTAGTCGGGGCATCCAACTCACTTCTGGGCATCCCGAGTTCACTTAGTGGCCCACAGAATTGTCCACAGGCGGGTGTACAAGTTAACAAATCCATAAATAGAGAGAGTTGATATGTTGCACAACTCTGGTTTTGTGTTTTGTGATTTTAATTGTAGTAGATTTTTTAAATTATTTTTCTATTATATTAGTGACGGAAATTAAATTTGTGTGGTAGTAATTACGGAACCGTAGTTATTACAATATTGTTGTGATTTGTTTAATCACGTTGTCGTAGTTGTTACAATGTTAAATCTGTGTTATAATAACTATAGACTTGTAGCTGCTACAACATGATTATTATTTAATCATATTATAACAGTTATAAAGTCGTAGCTGCTATAACATTAAGTATGCATTGTAGCTATTATAATGTTGCTAGCTATGAGTTTATAATTACTATAATATATAGACACACTACGCACAAAAGTAAATTAACTGACCTTCGTCGGTAGAGTATCATGGTTAAGTCTTCTAAAAGTTGGAAAGTCACTTGTAGCGTATTTTTTTTTCTGATTAATAGTGGATCTAAAAATATTAATTGTTAGAATAGATTTTTATGTGTATTTTATCGATTTTATCTATGATAATTTTTCTTAGAGTTAGGTCAATCGTCTAAAATTGGTACCAACTAAAAAAAAACTATTTCACTATATTTTGCCTATTAATAAATTTTCTTTTATCATTCTCCACAGAAGTTCGTTTTGCTTTTATTTCTACTTTAAAATTGAATCTTTCCTTTCCCGGGCTATTGGTAAGGATTATGCGACTACCATTTCATTTGTGCTTTAAAATTTATCCGGATGACAAATAAATTTTTTTTTAAGAACCGAATCAGTCATAATTGTAAGATTTAGATATGAATTATCAAAAAAAAAATAGAAAATAAAAAAAAAATAAATTGGGCATTGTTTTAGTCTGAAAAATTTATAACAACACACAAACTATCTAAGAATTTTAAAACTATAAGCGGTGTTTTAAAAACATTATAAATTTTAGGGGGCAAAATGAGCATTTCAACAAAATTAGACCTTGATTTATTTGTCTTAGAAAATTTGGGCATATTTTTTTTAGCTTCTCTTGGGTCGGGCTTGGTATAAAAATGGCAAATAAATCTACACAAACCGGAACAGATCGGAGATCCAGTCTAGAAAACCCTCGTTCAGGTTATCCGCTGCCGATCGCTTCGAAACCCTCTCCCATGGCGGTCTCTCTGCAATCCGCCTACTCTCGCCCTGTGGCACTTGACCACAGGCACTCTCCCAGGTGAATCCCTTTTCCCATCCCTCAATTTCATCGTCTACTTGTGCTTCCATGTAATGCCGCTGTTTCTTCCTTTGTTCCGTTGTCCTTGGCAGCTTAACCTTCAAGAACTTTGCTGGCCCCAAGTCAGGTACCGATTCTCATGTTTTGGAAGAGATAGAGATTCTCTCGGTAGACTAATTGTTTCTCATTTCACCGAAGCAGGTGCCTTTAGGCGTGGACCTTCCAATGTTAACGCTGAATTCTATAGTAGGGTTAATCAAAGCATCTGTTTGAGGTATGATTTTTGACTGTCAATTCAAGCGTTGCTTTTTCTTGTTCAGAAATATTTTGCAAAAGCAGCGGACCACAGTAAAGTTCGTCTTTATGTTTTCTCATGGTTACTGTCTGAAAAATCTGAGCTCGTTTGCTACCCGAATTTAATTTCGTGTAATCTAACGAGATGGGATTTGATATCATTTATGCAAAGCTAAGTTGTTACTGTCTTATTTTCTATAGTTACTGAAAAATTAGTAGGGGTGGCAATTCAGATCACGTTATGCTAATCACATAACCATGTCAAAAGCAGGTCATGCCAATGTAAAACTATGCAAAATAATATAAAACTATAATATGGTTTAAAAATTAATTTTACATGATTAAAGATTGATTGAAGCTTCTAAAGATTCTGTAATGTAAAAAGTTATTAAAATTAATATAGCACATGTCTCCCATTTACATACTCAGGTTGTGATGTTTCACTTTTAGGATTTGTCTCTCTTAGCTGTATCTTTGGGTCACGTTAAATTATATTGGATTATGGAGTCATGTCCAATATTGTCCGAATTAATAGTAATTTGATCAAGTAAGCATTAATTAATTCCTTGTAGCATTGTGTTGGAATGGCAAGCAAGGAGGAATGTGTACTACCATTCTCAGTGCCCCATATTCACTCCGCAACTTTTTCTCTTCGTTATTGCTTCTTGCCAGCTGGGAGTTGAAAGAAGTGTTGCATTGGTGATGAGGTGGGGCAGGACAATTTGCTTCTCCTTCTTGGAAGTGGGACTGTGATATAGACTATAAAGCAAGGCTGAATAGAACAAGTTACCAGCTTCAAGACATGGAGCACGAGTACTGTATTATCCTTGATGACTGACTGATGAGGATTTTCCTTCTCTGAAAAATGGATGGAGGATAGGTTATCTCGGTTGATTCTAGTCTCCATTGGAATGGTCGTTTTTTGAAAACTTACTGTTAGCATACTCATAGGCATAATTATTATACTATGATTTGTTTACAACTATGTTCTCAACAGAAAAATATTAGAATATGCGGTATAATTCTTTATCTTGATGATATTACATATTCGTCCTATTTTCATAACATAGTCATCCAGAACTCTTATGTCCATTGCCAAATAATGAGATGATAAGCTTCACTCTGTATTATAGACTTTTTCCAATTGTAGTGAATTATGATCAATGCCTGAGTTATAGAAATGCAAGCTTTATTTGTGTGCATTCGTTCTGCTCAACTTGTTCTTTCTGAGACCTTGATTATAAGGGTAATCTTTGTCCAAATTATGGAAGTTGATAGCATCCACATTGATTAGAATGAATCCATTGATATTCACAGGTATTTCTCTTAATTAAGATTTTTGTCTGAATTTTACATGGACAAATTCTGACCATGGCTTATTCACAGAATTTTATCATGCAAATCATACAAAAAGTATGATTTTAACTGCATGTAGCATTCATTGAATAATTATGAAAATATACTAACTTCAGTTAGGAAATTGAAGTATGTTTCTGACCTATTATTTCATTCAATTTGATGTATTCTTGTGTTATAGTTTATCCATGTGAATCATGATGAACCTTTACTGTATGTGATTGAAATTTCAGAGATTTTTAAAAATTGTAATAAATTTAGACTTTCAATTGGTTGCATGATTAAATGATAGTATAACAAAAAGACCAGGTTATTGTACTTCCTTCTATAATTTATATTTATTGCATGTTTGTCACTTGACTTATTGCTTTTCTTATATGAATCCTTTTTATGTATGTTAGATATTCAGCAAAGAAGGGTTCACGGGGTCGGGTATTTATGATGCCCATAGGTATTCCAAGAGTTCCCTACAGAACCCCTGGTGAAGGAACTTGGCAATGGGTTGATCTATGGAATGCCCTTGTAAGAAGCAATAGTTTTTCTCTGATCAACTGTATACTAGATTGTATTTAATCAACTAACTAGTTGGTTTGTAGTACCGAGAGCGTGTTGTCTTTATTGGGGAACATATAGATGAAGAATACAGCAATCAAGTCTTGGCAACAATGCTGTATCTTGACAGCATCGAGTCATCAAAAAAAATATACCTCTATATTAATGGCCCAGGTGGTGATGTGAGTGCTTACTAAAGTCTTTCCTTTAATTCAACTACCTCTCTTAATCCTTTTTAATGTTAGTATATTATCATCAATATCTCCTCCCTGCTCAATAATAGAACTAGCATTTTTAAATTTTTTTATTTACAGGACCTGCATATAATCTTACTATTTAATTAAGAATATGGACCCTTTAATAACTACTTTTGGTGAAGTCCAAAATTAAATTTTACGTTAATATCCTTTTTTCTTTTCTCACTGAAATAATTTTAAAACTTATTAGTAATTTTCTCTAGTTGTTTTTCTATAAAAAATATGCATTGTCATGATTCTCTTTAGTCCCACATCTTAGGATTGAGAACACCGCGAGTGAAGAAGCTTCTATAAATATTTTGGGCTGACAACGTTAGAAAGTATACACCTTTCTCGGCCTTTTGGCTAAGATCAAGTGTAGTATCTATTCTTATCAGTTTAATATCTGATATAAAAAACTAAATTAATTTTTTATGAGGGAGAGTTCGTTATAGTAGCTTGTTGCTAGGGTTCTCGACTGTTGCCCTTGCGTTGCACTACTTACTAAGTCCCATTTATGGGCTTGAGGCACTAATTTACGCATATTCATGCATTATATTACGTGTGCGCGATGACTAGTTCATATTAATTATTGCCTCACAATTTATTTTAGTGAAGGTTCACATTTTTTTTATAGTTCTTTACTTTAAACCTTTGATTTTGAAGATTTGTGTCCACAATTCAAGCTTCAGACTTAATTTATTACATTCTTATTAATTAGCACATGCAAATTATTTTATACACTAAAGGAAATTTATTTTGAATATGTTGGTAAATTCATGATATTGAATGGAAGTGTCTAGGGAAATAAGACATTGAATAACTTACAAAATTTTTTAATATGATATTGAAAACGAAAAAATGTTTGATCAATGAAGGGTAAGTACTTTAGTTCCTTTATATAAGAACAAGAAAGATGTACAAAATTGTGCAAACTATAGGGGTATTAAACTAATGAGTCATTCCATGAAACTTTGGGAAAAAGTAATAGAAAAAAGATTAAGGAGACCACGGTGATCGAAAATCAATTTGGGTTCATGTCTGGAAGGTCAACAATAGAAGCTATACATCTTCTTAGATAACTAATTGAAAAATATTGAGAACAAAAACATGATCTATAGTATTCATTGACTTAGAAAAAGCTTATGCTAGAGTCCCAAGAGAAATTATACGGAAAATTCTAGAAAAGAGAAGTGTTGACGTAACATATATTGAACTAATTAAGGATATGTACGAGGATGTAATGACCAGAGTAAAGCTTTCAGGTAGAGTAACTGAAACATTTCCAATAAAGATAGGGTTACATCAAGGATCAGCTCTAAGTCCCTAACTTTTTATACTAATTATGGATGAACTCACTGCACACATTCAAGATACAGTATCGTGGTGCATGTTGTTTGTAAATGATATTATTTTGATAGATGAAACAAGTGAAGGAGTAAATGCTAAACTAGAATCTTGGCGGGAAACACTAAAAGGGAAATGCTTTAGATTTAGTAGAATAAAGACAGAATATATGGAATTTAAATTTAACAATATTAAACGTAATGAAGTAATTGTTAAGATAGGAGATAACGAGTTGTCTGAAACTGAGAGGTTTAAATATTTAGGATCATTTTTACAAAACAATGGAGGGATTGAAAGAGATGTTTTACATAGAATACAAGCAGGATGGTTGAAATGAAAGAGAGTGTCGGGTGTTTTATGTGACTTAAAGTACTTCAAAAACTTAAAGGAAAGTTCTACAAAATCGCAGTTAGACTTGTTATATTATATGGAGTTGAATGTTGGGCTATAACTCGGGCACATGAGCAGAAGATGAGAGTTACAGAGATGAGGATGTTAAAGTGCATGTATGAACATACAAGAATGGACAGAATAAGAAATGAGAGTATTAAAAAGAAAGTCGAAGTTGCATCTATTGAGGAAAAACCTCGAGAGACATGCGCAAGATGACATGACCATGTACTTAGACGCCTAATAAATGCTCCAGTTAGGCGATATGAAATTATGACAAACACGCATATCAAACGAGGAAGAGGAAGTCCCAAAAAAAAGGCTTGGTTAATAACAATAAAACAGGATAAAATTAATTTAAGTATAGATGATGATATAATAGGAAAGCTTAATGGCGTAAAATGATCAATATAGCCTATCCCACTTAGTGGGATAAGCCTTGATTGTTGTTGTTGTTGTTATTTTTGTATGTTGGTAAATTCATTTTCCATTATTTCTAAATAATAGTCTTTAAGCTAGGCATTCATGAAAACCTAAAGTTCAAAAGAAGTCATTGATTTTGCTCTTAGTAACTTAACACTAGCAATTGAATAATTGTACATATCTCTAGTCATATTGATATAATTATTGCTATTTTAGGATTTTATTATAAACTTCTTCTAAAAGGGAAACCTCATGCATGAAATTACCGTCAATGTAGTCTAAATTAATTAAAATTATATGTGGATGCTTCTTTTCTCTATATTTATCCATTAGTTATGTTATTAAATAAAATATATACTTGATCTTATGGGCATGAAACCAAGTTTATCTTTTGTTCTTCTCTCAATGACTCTTTAAAGTTTCATAGTTTGACTTGTTAGCTCAATCCCTCTATAATTAGGGCAACAATGCATATCATCATCACCTCTTATAGGCTAATACTAGAAGATTTTCCTTTGTTCCCCATGCATGTTAATTCAATAAATAACTACCTTGATTTCCTAAACTCTTCCAAAACTTAATAGAAGTATGATCTGAACCTATACTTTTAACTACCTTAGTTTTAAAGTTTTTTTTACCTCATTCAATTTGGTGTTATGAGTTCGGCACTAACTATAGTTTTTGGTCTCTATATTGGATTTTCATTATTGTATTCATTAAATAGTTTGTATTTGCATCATCAAAAATAAAATTAACTTTTTTTGTTTTCATCTTTTATGCATATAATATTATCTCAATTGCTGCACTTTCTTTTCCTAGCTGTAATTATCAGATAAATATAATAAATTAGATAAACTAGATTCTATCAAGTATCATAATCAAGAAAATATTGTTAATCATATTGGTAAGAATTTTATGATTGGCTTCTTTTGCAGCTTACTCCAAGCATGTCTATATATGACACTATGCAAAGCTTACAAAGTCCCGTTGCAACCCACTGTGTGGGCTATGCATATGACATGGCAGCATATATTCTTGCAGCCGGAGAGAAGGTATAACTGTTTTTCCAAAAAAAAAAAAATGGTTGCAAGCATCTATTCTCTTGTAACATTTGCTTGCTACCTTCATTTCTGTTTCTTCTTCTTTATCATTGTTTAGGGTAACCGGTCTGGTATGCCTCTTTGTGAAATTGCTCTTCAAACACCTGCCGGAGTAGCTCGTGGCCAGGTTCTAACTCTTTTTGTTAGCTTTCTCTTAATGCTAATTTATAAGATGTTGTCATTGCTTATGTGAATTTCTTTTAAATAGATGCGCTTCTTAATTATTTCACTATCTCCACTCAAAATGATTGGGATTCTCATTAGTCTATTCCAGCAATCACTGTATCTGCAACTTCTTTCAGATATGTGGAAAAGGTGATTGAAATTCATCATTTTGTTAATATTACACTGATATCTACACTACCTCCACTCAAAATGATAGAAACTAGTCTGTTTACCCTAACTAAAGCAAGAAATTTTGGGGGGCATAACTTTCATTTGGGATTCTCATTAGTCTATTCCAGCAATCACTGTATCTGCAATTTCTTTCAGATATGTGGAAAAGGTGATTGAAATTCATCATTTTGCTAATATTACACTATTTTCTCTTCTCCAACCCCCAAAAAGGTATCTTCCCTTTAGATATTTCAACTTTGTTGCATCAATTTTTGTCTTCAAACGACCTGAAATACTTAATCCATACCATCCACTTTCTTATCATAGCTTAATGTTTACCAAGGATTGTAGAAGCTATAACTGTTTAATGATCTGAAACAGAATGCTTCAAATATGCAGCCTCAGATTTTGGATATTTCTTCAATAGATAATGGCATAACCTATTGTCCTCTAGTTTCATTTTACACACAACCCATTTAGCATTCTTTTGTTAATAAATAAATAACCTATAGGGTTTTTTCCAGTGATCCTGATAAAGAGCAAGAGTAAAAATGGTCCTGAATCACTAAGGATATCTTACTCCAAATGATTACTCAACTAACCTTTTATGTTTACTTCTAATGCTGTACTTAATATTGCCACTCATTATTTACTGAAAATCAGAAGTGAATCCGCAGCTCAGATTTAAATTTGCACTACTATTGGTTTGGTCTTTGTATTGCATGGAAATTACCTTGTGTAATCTATTTTGAAGAACAATGTTTAATCTACAATAGGCCCATCGTTTCCTTCTCTTTGCTCTAAAAATAGCCTCGTTTATATATAGTGCTTGCTTTACAGGCTGATGATGTTCAGAACGAAGCAAATGAACTTCTCCGAATCCGGGATTACCTATTTAGCGAATTGTCAAAAAAGACAGGTCAACCTCTTGAAAGGGTATGTCTTCTTTTCCGTTTTAACTGCATCTTTAGTAATCTTACACATGATTAGCACATGTCGGAGCATGCATTATTACCAAACATATTGGAGTCTTTGAGGATCCAACTTAGTAGTTAATAAGTAGTACAACTTGAGTTGTTCTCAGATTGATCTTCTGGACCTTGATATTCAGGAGAGTGAATTTTATCACCTGATTGGTTAAATGTGCCAATCCATGGAAGTTTGGCCAGAAGTAAATCAAATTTGTGAATACTTCAAAAAGTGATGACTCTTGAACAAACTTGAAGGATCCACTTCTGGTCAACAACTTGCATATGTTCTGGTGGATTGATGTATTTGATTTTATCCAACACTAGCACGTCTTTTAACATCTGTAGTATTTATGTGGTAACTGCCGTTGGAAGGTGCAAAGTGGAAAATGATGCAATCATCTTGCATTTAATTTCTGTAGGAAATGAGAAAATCTTCTCAACGAGCTTGTAGATAAATAGGATAAAGATCCTTATGTGGAAGCTTTTTTTATTTGCCCGCCTGTTTATTACCATATCTACTTGCGTTTTGATTGCAATAGCATTTGGATGTTGCAGATCAGTAAGGATCTGGTGTATGTGGCACGCTTCACTGCACAAGAAGCTCTGGAGTATGGGCTAATTGACCGCATCATCAGACCCTCACGCATCAAGCCTGACGCCCCTCGTAAGGAAACTCCAGGAATTGGCCGAGGCTGATTGACTCTTGCTTCAAACGCATCCTCACACACCTGATATCTTTACAGATGGATTTGAGTACATCTTTCAAGTTGGTTTTCAAGTCAGGCGTCTTGTAGCTCTAAATCACAATCTCTAAGCGCACACAACTTATGCTTTACTCACTATTCATTAGAGAGATAGTGAAGCACTGCTTCTGTAATTAATTTGTTTTTGCTGGTTTAAGATTAAGCCCTAAACATCCATGGAACTATGAACTTTCACAAGTAAAATTTGTTCAAAGTGCAAACTTTTTTTTTTCCCCAACACTAAGAAATATGTTCATCTCAAATTCAAAAGGATCACAAATAGCATTGGTTAACTTGATAAATAGCTTTGACTAGTATTTGTTAGCTTCCTCATTATTTGGTACATCAAATAGAAAGACCCTTTATCGGTATACTTCAATTGTGTAAACTCTGTTGTTAAAAGAATGGTACAGCCTGATGGTAATTTGGACCTTTTGTGTGCTTGCATTCCATACAATTTTTTTTTTCTGAGAATTTTACCAGTGTAAATATTTCACTAGTATTATCTCACCGTTCTTCCAAAAGCCATGTATGACCTCATCATCTTCTTTTGAATTGGAATTAGGTTTTGTGATGTTGATGGAGAACATTTTCAAAAGAGGTAATCATGAGATGTGCATGGATACACAATAATTAGTGGACCAATCAATACGGAGCCTGAACATTAATGGGAAAGTAATTGTACATATCAATTGGCCTTTTACCTGGGACGGGGAAAAAAACTATATATTTACTTTAGAATAAATTAATTGCAGCTCCATGAGGGAATAGATTTGGGTGATTACTGAGGTGAGATTTCTATGATTAGGACTGCAGGGAGTTGTACCAAACCACAGTGGAAGATGGAGCTGAAGGACAACCATGTCAAAGAAAAATAAGTGGCCATAGTGAATTAGTATATTTTGAATTATAGCAAAAGTTTTCGTCCCAGATTATATAAAAACAGATAAATTATGAGTCAATTTATAATAGACCACCAAGTGACATGTATATTTATTATGCTCATTGGTGTATGATTTGAGTACTTTCACGTTTTATATGGGATTTCTAGTTTTGGTTGGGAAATATTTTGGAATTAAAATTTCCAATTCAATAATTCAGTGAAGTCACACAGATGGGATGAGCGATGAGTTACTTGCTGCTCTCCACTTCAATTGACTTGACTTGACTGCTCAATGTTTAGCTTAACACAATAATTGATACATTGGTTATCTGAACTTTTTATTTCTTAGAATATTGCTAATAAATAATCTGAAAATACGGGTAAAAATTAAAAGGGTGTCCGCCATAGTTTTTTTATCTTAAGAATATTTTATTTTCAGCCACTACACTGTCTAGTACTAGTGAGAGGTAGTTGCTAGCAATGTGATAAAATATAATATTTCATTGAAATTAAAATTATCATATATAAAATATAATTATATCAAAATATTTTTGTGTCCACTTGATTAAAATTTTTTAAACTCTATTAAAATTATTTTAACTCAAAACCAAAATCATTTTAAAAATTTTATAGCTATTACTAAATTATCACAATTATCTCTGTAAGAGTATTAGTTGTTACTATCTTATAATAACTAATAAGTGGTTACTAAAAAAAATTTTAAAATAATTTTGATCAAGTTAAAATAATATTAATGGAATTTATCATTTTTGCCCGATGATAGTATTTTATAGATAGTAATTTTGATTAGTGTGATTTTTTTTATATTTTATCATGTTAGAGTATCCACATCAGTTATACTATTCAAAGATTTTATCCTAAATTTTGGATAGGTTAACTAAAAATCTTTTGCATCAGTTACCCTATCCATTCCCTAAATTTAGATTTGATGAATAGTGATTCTCTAAATTTAGGGAATGAAACTTTTATCCTAAAAATAAAATAAAATTTCTTTTTAATCTCTCTCCATCCACTAATATCTTTCCTTCCACTCATTCCATAAATATAATAATAAAAAATAGAAGAAAGAGAATAAAATAATAAAAAATTAAGGATGATGAAAATTTTAGGATATTTGATGTAGTGTGTAGTGAAAAGTGATTATCTAAATTTAATAAAGTGAGTCATTTACCCTAAATTTTAGATATAGTAATAGAAAAACTGATGTTGATGCTCTTAATAGTAGATAAGAATTATAATAACATTGAAAGTAAAAGTATTTTTGGGATAAAAAAAATTATGGAGCATTTAGTTTTTTAAAAAAGGAGTATTAATTTGACGTTATATAATGTGGGATGTTCTTTTAATTTTTGCCTTTAAAAAAATTCTATCACTTTTACTGTAAAAGATGATTATGTTTATTCTCTTAAAGTCCGTTTTTAGATTATGTGAATGGAAATAAATCATGATGTCAATTTATAATTGACCGTCAAATGACTAGAGGGGTAGGTGGAGTTTTTTCTTGAGAACATGCGTTAGCAAGGAATTGTTCCTTGCCTTCATTATAGTAAATTTGTCGTCCTCAAACTTATAAGAAAACCAAATAACTAGAAACAAACAAACCATCGAACTAATGTAATTCATATCATTTTCCTTTTTATTATCATCGTTGTTGTCCTATTATCTTTTAGCAAACATCCACCACTTGTTTCACGGTCAGGCATGGGACGATGAACTTGTATTACTACTTGCAAAGATTGGAAAAATGACAAAGAGTGTAAAGACCATGCCATTGCCAATCAAACCAAATTTCTTCATCTCAAAAATTGACTTAACAATGTAACCTATAATGGCAAGCCGAACGACATGCAAAATAGAAGAATGAGACACCATTTTCAAGAGTTTAAATGAGATGGGAGTTCAAAATTAGAATGATCTTCCTCTCAAATTATATGAGAAAAAGAAAGTAGTTTATCGGACCGAATTGGAAGGAAGAAAATATTATGACATGCTTGTTTTGTGGATTGTAGTATTAAACTATTTCCCCCTACATTTTGACCTAATATCGAAATATTAAGATAATTCAATTATTTCAATTTGTTACTTATTTACATTTTTCATGCAAATATAGCATAAATCTCCACCGAAGAAGGATATGCCACTCAAATTTATCCAATTGCCATGTATTTATCTTAAAAAAATAATTGATATATATATATATATATATATATATATATATATATATATATATATATATATATATATATATATATATATATATATATATGAGTTTGGATATTAAATATTTAAAATTATGGCTAAAAAAATTTTAGTGAAGATTTATTTTCATCGATGATTTTAATTTTTTACTATTCAAATTAATTTGGTTAGTAATTTTTTAATTTTTTAAATTTAATCAATAATTTTAATTTTTTTACCGTTAAAGTTAGATTTGGTTAATAATTTTTTATTAAAATTTGGGTGATAAATTATTTTTATTAAAATTTACTCCATAATTTTAATTTTTTACTGATAAAAATTTAATTTACTAATCAAAATTAAGTTTGGTTTATAAATTTAAAATATTTATTGGTTATATTTAATTGATATTTTTTTATACGGTTTAGAGTTTAGGGCACTCTTAAATAATTCATTGTTGATATTTACTAGCTAAATATTTTTGACTAAATAAATTTGATTGATAATTAATTAATCTTAAAATTGATAAAAAGGTAGCTTGGTTCATGAAGCTCCCGCTAATGAGGTATTCTAGGGAAGAGTCTATTGTATGCAGTGACTTATTTATTACTTTAACCTAGTATCTTTAGGTCACACAATAATAATTTTATCATTGCCTTGAGACTTTTCTTTATCAAAGTTCAAATTGATTGATATTTTTTTTAAATAGTAATTTAAATGTATATTAATAATATTATAGTAATTTATTATTCGTTGTCAAATTAGTTAACATAAAATATTTTTTATTTTTAAAATTTTACTAATAAAGAAGTGAGGTTTGACTAAGATAAAGTTATTCCTACATAGCCTAGTTAGTCATTACTTTCAATTGTATAAATAATCATTGACAATGTATAAAATACCCTTCTAAATTTTACTAATAAAATTAAATATCTCTAATAATATTTTTTTAAAAAAATATTAAAACCTTAAGTTTTTTTTCCACCTAGGGTCTTAAGAATGGTTGAGACGACCCTATTAGACGTCTGGACTTATGAGAGTCATCCATTGTGATCGTTTATCGTGGATGTGCAGGATAAAATTATTATATATATATCCCGCTTCTCAGTTGTCCATGACGCTGCACAAGGGTGACAAATATATAAAAGTTCATTTAGAAAATTAAGATTAATTATTAAAACACAGTTATAAAATAAATAAATTTTAAAAAAGCATGAATTAGATTAGCTATTGATGGTGGCAAAAGGTGAATACGCTTGACCCCAGCGCCCCCGCCAATCCATCCCAGGGCCAACACGGGCTATTGATGTTTCAATGCTTCGAGGATACGAAGAATGACTCAGTGCGCTTCGATGACCTCGGCAGTGATGGTACCTCTTGTAGGATCCTTATCGGTCGGCTAGAGGGGGGGTGAATAGTTCTGCAAAATAAAACGAACTTTCCTCGAACTTTTGCAGCTTAATTAAACTAACACTTGCATAAACAAAATAGAAGACTAAAAAAGAAGTAAACTAAGAGTAGAGACACGAAGGAGTTACTTGGGTACAACCAGGGAGGTTGTTAATCACAGGAAGTTGAAAGCTCAGTAAACAGTTTTTTTTAGGTGGAGAAGGCTCTTACAGCGTTGATGGCTCACAAACAAATAGTAGAACAAACTAAAAGCGTTTTTAAGTGTTGTTGTAAACCATTAGGACCAGGATTGTATTTATAGCCCTGGTCGGGTCGTCTGAAAAGGTTTTAGGCGCCTATGAGAGGATAAACTTTTATCCCCGTCGCAATGGAACATGCCACGTCGCGTTCTAGATAATTTTCTGTTAGTTAGAGCCCTAGAGCCAATCATTTGATGATTGTTGTACGGACTCATTGTATCATATTTCTTATATATATAAAGACATTTGTTTATGCTTATTATGCTTACTTGTATTGGTGCCAAACAACTAAGTATAATAACGTACTTGAGTAGAAGGCTATTACCTATATCAATCGATTGGTTGAATCGATAGTGAGATGATATAGGGAACACTACTCTTAATCATTCCTAGTCAAGTATTAACATTCAGGGACAATGTTAATACGACGAGACTAGCATGTAGGTCAACTCGATGACTTGATCTCACAAGTCATGGATATGGAGATATCAAGTTGACACATGGGTATGCATTGGAGAATGTATACTGAATGACCCGCCATGAGAAAGTATCATGGATTGTTATATGAGTGTCATATACTTTCTCATGTGACTATTAGTATGACTATTAGTCCTTGGACCTGAAGTCACCATGGCTCCCTACATAAGGAGTTACATACTTTGACTTTGTCAAACGTCACCCGTAACTGGGTGGACTATAAAGGTGATTACTGGGTATGTAACAAATTATGCGGAGGGATATGAGTGATGTAGATGAGATCTATCCCTCCTATATAACGAGAGTGACATCATTATTCTTGATAGAGTGAGACCACTAAGTGCATGGCCATGCCCAAATGAGTCAATATGAGATGTTGAGCTCATTTGATTGAGTGAGTCTACTTGGGATTCAAGATTTAGATTGATTAGAGGATGACACGGTCTATGCCTCATATTGATCAATATAAATGTCAAGGATAGAAGGACACTTGTCATATATTGTGAGGGGTCACAATTAGTTGTCACAAGGTGATGTTGGATCTCAACATTCTTGTAACTTGGGTAGTAATGATGTGTTGCTAGATACCGCTCATTACTTATGATTCTAAATGAGTTTAGGAGAATTGCCAACGTTACAAGAACCTATAGGGTCACACACAAAGGGAAAATAGATGGAGATTAGGTTCATATGATGAACCAAGAGGATTAGGTTCATGTGATGAACCAAATTGGATTAAGAGTAATCCAAAGTAAACTAATTAAGTTGGACTCAATTTGGTTCATGTGTTAAATGAGTCTAATTTGGACTTAGACTCATTGAGCCAATTTAATTCAATGAATAGAGATTCATTAAATTAAAATTGACTTAAACCAATGGTTAGATTTGATCAACCATGGGAGAGAAGTGGTCAAGTTTAACTTGATTTGAGAGGAAGATGAAAGGTCAAGTTTGACTTGACCATTGCCACCTCATTTGTGAGTTGACATTAAGTGGACTAATGATGATGTGCCACCCACATCATCAAGGCTAGCACATGTGTGTGCCACCTCATGAGGGAGATCAAGAGTTGTGACTCTTGATATCCCATGGAGGTTTAAAAGCCTTCCTTGAAGTGGCCGACCACTTTAACACTCAAGTGTGAGTTTCATTTGGTTTTGGTAACCTCCTTCTTCTTCCTCTCTACCTTTCTTCTCTCCCTCTCCTCCACCATTGCTGATCCTCTAAGGTTGCTAGCACATCTTTAGAGGTTCTCTCCATAGATTTGTTCGTGTGGATACACATAGAGGGTTGTACACTTGACAACCTTGAGATCCGGCGAACCTTGGACGAGCGGGATTTGCGAAGGGCATCACATCAAGGGTAAACTCTTTTCTTTGTAGATCTAGTGTAGATCTAGGTTAGAGAAACTCGTACACGTAGAAAATTTTTGTTTTATAACTTCGCACGGATCCGGTGGCATGGGATTCGGGGTTTTTGCAACGCAAAAAATGGTTTTTGCGGCCCGAAAAACCCAACAGTAGTATCAGAGCCACGTGCGAAGCATGTACGAATTTCTTTTATATTTTTATGAAAAATATCAGTTCTGTAACTTTCTGTAATTTTATGATTTTTATGTATTTTATGGGTATTTTTCTCGTAGAAGTGAAACAACAAGTGTTTGAACACTTATAGGCTTCGATTACCGAGAAACACCTTCCGAATCGGTAAGGTCTCGCCCAAAATATTTTGGGACAGTGACATAAGGCGCTGTAGGATCGCTTAGGAATACTCACGATGGTTATATCGCAAGTAGGGGTGCTGCCCCTAATCCTGCAAGGGGCTTCATTCCGCGATCGCGCCGGAAAATCGCTAATCGGGACTGCCGGGAAGTTGTGACTCATAAAATCATAAAAATATTAGAAAAATTACAGAAATTTATGGAAATCACATAATTTAGAATTATGTATCATTTTGTGATGGTCATGGCCCAAAGAACCCAATTTGATTGGAAATATGTGTTGTAATTCATAATATGGCCTGCGTGTCATTTTGTGTGTTTGTGCGTGTTGTACTTTATTCGCGACCTGCGCGTCGTGCCCTTCTATTTATATTCCTGTTGTAAAATAGTTTTTAGACTCGAATGTAACTCGAGTTTCACCTTTTGTAATATACAAAATTGGAGCGATGGAAGGTCCACTCGAGACGGAGTTACGAGGAGGGTGCGAGCAACACATGGCGGTCAAAGGGAGGAGCTTGAAGAAGCTATTGACCCTAGGTTGACCAACCGATCTTCTCATTGGCTTGAGAAGATCGTAGTAGGGCCATGACTAATCACAAAATTTTATTAATTGCTTGTGTGTGTATGTGATGCATGCTAGAATAGTAATTAATTAGTACCTTAACGATTAGATTAGATCTAAATAGCATACATGATGCACCTCCACGATTAGTTTAGATCTAAATCGCGTATATGATACACATCGTCGATTAGATTATATCTCAATCGCGCCAACTCGAAATGCCTACCATGCCGTGATACCCATCACTACCTCGATCACATGTTGTTGTTGAATCTACTAAAGCAGAGCAACGCATATTATCTTGGTAGGGTGCGGAGGAACAATCTTGGTCCCGCCTATCAACGCATGGGTGAGTACAACTCAATTAGATTGAGTAACTAGTTAACTCAATGGGATCGAGTTTAACTATAGGTATTTTCCAATGGTTGGTAGATAGGTTAAAATCATATTTATATTAATTCTTGGGTGATTTAGCCAAAGCTAACTCAAGTTTTAATATATATGCGGATCTTGATCCTATAAACAAGAGTTGCATAGAGATATAATTGGTAATTAGTTACCTACCGATCATACTAAGTCTTGGACGATTTAGCCAAAGCTAACTCAGGGCGTAGTATGATGTGGATCTTGTCCCACACGAATTATAGTTGGTTAGAATCTAGTAGGTGTGGTTTGACCACGTCCATGACTTGATTCTACAAGAGTTCTATAATTCAGTGGGAGCATCATTTAATTAAAGGCCTAATTAGATGATTAATTGGAATATGATATTTATTTTCTGTATTTTTCTGTTATAGATTACCATGTCGTCAAACACGAACTCCTTCTCCCTGCATTCTGTCCTCGATAAGGACAAGCTCAATGGAGCTAACTTCCTGGACTGGTACAGGAACCTGAGAATAGTTCTTACTCAGGAAAGAAAACTGTACGTCCTGGAGTAGCCCATTCCTGAGGCACCTCCTGTCATTGCCACGCAAGCTGATCGAGATGCTTACAAGAAGCATCAAGATGACGTATTAGATGTGTCATGTCTTATGCTCACGACCATGAACTCTGAGCTTCAGAAGCAACACGAGTTGATGGACACTTATGATATGGTTGAACATCTTCGTCAACTATATCAAGGACAAGCGAGACACGAGAGATTTGAGATCTCTAAGGCACTGTTTCAGTGCAAGATGCAAGATGGAACTCCCGTAGGCCCATATGCACTCAAAATGACTGGGTACATAGAAAATCTACAGAGGTTGGGATTCCCACTTGGCCATGAGCTGACCATTAACCTGATCTTGCAATCCTTGTCAGATAGCTATAGTCAATTTGTTCTAAATTATAACATGAATGAAATTGACAAGCCACTGCCCGAGCTACTTAGCATGTTAAAAACTGCTGAGCTAAACCTTAAGAAGGTTAAGCCCAATTCCATTCTGATGGTACAAAAGCATAAGGGCAAGGGCAAGCCCAAAGGTAAGGGAAAGTCTCATACCAAGGGCAAAGCCAAGGCACTGAAACCCAAAGAAGAGGTTGCCAAGGATGCTACCTGCTTCCACTGCGATCAGACCGGGCACTGGAAGAGGAACTACAAAGTGTACCTGGAAGATCTTAAGAAGAAGAGAAGTAAGACTTCCACTTCAGGTATATATGTTATAGAAGTCAATCTATCTATTTCTTCATCATGGGTATTAGATACCAGATGTGCTTCTCACATTTATACTAATGTGCAGGCGTTGAGAAATGACAGGGCATTGACAAAGAGCGAGGTGGACCTACGAGTAGGCAATGGAGCACGGGTTGCTGCTGTTGCTGTAGGAACTTATTCTTTATCTCTGCCCTCTGGGCTTGTACTAGAATTGGATGATTGTTGTTATGTGCCAGCTTTGACTAAGAACATTATATCAGTTTCTTGTTTAGACAAGAAAGACTTTTCATTTATAATAAAGAACAAATGTTGTTTAGTTTATTTAAATGATATGTTCTATTGTAGTGCACCTCTGATGAACGGACTCTATATTCTAGACCTTGAGAACCCTATCTATAATATAAGTACCAAGAGGTTCAAGTCAAATGACATGAACTAAACCTATATCTGGCACTGTCGCTTAGGTCATATAAATGACAAACGCTTATCCCAGCTCCATAAAGATGGTTTGCTGGACTCATTTGATTTTGAATCATATGAGACATGCAAGTCATGCCTACTGGGCAAGATGACCAAGACTCCCTTTAGTGGACACAACGAGAGAGCGACTGACTTGTTAGGACTTATACATAGTGATGTATGTGGACCTTTCAATGTCGCTGCTAGGGGTGATTATAGGTACTTCATTACATTTACTGATAATTTTAGTAGATATGGTTATGTGTTTATGATGACATATAAGTCAGAATCCATTGAAAAGTTCAAAGAATTCAAGAATGAAGTACAAAACCAACTTGGCAAGAGTATTAAGATACTTCGATCAGATCGAGGTGGTGAATATCTTAGCCATGAGTTTCGTAACTATCTAGCTGAGTGTGAGATTCTATCTCAAATCACTCCTCCTGGAACACCACAGTGGAATGGTGTATCCGAAAGGAGGAATCGTATCTTATTAGATATGGTACGATCTATGATGAGTCACACATATCTTCCTATGTATCTTTGGGGCTATGCTCTAGACACAACAACCTTCATTCTCAACCGAGTTCCATCTTGAAGAAGTTCAAGATGTGGACCATAGCACTGAAGCCTCGATGGAAGTTGAACTGGAACCACAAAGTGTTGTGGATGATGTTGTTCCACAAGGAGTTGAGGAACCACAACTAGTTCGAGTAGACCTACCTCTTCGCAGATCTGATAGGGTACGTCGTCAGCCTGAGAGATACTCATTTCTCTTGTCTGACCATGATGACGTCGTGCTCATTAAGGATGAGCCTACCTCCTATCAGGAAGCTGTGATGAGACCAGATTCCGGGAAATGGCTAGAGGCCATGAAATCCGAGATGCAATCCATGTACACTAACCAAGTATGGACTTTGGTTGATCCACCTGAAGGGGTCAAACCCATTGGGTGTAAGTGGGTCTTTAAGAGAAAGACTGACATGGATGGACTTATTTATAAGGGTCTCTTGGTAGCTAAAGGTTTCAAACAAATTCATGGTATTGACTATGATGAAACCTTTTCTCCAGTAGCGATGTTTAAATCCATTCAGATCATGCTTGCTATTGCAGCGTACCACGATTATAAGATCTAGCAGATGGATGTCAAAACCATGTTTCTGAATGGAAACCTGCTCGAGGATCTGTACATGACACAACCTGAGGGTTTTTTAGATCCACAACATACTGGCAGAGTATGCAAGCTGCATAGGTCCATTTATGGACTAAAGCAAGCTTCTCGGAGCTGGAATCTTCGATTCGATGATGCAATCAAACAGTTTGATTTCATCAAGAATGAAGATGAACCTTGTGTCTACAAGAAGGTTGTAGGGAACACAGTTGTCTTCTTTATATTGTATGTGGATGACATACTACTCATTGGGAAAGACATACCTTTGATGCAGTCTGTCAAGACTTGGCTAGGGACTTGTTTCTCAATAAAGGACTTACGTGAAGCATCCCACATTCTAGGCATATAGATCTATAGAGATAGATCTGCGAGATTACTTGGCCTAAGTCAGAGTACATACATTGACAAGGTATTACTTCGGTTTGCCATGCAGAACTCCAAGAAGGGATTTATGTCAATGTCACATGGTGTGAGTCTTTCGAAGACTCAAAGTCCCTCTTTTAGAGAGGAGAGAGACCGCATGGATCAGATCCCTTATGTTTTGGCTATAGGATCTATCATGTACGCTATGTTATGTACTCGTCCTGATGTCTCGTATGCTTTGAGCATGACAAGTAGATACCAGTCAGATCCAAGTGAAAGTCACTGGATAGCGGTCAAGAATATTCTTAAGTACTTGAGAAGGACTAAAGAATATTTCTTGATATATAGAGGCGATGACGAGCTAGCAGTAAAGGGTTACAGTGATGCGCTTCCAAACTAACCATGATGATTATCGATCGCAGTCTGGGTTCGTGTTTTGCATAAATGGTGGTGCTGTGAGCTGGAAGAGTTCGAAGCAGGACACAGTCGCTGATTCTACAACAGAGCCCGAGTATATTGCTGCATCAGAAGCAGCAAAGGAGACAGTTTGGATCCGCAAGTTCATTACTGAACTTGGGGTGGTTCCTAGCATAGCTGATCCCATAGAGCTCTATTGTGACAACAATAGAGCAATATCACAGGCTAAGGAACCTCGCTCACACCAGCGGACCAAACACATACTACGACGCTTCCATCTCATTCGAGAGATCATCGATAGAGGAGATGTGAAGATTTGCAGAGTACCCACTGAGGCTAACATCACAGATCCCTTGACCAAGGCTTTCACAGAGAAAGCATGATGGTCACACTAGGTCATTAGGCCTTAGAGCCTATACTGATTGGCACTAGTGCTAGTGGGAGATTGTTAGTTAGAGCCCTAGAGCCAATCATTTGATGATTGTTGTATGGATTCATTGTATCATATTTCTTATATATATAAAGGTATTTTTTTATGGTTATTATGCTTACTTGTATTGGTGCCAAATAACTAAGTATAATAGCGTCCTTGAGTAGAAGGTTCTTACCTATATCAATCGATTGGTTGAATCGATAGTGAGATGATATAGGAAACACTACTCTTAATCATTCCTAGTCAAGTATTAACATTCAGGGACAATGTTAATGCGACGAGACTAGAATGTAGGTCAACTCGATGACTTGATCTCAACATATATTGCGACAATTAGTAGTCACAAGGAGATGTTGGATCTCAACATTCTTGTAACTTGGGTAGTAATAATGTGTTGCTAGATACCGCTCATTACTTATGCTTCTAAATGGGTTTAGGAGCATTGCCAATGTTACAAGAACCTATAGGGTCACACACAAAGGGAAAATAGATGGAGATTAGATTCATATGATGAACCAAGAGGATTAGGTTCATGTGATGAACCAAATTAGATTAAGAGTACTCCAAAGTAAACTAATTGAGTTGGACTCAATTTGGTTCATGTGTTAAATGAGTCTAATTTGGACTTAGACTCATTGAGATAATTTAATTCAATGAATAGAGATTCATTAAATTAAAATTGACTTGAATCAATGGTTAGTTTGATCAATCATGGGAGAGAAATGGTCAGGTTTGACTTGACTTGAGAAGAAGATGAAAGGTTAAGTTTGACTTGACCATTGCCACCTCATTTGTGAGTTGGCATTAGGACTAATGATGATGTGCCACATCATCAAGGCTAGCACATGTGTGTGCCACCTTATGAGAGAGATCAAGAGTTGTGACTCTTGATATCCCATGGAGGTTTAAAAGCCTTCCTTGAAGTGGCCGACCACTTTAACACTCAAGTGTGAGTTTCATTTGGTTTTGGTAACCTGCTTCTTCTTCCTCTCTACCTTTCTTCTCTCCCTCTCCTCCACCATTGCTGATCCTCTAAGGTTGCTAGCACATCTTTAGAAGTTCTCTCCATAGATTTGTTCGTGTGGATACACATAGAGGGTTGTACACTTGACAACCTTGAGATCTGGCAAACCTTGGACGAGCGGGATTTGCAAAGGGCATGCATCAAGGGTAAACTCTTTTCTTTGTAGATCTAGTGTAGATCTAGGTTAGAGAAACTCGTACACGTAGAAAATTTTTATTTTATAACTTCGCACGGATCCGGTGGCATGAGATTCGGGGTTTCTGCAACGCAAAAAGCGGTTTTTGCGGTCCGAAAAATCCAACATTTTCTGTTTCGGGCTCCCGAAAGAGCGCCCGGACCAGGTCCGCGCGCTCTGGACAGATCCAGGCTCCCCGGACCAGCTCAAGGCACCCCTGATCGAAAAATAAGCTTTTTTTGATTTTCGATCCTTGTAAATGAACCAAGCATTCGTGAACAAGCTTGGTGTTCGGCTTGGTAAGAGCTTGTTTATGTTCGTTCAATATACATAAGATTAATTAAACAAACAAGCTTGAACATCTCGTTAAGTTAAATAAACAAGCTTGAACACATATGTGTTCATCTCGTTAATGTTTTTGAACAACGTTCGTGAACAATGTTCATGAACAACATTCGTGAACAATGTTCGTGAACAACGTTCGTGAACAACGTTCGTGAACAATATTCACAAGCCATATTCATTAATAAAACTTTTTTCAATATGCTAAATAAGCAATAAAATAAAATAAAATAAATTTAAAGTATCAATCTCAATAATCAATCAAACAACCAAAAGTTTCAAATAATCAAACAAGCTTAAATTGAGAGCTTGATAATATCTAAACGAATCAAACTCGAATCAAGCTCAAGCCAAGCTTGAATTGAGAGCTTGATAACATCTAAATGAACCAAAATCAAGCCAAGTTTCAAACAAGCTCAAGCTCAGAAAAAATAAACTAAGTCAAGCTGGAACACTCATTTCAAAAGCTTGGTTTATTTTAAGCTCAGCTCGGCTCAGCTTGGTTACCTTATCAAACAAGCTTGAACACCACAAAGATCAGCTTGGCTTGTTTACAACCCTAGTCCTGGTCTTCCACTCTGTTTTCGCTCGCCTTGGTCTGGGTCTTCCGCTCCGGCTCTGCTCTCATTGGATCGGGTCTTCCGCTCTGACTCCGCTCACATTGGTCCAGGTCTTCTGCTTTGGCTCCGTTTGATTGGGTGATCTCGGCCATCTGGAATATGACTTACCCAAACCCAACTTCCGGCCTTCTCGTGCAATTTTTCACTCCGGCTTCTTGTCCCTCAAAAACTCCGCACACCTCCTTTTCGTCCGCCCGCGTACTCTTCCACAGCAACTTGTCCCTCAGACGCACCGAGCTCGTCGACTCTCTTCCATGCCATTCTTCTCGCTAGCTGAGTCTTTCGCTTAACTTCCTGTGCTCCTAAGTTCCTTCACACTTAGACACAGGGTTAAATACCAACAGGACCTAATCTGATTTGGTTAATCACATCAAAACTACCTTGGGGGTACTTACAGCTCTTACCAAGATTTCACCTTTTGACGAATACTTTGGCCACGACCCCGGTGTCCGTAGCCATCCCCTCACTAAATAAGCAATTTTTTTTTGCATTTTCGACGGTGAGCCTGAATATCGACTCACTGTGAAACTTCTCGAATGACTTGGGTACGATGGCGACAGTTATGTCGGTGAGCCACTGATTAAGATAGTGCATGGGAGACAATAGAATCAAGTGGAGCTCTAAGAGCACCAGATTGGTTAAGCACTTCGGTTTTCTCTTCATGAGCAAAGTGGTGGTGATGGGAGTGAGGGCGTATGCTCCCTCTTCCTTGGTGGATGCGGTGGTTCAGGTGAAAATCGAAAGAAGGAGAGGAGGAAGCAAGGGAAAATTAGTAAAATGTTAAATTATATTATTGCATTATCTAAGTTGAACCAAGTAACATTAGATTATGTTTTATTCCCCATAACCTTAGTTATATGATTATCTGATAATCATATAATCAAGATAACTAAAGTTATTCAAGATAACTTGAATCAAACATATCTTAAAGGTAAAATCCTAAATGACTTAACTACAAACTAAAATAAATAAAAACTAAAACAAAATAAAAAATACTATGCACCTTACACAGTCGCACACAATGCGGTGCGTATGGTTGAGGGAGTCCACAGTACAATCAACTGACAACACTGCACTACGGGATCCTCTCAGTTGTGAACGGGTTGCATGGGATACGGTAAATTGCCTTTAAGTACCTAACCGCAACTTCAACTCCCTCGTCAGTTCCATAGTTAGATAAAATGCATTCCCACTCACTGACTAAACCTATTTCTATTCTTCAACTCCCTAATCCGCTTCAATTTACAAATTGCCCTCTTTCTTCTCTCTGACTCATTTTATACTCCTTCAACTTCCAGTGAATTCTCTCCCCGACTTCCACCCTAAACCCCGACTTCCACCCTAAACCGTAGGCGATCATCTAAAATAATTCCTTCAATGTTGCAGGCAAAAATCGGAGAGGCGGCAGAACCCGACTTTCACCTTCAAGTGTAGAACTTAAAGCTTAAGTGCAGAACTCGATTTTCACCTTCAACCCAAGGATCATCGACGAATGCTGGGTCTGAAGAAGCAAGAAGGTGGTAATCGAAACAACCAAAGGATTGCTAACGTGAAGAAGTTGTCCACATTGTATTTCGAAGGTATAAATAGACGTATTCGAGTAGAAGGTAAGTTATATTTTTATGCCCTAAATTTTAACCGATTTATTATTCTTGTTTATAGAATAAAATTAAGATTATTGTTTGTATATGTTTCTGTAAAATGGTGTGAAAAATTAAAGCTTTATTTAATGGGTGTTGTCAATTTTGTTAGGTTGAATAAAATTATGTTTCAGTGTTCAAATTGTAATTTTATGAATGCGTTTGTAATGCATCTTCTTCAATTAAAAAAATTAATGAGATATGCGAGTTTTTTTGTAGTGATTATCAATAAACTATGTAATGTACCCAAGTTAAGCACTTTAATACTCTAAAATTTTTAGGGGTTGTATTTTATGGTATGAATGGGTAAATTGTTCCAATTTTTATAGTGTCAATTCTGCTAGCTCGAGTAAAATTAGTTTTAGTGTTTAAATTATAATTTTATGACTATGTTTGTGTTTTATCTTCTTCAATTGAAGAATTGAAAGAGATATAATTATCAATACACGAGATCATTAATTAAATCTCTATTGTTTCAATCATGTCCCAATTATATGCCAAGAGAATTCTAGGGGTTGAATGTGCCCCTTATTTTTTTTAAGTGTGTCTAAATATATCCTTCCTGTTAACTCCGTTGTTTATAATTAACAAAATGAGCATGTGCTTCTTACGTGATTTTTCCCCTTATACAAGCGGACTGAAAAACACGTCGTGATTATCAGAGAAGAAGGAAGAGGAGTAAATAAGTTTGGATATGGTGAGCCATTTTACTACAATTTTAGTTTTTGATTATTTATTGAATTTTGGAAATAAATTGGGAAAATTTTATTGGCATTATAGGACAAGACATATGTTGTGTTTGTTAGATGGAAGCCTAACATTTATAGCACTTGGGAAGAAACACAAATGCAAGTTAACAAATTTAGCGGAGTTATGCACAAGTCCTATAAAACTAGTGAGGAAGCAGTAATAACATTTATTGCATACAAAGAGAAACAAGCTGTAACCTTTACTTGTGCTGAGAAGAAACCTTCAAGCTCAACATTTGTATCAAGCTCAACTGCTATTTCGAGTTCTATTAAACCCGACCAATATGAGATGCTAGCTAAACTTATGGATGCACAGTTAGAGTTAGCAAATGAGCATCGTACCCATTGTTTAAAGGTTGAAGGGATGTTAGATGAGATACAACAACAATTGAAAGCTCTCGGTGTTAGAGATGATACTAAGTAGTTTTTTTTCTTTGGTAATGAAGGTTGATGGATGTATTGAGATAAACATATGTGCTTATGTTATGTATTCCAAGCTTCTGCTACTTATGTTATGAATGATCTTCAAGCATTCTCCAGATCTTCATTATTGGGGCATGATTGAAACATTAGGAATATTTTAATGAATTACTCTTCAATAAACTGAATAATAAACTCAATTTAAACATTTTGTTGCCCAATTTTTTTTGGTTTGTACTTTATCATATGAATTATAAATAAAATAGTTTTGGCTAAATTATTTTTATTTTTTAGTGTTATTGATATTGTTAGTTTGAATAAAATTAGGTTTTGGATTTCTAGTTGCAATTTTATGAAGTGAATATGTTTGTGTTTTATCTTCTTCAATTGAATGATTGAAAGATAGTAATTATCAATAAACTAAATAGCGTACTCAATTTAAATAGTTTGATACCTAATTTTGTATGTTCTGTACTTGATGGTATGACTGATAAAATAATTTATTTTTGCTAAATTGTTTGTTAATGTATTTTTATGCAGAAATGGGAAAGAAACCTCTAAAAATAAAGGTGGCAGGGAGCAAGAGAAAGAGAAGCAAGCAATTTTATTCTCATTGTTCACTGACATATTTCAGAGAAGTTGGATAAAGTGTTACCAAATTTGGGTAATAGACAAAAAGAGAGGATTTAAAACACTCCACTTGCTCCATGGCTCGAGATGCCTAAGATGCCCATTAGTAGTACCATAATAGATTTAGTTTTAAAGAGATTCCAGTAGTTGCTTTCTTGTTCTTTCTTATTTGGTAACAATATTGTAGTTCCATTCACATCTACTGAGTTTAGCATTGTCCTTGGTTTGGCGCATGTGGGGAACTTGTTGATCTCGATGCGAGCATGGAGTCCAATTTTGTCACTCGGCTATTTAGAGAAAAAGTTGGCAACGTAAATAGGACCACGATTCATGATAATATACATTTATTAGATGGATTAGAGAAGGATTCTGAAGTGAATGATTTTGTTAGGTTGTTTATTTATCTTCTATTTAACTGTGTTATTTTTTCTTGTTGGTAACTAATTCACTCCTCGATTTATTATGTCTTACATTGATAACTTGACGAGGTTCTTTGATTACTCATGGGGAGATGCAACATACAGATTTTTATGCCACCAAATTATCTTACATAGTGGTAATGACAAGGAAAGGTTGGGAGCAAAATGTATATAGACGGTTGTACTATTGGCTTGATGGCAAGTTTTAAAATTTTGAAATACGATTTTGATATGTTTTATATTATTATATTAATCTCTTTATGTATGTAGTCATGGTTATATGAAAAAATTCCTTCATTTGGACATGTACGTTCTTTATGTTGTTTCCCCCAGTTGTTTATTAGGAACAGAGTAAGATTTCAATCAAATATGATGCTACTGAGAGATTATTTATAGCTATTGATTTTATTAGGATAAGTTGCTATATGTTTTAGTATGTTTTTTTGTAAATATGATTGTAGAAATGATGTTTTATTTATAATTGTGAAAAGATGTTGGATATAGTACCATTTCCAGAGGAGAAAATACTGTTAAGTGGAAAGCTAGGAAGTTTTTCGATAAATATATACAAAAATGAAATTATTATGTCAAATAATGATGATAAGATGTTTTTTTTACTATATTACTCTTATTTTTTAGGTGTCATGTTGTGTGAGATGTTTTAGATTTGATAATACGATGAGGATGATTGAACCAAGTGGTGTAGATAAAAGTAATGATAAAGAGGTTGAAAAAGTTAGTGAAGTTTTAGATAGGTTGAAAGACTTTGAAGAGAATAAGAATATTAAGGTTGAAGTGATGGTGAGAATGAACATGCTGGGTTGCTCGGCTATGTGAATGTGGAAGTGAACATTGAGTCAATTGCTAAATTTGATGATGAGGTTGATTTGATAGTAAAAATGTTCTTTCTCAATTGGAGAAAGAAAACACATGATCAATAGGATTTGATTTAGGAAATGCTTCAACTGATGAGAGGCACAATGGTGATGGATTGGAAGAAGAGCACGTTTATGGTAGTGACATTGCTACTTCAAAAGCAGAAAAGATCAACCTTTTTCAATCTTCTATTGTGGATACTGTGAGGACTAGGGTTG
Source organism: Zingiber officinale (assembly GCF_018446385.1). NCBI lineage: Eukaryota > Viridiplantae > Streptophyta > Magnoliopsida > Zingiberales > Zingiberaceae > Zingiber > Zingiber officinale. The sequence continues at coordinate 32,830,505 of NC_055990.1, read as the reverse complement.
ACCGTGTGCCGAAAAGAAAGGTGTCGATGCTTGTGACTCTGCTTAGCTTAACACCAAAATGCAAGAGGGGGGGGGGGGGGGGGGGTAGATGGAGCATAAATCCTTGATTTGTTATTTTGAAGTCTAATAGTTTTATATTGTTGCTAACCATGTAGGCATATAGGTCAATTTTATGGTAGATGTTAAGGAGGAGGACGACAAGAGTTCTGCTTAGACTAAAATGAATGCATATAAAAGGAGAATTGATTTTGTGGGCATGAAGAAGCATGTAAAGAAGAGAGAAAGTTGTTGATAGATTTTCTCTCTAGGGAGGAATTGCAGTATGTTTATTTTTGATATTTTAATTTTTTTTATAACATTTTTTTCTCAAACTTTAAAATGGAAATTATTTTCTCTTCCTATAGCGTTGTCATTTGGAAAGATGAGTTCTTGAGCTTAACTAGACCTATATTCTATTCTTTTTTGTTTGGTGAGCCTGTTGGAAGTCAAATCATAAATGTTTTCATGAGGATTATGCAAAAACACAGTCCAACTTATGGATTTGAGATTTACTATATGAACACAGCTATGTAGGTTCGTAGCCAATTTAAATATTGGACCATTGATATTTGATTTTACTTCTTATTAGATTAAGATACATGATTATATCTTGTTTTGAATGTGTAGCAAGAAGTGTTTTAGCACTTGGAGCTATACTGTAAACATAGGCAAATATGAAACATGGATTATGGAGCTTTTCTTGCAAGGTTGACATCCACGACTAGGGGTAGATTGTAGGAATTGAATGAAGATCTATTTAGAAGTTGCAAATATATCATTTTCTTAATTAATGACAGGTGACATTGGTATTTGTCGATTTTTAAAACATCTGAAGGTAATTTCAAAGTGTGGAATTCAAATCATGATTCATTTGAAGTTGGGATGACTAAAGTTTGCATGAGTTTAATGATATTCTACTCCAATAAGTCTTAAGATCGTAATATTAAACCATTCCTTTTTTTGTAAGCATATTTTTTGGTTGGTTGCATACTCCATCTTTCAGGATTAGACATAGGCAGTCATGAGATATTGAGAGAAAAGTGTCATCATCAAGGTGCAACTCTAGATTGTGGCGTATATGAATGCACGTGGGTGGAATGTTTATCTCGTGACACAAATGATATGCAAGTTTGCAAATGATGTAAAGATGAGCACTTATCAGACCTGTGTTGCATCAACTATATTATCAGATGATAATGGATTGTTGAAAAATATATTTGACTAATTTATCTCATCTTTTGCTTCTTATGGTAAAACAAATGCAGTACGATGCGAGTTTGAATTTTGCCATTGTATGAAGTTTTGTACTATTGATTTTTTATGGTACAACAGATGTAGTATTGATGACAGACATATGACTTAGTGATCAAAAAATTATTGTAAAATTTTTTATTGATTTTTTTATTCTGTTAATATAATTAGGTACAAAATATCTAAAATCAAGTATATATGTATTTTAATTGGGTATAATTATATAAAAATTGAATATATATGTAGTTTAATTTAGGTATATATGTAGTTCAATAAGTCTCGATGCCTTAAAAATTAGAGCATAATTGACTCTAATTAAGGTATATATGTATGTGATATTAGTATGATTTATAAATTATGTGGTACATTTGGACTCAAGTTAGACACTACTTGAGAATGTTATGATCAATAGAACAACTATGGATGAGACTCCCTCGATAGGTCTCGTTACCTTAAGAAATTTGGTGCAATCGGGTACAATCAACTTATTATTTCACATTCCTGATCAAGGTATATGTGTATTTGCCATATAATTCACTTTATTAGGTACTAAATATTCAAATTCAAGTATATATGTAATTTAATTGAGTATAATTACAGAAAATTTGAGTATCTACGTATGAAACTCCCTTGATAGGTCTCATTGCCCCAAGAAATCAGGTACAATTGACTCCAATTCAGGTATATATGTACACAAATGTAGTATGATTTATAAATTATCGGGTACATTTGGATGCAAGTTAGACACTATTTGAAATGCTATAGTCCCCACTAATCAATATGATGTTGTTGTCAATAGAACCGCTATGAATGATTATTTCATCGAGAAAACATTGACACAATAACATCAATATGGGTGAACCAATATGAGATTCAATACTTCTTAAGTAGAAGAGGAAAATGCATGTCATATATGTTTGACATCACATGATGTGGTATACACCCTTAACCAAATCCTAGAAGAGGTTAATGTTGTGAGTTTTTTGACCATATGACCTAGTTTCATTGATCATATAACATGGATTAAGGTCAATGACACTATTACTCGACTTATTGTTTAACATTCCTAATAAAGATACATAATTCACTATATTAGGTACTAAATATCCAAATTCAAGTATATATTTAATTTAATTGAGTATAATTATAGAAAATTTGAGTATTATGAGATTTCCTCAATAGGTCTCGTTGTCTCAAGAAATCAAGTACAATTGACTCCAATTCAAGTATATATGTACATAAATGTAGTATAATTTATAAATTATCGGGTACATTTGGATACAAGTTAGCCACTATTTGAAATGTTGTGGTCCCCACTAATCAATATGATGTTGTTCTCAATAGAACCGCTATGGATGATTATTTCATCGAGAAAGCATTCACACAATAACATCAATATGGGTCAATATGAGATTCAATACTTCATAAGTACAAAAGGAAAATGTATATCATATATGTTTGGCATCACATGATGTGGTATACATCCTTAACCAAATCCTAGAAGAGGTTAATGTTGTGAGTTTTTTGGTCTTATGACCTAGTTTCATTAATCATATAACATGGATTAAGGTCAATGTTACTAGTGCTCGACTTATTGTTTTACATTCCTGATCAAGGTACATAATTCACTTTATTAGGTACTAAATATCCAAATTCAAGTATGTATATAATTTAATTGAGTATAATTGTAGAAAATTTGAGTATCCAAGTATAAGATTCCCTCAATAGGCCTCATTGCATCAAGAAATCAGGTACAATTAACTCCAATTTAGGTATATATGTACACAAATGCAGTATGATTTATAAATTATCAAGTACATTTGGATGCAAGTTAGATGTTAATTGAAATGTTATGATCCCCACTAATCAATATGATGTTGTCAATAAAACCGCTATGGATGATTATTTCCATTGAGAAAGCATTGACACAATAACATCAATATGGATGAACCAATATGAGATTCAATACTTCATAAGTAGAAGAGGAAAATGTATGTCATATATGTTTGTCATCACATGATGTGGTATATACCCATAACCAAATTCTAGAAGAGATTATTGTTGGTGAGTTTTTTGGTCATATGACCTAGTTTTATTGATCATATAATGTGGATTGAGGTCAATGACACTATTACTCGACTTATTGTTTCACATTCCTGATCAAGATACATAATTAACTTTATTTGGTATGAACATTCAAGTATGTATGTAATTTAATTGAGTATAATTGCAGAAAATTTGAATATCTAGGTATGAAACTCCTTCGATAGATCTCATTACCTCAAGAAATTAGGTACAATTGACTCCAATTCAGATATATATGTACACAAATGTAGTATGATTTATAAATTATTGGGTACATTTGGATGCAAGTTAGACGCTATTTGAAATGTTATAGTCCCCACTAATCAATATGATATTGTTGTCAATAGAACCGCTATGGATGATTATGTTGGATCGTGAAACGTCGATAGAGGGGGGGGGGTGAATATCGATTCGAAAAATAGTGTTAAAGAGAGTTAAACGCAGTGGAATTTAAAAAACAATAGACACAGTAATTTTACTTCGTTCGGAGCCTGTGACGACTCCTACTCGAAGGCACGTACTCCGTGAGTACTTTCGTTGGACAATTCACTAGCAATTCGAAATAATGATTACAAAAATAGTACAATGAATGCTAATGAAAGTTAAAACAAATACCGACAAGAATTTAATAAAAAAGGAAGGAGCGTATTGTCGGAACTTTGTTAGCGTCGCAGAAGCGCAGAGCAGTAGAGCAGACAGTAAAAGACTTTCTTTTCGTTGTTGTTTTGAAGCTCCCCTCTGACCCTTCTTTTATATGAGGCTCGGGGCACCCTGGATCCCTTCTGGGCGCCCTGGTGGGACGTGGCAGGTCCAACCAGCAAGCTCCACGTGGCGACGCGCGAGTTTGGATAAAACTTACCTCCGGGCGCCCGGATCCCTTCCGGGCGCCCGGACCTCCTATTTCCAGGAACTCCTTCTCCTGCAAAATAGAGTTAGTCCGAGGCAAATATATATCCTGTAAAACAGATTGTTAGCACAGTTAAAGTTCAACAAAGTAATAGAAAAAGAGTATGACTTAGATTCCGTCTTTCCGAGACCGGAATCTAGTCACGATCTCGACTTAGATATCCGAAATGGATCTAAGCAGTATCGACGCCTAATGTTCCCTTCCCGAGAATGCGTCCTCGCAGTCACTCCCCTCCAGTGACTTACCTCACTTACCTGCCAGACGTTCGGTCAGCCCGTCGACCCGTCTGGACTTTGTGCCAGCTATCCGGTCAGCCCGTCGACCTAGCTGGACTTCTCGCCAAGCGTCCGGTCAGCCCGTCGACCCGCTTGGTCTTCTCGCCAGCTATCTGGTCAACCCGTCGACCTAGCTGGGCTTCGTGCCAGACATTCGGTCAGCCCGTCGACCTGTCTGGACTTCTCCTACACACTTGATCAAAGTGTCAGACAACAACAAACTAACTTAACCTGATTTGTCATTTATCAAAACCTAGGTTAAATCGTTAATGCTAACCGCACCAACAATCTCCCCCTTTTTGATGGAATGACAACCTGGTTAAGTTAGTGAAAACATATGCAAGAAACAACATGCATTTATGTGGTTTTAAAGGTTAGTTTGTATTTTCAAATTGGTTTAGCTAACTTAACCACCTAACCCTCCCCCTTTGGCATTCATCAAAAATAAGCATGGATTAAGTAGGCATAAACATAGACTTCAGACAAAGTAAGAAATAATGTCAAGTTAATCTGGGAGAGTTTAAAACATAGATTATTTTGCTCTTATTTCTTAAATCTTTGAAAAAAAAAACCAAGTCTTGAAAGATAGCTAATTTTTTAAGTATAGTTTTTAAGGTCAAAGTTAAAAATTCAAGGTTTCAAACATAAGTTTTCAAAATCAAAATTTCAAAACTAAGTTTGAAAAAATATATTTTTCAAAACCGATTGAAATTTATTTTTCAACACTAAGTTTGTAAAAGATTCAATTTTCAAAATTAAGGAAAATGATTTTGAGAAGCTTAGTTTGTAAACTTAAGTTTTGAAAAATCTAATTTCCACAATTTTCAATAACAAAGCAATTCTTAAAACTAATTTTTGTAAAATTTTAACTTTCAAATCAAATTGTCAAAATTAAGTGAAAAAAAATTCAATTTTCAAAACTAAGTTAGATATAATTTTCAAAATCAATTTTCTAACAAAAAGTAAAACCCAAAACAACTTAGTTTTATAAGAGTTAGTTTTCAAAAATAAGTTTAAGAAATATTTAAGAAAACATTTTTCAATCACTAATGTTGAAAGTATTTGCTAAAAATATTCAAAACAGAATATTTTTTTTAAAAAAAACAAAGGAGTAAAATTCTTTTTTTCAGAATCAAATTTTCAAAAATAAAAAAATTGCACATTTTTAAGCAAGTTGAGTTTAGACTTTGATTTTCAAAGATAAGTTTAACAATTCAATTTGAAATACTGAAGTAGTTTTATTTCTCCCCCTGAACCTGACATTAACTCAAATGTCTAACCAGTTTGTTACTGACTGACTTATCAGAAGATAGCAGCTTTCACTTGGTTAGTCAAGTTAAGTTCAATCTTAACTTGATTAATGTATATTTTGTATTTAATGCCCAGACTTATATCGATGCACTGAAATAAGCATCTTAAGTTTTAGGCAAGTGGCCTATACATCTCACCCCTTTCTATGTTCGTCAATCACAAGCAAGTTAAGCCTAGGGTTTTGGTGAGATGCTCAAAACTAGTCCTATGGGTACATGCTTTCTAAGGATTTTGAACTAGTCTAAGGCTAAAAATATATTTAAAAATCTAAAATAAGGAAAGTTTTGAAAATGAAATATGTTTTAACCTATAATTTGAGAATAACCATTTTTGAAAAATATTTTTGAAATTTGAAACTCCTAGTCTATTAAGCACATTCCTAGATTTCTACGCAAATTGCTAAATTCACTTTCAGGGAGTGGTTTAGTGAATATGTCAGCTAAGTTTGACTTGGACTCAACGTATTTGAGTTCAATATCACCCTTAGTAACATGATCCCTGATAAAGTGGTGCCTGATTTCAATGTGTTTGATTCTTGAATGATGCACTGGATTTTTTGTTAAATTTATTGAGCTAATATTGTCAATTAAAACTTTGACATTTGTGATTTTTAAGTTGAAATCTTTTAAAGTGTGCATCATCCATAATAATTGGGCTACACATTCTCCTATGGCTATGTATTCTGACTCAGTTGTAGATAGTGCAACACAATGTTGCTTTCTACTAAACCAGCTAACAAGTGATGGGCCTAGTAGTTGACATCCACCACTTATGCTTTTGCGGTCTAATTTGCATCCAGCATAATCTGAATCAGAATATTCTATTAATTCAAAGTCATTGGTCCTAGGATACCAAATTCCTACGTTTGTTGTTCCCTTAAGATATCTAAAAATTCTTTTGACTTGAGTCAAATGGGATTCTTTAGCACAGGTTTGGTATCTAGCACACATACTAACTGCAAATAGGATATCAGGTCGGCTTGCAGTTAAGTAAAGTAGACTACCTATTGCACTTCTATAATACTTTAGATCCACTAGTTTTCCATTTGGGTCATTGTCTAAGATTGTGTTACTGCCATGGGTGTTTTTATTTCTTTTGTATTTTCCAAATTTTTTAAGTAATTCTTTAGTGTATTTATGTTGATAAATATAATTTCCTTCATTTATTTGTTTAATTTGTAATCTTAGAAAATATGTCAATTTTCCTACTAAACTCATTTCAAATTCTTGTTCCATTAGGTTGATAAATTCTTTTAAAAAATCTGAGTTCGTTGAACCAAAGATTATATCATCTACATATATTTGTGCTATAAATATGTCGTTATTTAGTAATTTAACAAACAAGGTTGGGTCAATTTGACCTTGGTTGAATCCTTTGGATGTTAAGTAAGATGTTAGCCTTTCATACCATGCCCTGGGTGCTTGTTTAAGTCCATATAATGCTTTCTTTAACTTAAAGACATAATCAGGGTGTTCTAGATCTTCAAATCCAGGAGGCTGACCTACATAAACTTTTTCTTTTATCAGTCCATTGAGAAAAGCTGACTTAACATCCATTTGATATAGTTTGAATCCCTTATGGGCTGCATAACTTAGTAACATTCTAATGGATTCTAATCTGGCTACTGGGGCATAGGTTTCATCGTAGTCAAGTCCTTCAACTTGACTGAACCCTTTGGCAACTAGCCTAGCTTTATTCCTAGTAATTTCCCCAGTTTCACTTAATTTGTTTCTGAATACCCATTTTGTTTCGATTATTTTCTTATCTTTAGGTGGTGGTACTAGATCCCAAACTTCATTACGCTCAAATTGAGCTAGTTCCTCTTGCATAGCGATGATCCAATCTGGATCAAGTAGGGATTCAACTACAGTTTTGGGTTCAATTTTTGAAATCAGGGAAATTTGACTTAAATTCCTAAAGGATGATCTAGTCTGAACCCTTAGGTTTGGGTCACCAATTATTTGATCAGTTGGATGGTTAGGGTTGATTCTTATAGTTCTAGGGGGTTGATTTACTTGAGTGTGTTCATCTTCTTCATGATCTAGGGATTGATTGGTTTCTTCAGGATTATTATTTTCAATAGGTTGAAGTTGAGTTTGTCCTTGGGTTTCTTCAAACTTTACATTTGTGGTTTCCTCGATTTTTAACGTAATTTTATTATATATTCTGTAACCCCTACTGTTTAGAGAATATCCTACAAAAATTCCATTTTCTACTTTAGAGGTAAATTTTCCTAAGTGTTCTCTGGTATTTAAGATGTAGGCTGGACACCCAAATACTTTAAAATATTTTATGTTGGGTTGTTTGTTATAAAACATTTCAAAGAAGGTTTTATTATGTCTTTTATTTAATGTCATTTTATTTTGCACATAGCAGGCTGTACTAACAGCTTCTGCCCAAAAATATTTAGGTAAGTTATATTCATTTAACATAATTCTAGAGGCTTCCAGTAAAGTTCTATTTTTTCTTTCTACAGTTCCATTTTGTTGGGGGGTTTTAGGACACGAAAATTCGTGATGGTAGCCATTCTCAAGACAGAACTTGTTAAAATTATGATTTTTAAATTATCCCCCATTGTCACTCCTAATTCTTTTAATTTTAAGATCTTTTTTGTTTTCAATTTGTTTGTAAAAGTTTGTAAAGATTTCAAAAGTTTCGTCTTTATGTTTTATAAATTTTACCCAAGTAAACCTAGAATAATCATCTATTATTACTAAACAGTATAAGTTTTCATTTATGGATTTGACTCCATGGGAGTCAAAAAGGTCTAAATGTAGAAGTTCTAATATTGAGTCGGTTTGTGGCTGATTGGTTGGTTTGTGAGTGGATTTTGTTTGTTTACCTTGTTGACAAGCATTACATATGGTTGAATCTAGGTTAGATATTTTGGTAAGCCTCTCACTAGTCCATTTAATTTGCTTATATTTCTAAAGTTGGTGTGAGACATTCTCCTATGCCATAACCAAGTTTCTTCTTTTTGTGTTAAATAACACTTAATTGAAGAGGTGGTTAAGTTGATAACATAGATGTTATCTTTTCTAAAACCTTTTAGGCTTATAGTAGGATTATCTAGATGTTTGATTAAACACTCTGTGGATAGAAATTTAACCTTATACCTAGTATCACACAATTGACTTATACTCAGAAGATTGTATTTAAAATTCTCGACAAGTAGAACATTTGTAATTATGAAATCTATTTTTAATTCAATATTACCTATCCCAATTACCTTGAGTTTGCCGTTGTTTCCAAAGGCAACTGTTTCTAAGCTTTTGTAAGTGAGTTGAGTGAACTTGGTGTGATCTCCAGTCATGTGTTTGGAGCAACCACTGTCCAAAATCCACTTGGTTTCCTACAATGAGTTAATTTTTTTTTTAAAAAATAATTTTTAAAGTTAAAGTTAAAATAATTTTAAAAGTAATTTTTAAAGTTAAAGTTAAAATAATTTTTAAAGTTAAAATAATTTTTTAAAATAATTTTTAAAGTTAAAATAATTTTTAAAGTAATTTTTAAAGTTAAAGTTAAAATAATTTTTAAAGTTAAAATAATTTTTAAAGTTAAAATAATTTTTAAAGTTAAAATAATTTTTAAAATAATTTTTAAAGTTAAAATAATTTTTAAAATAATTTTTAACTTAATTTTAAAATAATTTTTAAAGTTAATTTAATTTTTAAATAATTCAAAATTTAATTTTAATTTGAAATTTGAAATTTAATTTTAATTTGAAATTTGAAATTTAATTTTAATTTGAAATTTAATTTTAATTAATTTTAATTTAATTTAAAAATTAATTAATTTAATCCTTATTCATCTCACCCGATCTAGATTATCAATCAGGGTATCCTACAATTTTGTAAGATGAATTAGATTTAATTATAGAGTTTGGTTTAACTTGTGTTAGATTCAGGTTTAGCTTTGGTCTCTACAAATAGGCATTTTTCGGATAAACTTCTAAGCTTGGTGAGTCATATGGACGTCATTAGAAGTAACCAACCTTTCGATGTTTTCCGAATAGTCCTATCCACGGAGCTTAGTACTAAATCTTGGTCTAACTAGTTAGGATCCATTTAAGGGTAGCTTCGGTCAGTTCCACTTGGCCAAATGCACCAGATCGAAACCATATCTTTCTAGACATGCGATGTCCAAGCTTCCCTGACGTACTATCATCCAAAAACTTCACCAGTACCATGATTCAAGTTAAACTGGATTCATTTTTAACTAATCTTAATTATCCTGTCAGGCTCGTTTATTTGGGTTACCCTATCGGGTAAGTTAGTTTTGGAGGTGCCAGCTATTCTGGAGCCTCCCCCTGAATTATTGACCCTTAATTTAAATTTTTGTTTTAGGTTTGTGTCTATTTCTTTTAGAGTTATAATTAACTTGGTGATAATTTATATTTTGTTGAGTTTTAAAATGTTTAAATTTTGATTTAGGTTTGTATTTTGGTTTTTGATTTGGTTTATTCGAGTTTATATAATATATTTTTTCTTTGGGTATATAATATTGATTAAGTCCTACTTGCGTGATCAAACACGCTTTCAGAACCCAAGCTTGATTAGTTGATTTGTATTGAGTTATTAATGATTTAAAAATTTTATTTGAGTTCGACTTGTATCCGAGTCCGGTTTTATTATAACATGCCTTTTGATTATTCAAGATTAAGTCTAGATTTTTTGATCTTGTAGTGAATTTTTCTAGCATTTCTTTTAACTTATTGATTTCTGATTTTAATGATGAATTCTATTCAAGTATCAGATCTTGAGTCGGATTTGAATTTTTTATTTGTTCCTTGAGGTCTTGATTTTCCTCAAGGAGTGATTTGTTTTCATTTTCTATTTTAACTAACTTACTATTTAAGCAGGAAATAATTTTGAAATTTTTTTTGTTTAAATTAAAATATACCTCATCCGGGCCTTCGGAAACGAGTACAGACTCGTGGCTTGATTCGGGTTCCGACCCGTCTTCCGATTCGTCTTCTGTTTCAACTTCGTGGGCCATCAGCGCGAGGTGACTCTGGTGCTTCTACTCTTCTACCTCCGATTCGTCCGAGGAGGAATCGTCCCACGTTGCTTCGAGGGCCTTCTTTTTAGTTGGCTTCGGTTTGTCGAATTTCAGTCTTGGACATTCGTTCTTGTAGTGTCCCTTTTTGTTGCATCCGAAGCAAGTCACATTCTTTTGTTCCGCGGGAGAACTGATCTTTTGAAGGTCCTTTTTGCTGAAGCTCCTTTTTCTCCTAGTGAACATTTTTCTTACCAAGTTCACCAGGTATTCTTCGTCTTCGGAATCTTGACCGGAATCTTCTTCAGATTCAGACTTGCTCTTCTTTTCTTTGGATGAACCTGCAAATAAATCAATACTTTTCTCGGCTCCAGCATTAGTTTGTTCATGTAATTCTAACTCACAGAAAAGCTCGTCTAATTTTAACTTAGATAAATTTTTCGAAATTTTGTAGGCATCTACGATTGATGCCCACAAGCTATTACGAGGAAAGGCATTTAGTGCGTACCTTATTAAATCTCTGTTTTCCATCTGATGGCCTATCGCGTGGAGTCCGTTGAGGATGTCCTTGATTCTCGCGTGCAGTTGACTTGCCATTTCCCCTTCCTGCATTTTTATATTAAATATTTTATTCAAAAGTAAATCTCTTTTCGTTACCTTTGCGTCGCTTGTTCCTTCGTGCAGCTCGATCAATTTGTCCCATAATTCTTTAGCATTGTGATGCGGTCCGACCCGGTTCAGCTCTTCTCGTGTTAGGCCGCAGTGTAGCGTATTGATTGCTTTGTTTTCCGTGGACGCCTTTTTCCTCATGTCCGGAGTCCACTGTTCCGTGTCTAGTGGATTTCCGGAGTTGTCGGTTGGAGCTCGGTAGGCCTTTATAACGCTGAGCCATTGATCGTAATCCGTCTTTAGGTACACCTCCATTCTTTTCTTCCAATACGAGAAGTCATCCCCGTTGAATAGGGGAGGACGTACTGTGCTGAAGCCTTCTAGTTGAGACATTCTACACACAAGTAAACAACGAAAAAAATGTTCCAAGACTTGGTCTTGGATTAGTAGTGTGGGAGAAAAAAAATAATAGCTGTGTCTAAGTTGGTGTTGCACCAATTTAGATTTAATTGCAACGAGAAAAAAATTCCCAAATTAATAATAATATCAACTTAGAATTAAGCGTAAAGAAAAAAAAGAAAAAAAAATCTTTTCACCCCCTGTCTGATTGGTGGTTGCACCAAATCAGAGCGGTACCCGCTCTGATACCACTTGTTGGATCATGAAACGTCGATAGAGGGGGGGTGAATATCGATTCGAAAAATAGTGTTAAAGAGAGTTAAACGCAACGGAATTTAAAAAACAATAGATACAGTAATTTTTACTTCGTTCGGAGCCTGTGACGACTCCTACTCGAAGGCCCGTACTCCGTGAGTACTTTCGTTGGGCAATTCACTAGCAATTCGAAATAATGATTACAAAAATAATACAATGAATGCTAATGAAAGTTGAAACAAATACCAACAAGAATTTAATAAAAAAGGAAGGAGCGTATTGTTGGAGCTTTGTTAGCGTCGTAGAAGTGCAGAGCAGTAGAGCAGGCAGTAGAAGACTTTCTTTTCGTTGTTGTTTTGAAGCTCCCCTCTGACCCTTCTTTTATATGAGGCTCGGGGCGCCCCGGATCCCTTCCGGGCGCCCTGGTGGGACGTGGCAGGTCCAACCAGCAAGCTCCACGTGGCGACGCGCGAGTTTGGATAAAACTTACCTCCGGGCGCCCGGACCTCCTATTTCCAGGAACTCCTTCTCCTGCAAAATAGAGTTAGTCCGAGGCAAATATATATCCTGTAAAACAGATTGTTAGCACAGTTAAAGTTCAACAAAGTAATAGAAAAAGAGTATGACTTAGATTCCGTCTTTCCGAGACCGGAATCTAGTCACGATCTCGACTTAGATATTCGAAATGGATCTAAGCCGGATCGACGCCTAATGTTCCCTTCCTGGGAACGCGTCCTCGCAGTCACTCCCCTCCAGTGATTTACCTCACTTACCTGCCAGACGTCCGGTCAGCCCGTCGACCCGTCGACCCGTCGACCCGTCTGGACTTCGTGCCAGCTATCCGGTCAGCCCGTCGACCTAGCTGGGCTTCGTGCTAGTCATCCGGTCAGCCCGTCGACCTGTCTGGACTTCTCTTACACACTTGATTAAAGTGTCAGACAACAACAAACTAACTTAACCTGATTTATCATTCATCAAAATCTAGGTTAAATCGTTAATGCTAACCGCACCAATAGATTATTTCATCGAGAAAGCATTAACACAATAACATCAATATGGGTGAACTAATATAAGATTCAATACTTCATAAGTAGAAGAGGAAAATGTATGTCATATATGTTTGACATCACATGATATGGTACACACCCTTAACCAAATCCTAGAAGAGGTTAATGTTATGAGTTTTTTTGGCCATATGACCTAGTTTCATTGATCATATAACGTGGATTAAGGTCAATGACACTATTGCTCGACTTATTATTTCACATTCTTGATCAAGGTACATAATTCACTTTATTAGGTACTAAATATCCAAATTCAAGTATGTATATAATTTAATTGAGTATAATTGTAGAAAATTTGAGCATCCAGGTATGAGTCTCTCTCGATAGGTCTCATTGCCTCAAGAAATCGGGTACAATTGACTCCAATTCAGGTATATATATACACAATTGCAGTATGATTTGTAAATTATCAGGTATATTTGGATGCAAATTAGACACTAATTGAAATGTTGTGGCCCCCACTAATCAACATGATGTTGTTGTCAATATAATTGCTATGGATGATTATTTCTAGGGGGATTAAGGTTAATGACACTATTGCTCAACTTATTGCTTCACATTCTTAATCAAAGTATATAATTTACTTTATTAGGTACTAAATATTCAAATTCAAGTTTTTGTACAATTTAATTAAGTATAATTGTACAAAATTTGAGTATCCAAGTATGAGACTCCCTCAATAAGTCTCGTTGCCTCAAGAAATTAGGTACCATTGATTCCAATTTAGATATATATGTATATGATTTAGTACTATTTGTAAATTATTGAGTACATTTGAATGCAAGTTAGGAACTAATTGGAATGTTGTGGTCCCTACTAAATAGCACTAATTGATTCCATATACTATACTCAAATTCAAGTATGCATGTAATTTAATTGGGTATAATTGAACAACATTTAGGTATGAAGAATTTGCATAATTTGTACCTAAATGTTAACAAATGGTACCATATTAATGGGAAACTTATGTTTTCTAACCAAGGACTGACGAGAGAGTTGAAATTATGGTTAGAGAATTTGTAGAATTTGTATAATTTGTACCTAAATGTTAACAAATAGTTCCATTTTACATTAAGTTGGTATCATGTTTCATTAAATGGTACCTAAAATTGAAAATGGTAATGAGATCCAAACTTTATAGCAAAATGGATGGAACATTGTACAACACATGCTTATTGAGGAAATATCACTATATATCATATATGGGGAAGGGTTAATTAGTGATTATTAACATGCTCATGATATCATATTTTAGTTAATTATTGATCATTATTATATACCTAATTTCTCAATATTTGTACTCATCTTTGCATTTCATATACCCAATTTATCAAAATTTATACTCAAATTTCTGGCATAAATTGGATATGAATTTGCCATCCATAAACCCTCTACTTCAACCAAAGCATATATCAAATATCAAAACACAAGAACATATTATTCAAGTGTTTAACATTATCCACAAACACAACATTCACTAATACATGATACAAAGTTAACCTAAACCCCAAACACAACTATAAGTTCCCAACATACATGATACAAAGTTAACCTAAACCCCAAATACAACCATAAGTTCTCACCACACAACCACATATAAAGACACAATACATCATAATATACTACAACAACTAGACAAACCAAGTCTTGCACAACATTTCCAAAAAGAGAACCATCAAATAATACGTAAATCACTAATGTTACCGCTTGAATGTGTATGCCATCTCGAATGTAAGACCATGCTTGATTCTCCTTCTAGCAATATCTTTTTCTTACGAAAGTGTAAAAAAAAATTTATCAAGCTACCCATAAAAAATATACAGTAAGATTGTATAAAACTAAGTGTGATATATATTTACTAACAAATGGACAAGTTGAAACATTGAAACACCATTTTAATGAAATAAATAAATACAGATAGTTTATAGCTTCTTTGTAGCTGTCTCTGTTGTGGCCTTTTGTATGACAACAACTACACTTTGACTCACGTGTTTTTAACTTACGATGGTATTCTCTTAGACCTCCTACGACCTGGTTGACTACTCACATTAGGAGCATTGATTACATTCCTTCATCAAGATTTGTCTTGATAATGTCAAAAGTTGGGATTGGATTAATAATTCCTTTGTATGTTTGGCGATACATTTCAGTCTTGAAATACTTGTCATAAAAATCATATAACGACAACAACTTTGACTCAATAGCGGTGCAAGCGTACTTGCATAGAAGTTTATTGATCAGCCAAGCTCTGCATAAACAACTTTTATCCATTAAATAAACAACAAAGGATTTTCCACCATCAACTATCTCAAACTTTCAGTTACATGACCAATACACTCTTAAATTTTAGGATTCAAGATAAACACTAGCAATAGCCTTCTCCTTTCTCGGACTTAATTTCTTAACCATTACCAATGTCGATTCACGTCACAAGTGCATCATGTTCATGATTTGCATCCACATGTGGTCCACCATAGCCACAATAGGGAGATAACGAGCTGATTTAACCCTATTATTCCAACATTTGGCTATGTTATTATTTATAATACCCCATCTATCACTAAGAAAAAAAAACATTTGCCCAACTTTGTGGTTGGGAATGTGCAATAAATCCTATGGCAAGTGGCATGGACTATATGATATTGTTTATATATTGTTCATGCTCTTGAAAAGATGGAGTATACGCAGCTTTCTTGAACACTAAAGATCAGTGCTTTTTGTTATATTTTGGATAACTTCGTAACACCTAGAATGACAAAAACAAAAAATATTTCAAATTCAAAACATTCATAAGTTGCCCTCAAAACATGTATTAATATAAAAATTAAAGTAAAATTTTTCTAGACGAAAGTAAGTAATTAATTTACTTTTTTCACAAAATTATCCAAGAAATACCTCAACAATATAAATGGTGACTACCCACAAATAGTTGCTCAACTGCCTTCATAATCCCAGAGTGTCTATTGTAGAAAATAATGAACTCATTGAACGGAATACTTTGACATGAAAGTATGATACTTCTCAACTGATAACAAAACCATTCCCAATTGGTATTATTCTCCGCATCCATTATAGAATACGCAATTGTGAAAATATCATAGTTGGTGTCCTTCGACACAGCAACTAGGATACTACCTTTATACTTATTCTTTATATAAGTCTCATCTAAAAAAATCAATGGCCTAAAACCAGTAACAAAACCAATTGCACATGCATGGAAACAAATGAGTAACCGTTTAAATTTATTAGTTACGGGATCAAGCTCACACTCGATAATACTGTTAGAATTTGTTTCTCGAATAGAATGACAATACGATCTTAGCTTGTCGTAGCATACCTTCTCTGTGCCATGAATATCATGCATCGCTAACTCCTTGTCTTTCCACACTTCGCGGGTCTAACTCTATCTCATAAACTCTTTGCAAGTCTTTCTAAATTATATAAGGGCGATAAGAGGGCTCTACTCTGAATTTATCTTTCACAATATTAGCGATCCAAATTATATCGACTTTAGGATGCTCTCTACTATGTAGATTGTTCTCACCACATGTATGCTACAAGTTGTATTTTCGGATCCCAAATATACTATCTGTTTTATATTTTGAAGCATAAATTCTCCATCCATAATTCCTTTCACTACAAATAACAATAATCTTCTTGTTGTCATTTTTCTAGATAAAAATGAACGTCTTGTAACAACAACATAGTTTTTAACACATCTTCTAAAATCAGCAGCATCTTTAAATTTTTACCCTTCACAATGGATGCAATTAATCTAAGCATCTAGAGTATTCAGCAATGGAGCCTGGTCGATCTCTTCATCACTCCTTTATTGTGTGTGTTTCTCCTCAACCCTTACCAGTTTGATACAAAATTATTAAGATGCATCATACACAAATAAGTATAAAATAGGTACATCTCATACATACATAATGAAAGTATTGAATATAAATACAATTAGTAGTGTCAAATAAATGATATCATATGCACTTATGCCAAATGTAATATAAAATATTATCAAAACCACAATATAAAAAGGGATATAATAATTTACCTCCCAAAATTTAGGTTGTCTACATGTTCATTTCTACTCTTTATTATCAAATTAATCATGCTAAGTTTCATACACATACGAAGATGTATCATATTAAGGACATCATCATCATCATCGTTTAAAGTCACGTACATCTTATGCCACAGAGCTACATATTACAAAGTCATAGATTCAGGAATAATCTCCGCACATTTTTTGCCAAGACTCACAAGTATATCCATCAAATTACAACTACTGAAAATTAAAATCACAAACAACTGCTTCTTACACATACAACTACCTAAAAATGTAAGGTTGCAAAGCTCACTTCTAGAATCCAT
Source organism: Zingiber officinale (assembly GCF_018446385.1). Taxonomy (NCBI): domain Eukaryota; kingdom Viridiplantae; phylum Streptophyta; class Magnoliopsida; order Zingiberales; family Zingiberaceae; genus Zingiber; species Zingiber officinale. Next base: position 32,812,938 of record NC_055990.1, on the reverse strand, counting down.
TTTCAACCTAATCCACAAAAACATAACATTTAATTCATAATATAAAAACTACAGATCAAATCTTCATTTATATAAAATTTAAGATAAAAAATAAATTTTCCAGAGAATTTCTAAAAATTGAACAATGTTTCGATTCAAGACCTAAATAATAAAAATTGGGCATGAAATCGACTACTCTAAAGAATTTCTAGATAACAGGCTCTACAATGAATATAAATAAAATACAAATATAATTAGAAAACTAAACCCTAATATTGGGCATGAAGTCAATTGTCAAAAACTAAGGCGCTGTTTCACTTTAATTGACAACAAATTACGCAAACCTAATCAGAAAATTAACCCCAAATCTCATAGAATCATTCAATTGAAAATAATTAAACACAAACCCACTCATAAAGTTACAATTTAAATGAAAAAAAAATATAAAGTTTAACAAAAAAATCTTACTTTTTCTCGAGTTAAGTGGTTTTTCTCTTGGTTTGAACAAAGTAAGGTGCCACTTCACTTCAAAGGTCTGGTCACCTCTCTAATCTTGGCCGCCGACTTCATTCGATGGACATGATTGTCGATGATTTAAATCTTTATGATAGAAGTAAATGTTGAGAATCGGAAGGAAAAAGGTATCAAAGGGTTTAATTAAAATTAAGAGTAATGAGATAAATTTGTATCCGTTAGGGAGTTAAAACAAATGAATATGAGTGAGAATGTATTTTCCTGATCCAGAGATAAAAAATAGTTTTAAAATAAATAAATTTTCAAAAATAAAAAGAAAATAAAAAGATGAATGGGATCGCCTATTGCACCCACCACTAGTCAGTCGGCATCATCAATAATGGTGCAGCCTCCGTATCAATTAGGTGAAGTTTAAGTTGGCCGACGTCATGATTCCAAATCTATATCTCTCACCTTTATGAATCTGCTCAGAAGACTATTAATACGTGAGATCATTGTTTGTTGCGTAATTATGAGTAAAATCTTGGAAAAAAAGAGTTCATGGGTTGGGAAGAACAGTAGAGTAGGCCTCTCTTCCAAGTAGAAACAAGGATGGGTCACCAAAAAGCTTATTTCAACAACTTCGAATTGACCTTGCCGTCAGTGTGTTTATGATCACCCCACTCCATTTTTAATCCCATCTTTATTCATCCTGCTCACCCAAAAAAAGATGCCCATAATTCTGCATTTCCCTTTTCGTTCCTCCATGCAGATCGAACATGAAATGGTAGAAGAAGAAGAAGTAGATACGATACATGATACGTTTACATGTGTGTATCTTTTTTTCAAAAAAAATTCAAAACATAAAGTACAAGATTATGCAGGAATGGACAATAGTACAAGAGGTGGAAGAGGAGTGGAGCCAGGAGGAGCAGGCAGCTGCTCACAAGAGAAGAATACAACACTCGCCTGCCTTTTTTCCCCCTCTCGGAGAGTGCCAAAGGCTTTGGGGATGTGTATAAATCTACAAAATCTTCCTGTTGGAGATTTGAGTTTCCGACTTAAAGGAAAGGCTGTCTCTCTGCTTTAGTGCTGCTTCTGATGCATGTAGTAGCAGGAGCAGGAGCAGGAACAGTAGCAGTCGCAGCAGCAGCAGCCATGGTGGTGGTGACTGAGCTAGGATGGGCAATCACCTACTGCCACTACTAGACGCCTATTTTTGCAGAGGCAAGCTGCTTGCGTGACTGGTCAAAGCTTCCTCTCTTCTACTCTCCTAAAATGACTTCCACATGCTCTTAAATTCGCTGCCTCAACCTTTTTCCTCCTTGTCGATTCCTCCTCCTCCTCCTCCTCCTCCTCCTTCTCGGTCGTCGTCGTCGTCGTCTTCTCCTTATTCTTCTTGATTTTCACTGCATTGTTCCTAGTCGTGGTGATTATAAAATACAAGGTGCTGCTTTTGTGGAGGAGAGGGGCAGCAAAAGGAAGGGAAAGGAAGGAAAATCCAATGATAGAGATAGTGACATTGTTGGTCGAGGTTCATTGCATGGACGGGCGAGATTCGAGCTACTGTTGCGTGAGGACTCGTTTGCTTTAAGTCTTGTTGTGGAGGTAACTGTTTCGGTTGTGCAGCTGCGAGGTATTATATATAGGGAAGGGGAAGAGGGAGTTGATGGAGGCGGAGGGGAAGGAGGCCGGTGGGGATGAGGCGGTGCCGGAGGAGGGGATGGTTAGCGGCGCGCGGAAGCGGTACGAGAGGCTGGTGGCGGTGAGGAGCAAGGCGACGAGGGGGAAGGGCGCGTGGTACTGGGCGCACCTGGAGCCGATCATGGTGACGCCGGCGGGGGCGGCGCAGCCCGCGGAGGCGAAGCTCCGGTGCGGTCTTTGTTATGCTATGTTTTCGGCGTCCAACCCATCCCGCACCGCCTCCGAGCACTTGAAGCGCGGCGCGTGCCCCAACTTTGCCTCGCCTTCGTCCGCCGCCGGGGCAGTCGATCCGCTGCCCATCTCCTCGCTCCCGCCGGCTTCGCCCCGCCTCCGCCCTCCAGTTATGAGGCGCCCCGCCCTGCCCGCGCCCCCGCCGCCTCCCAAGCCTGCTCTCGTTCTATCGGGAGGGAAAGAAGACCTCGTTGCGCTCGCCAGGCTGGAGGATAGCGTGAAGAAGCTCAAGAGCCCCATGGCCGCCCCCGCCGCAGCGCTTCCCAAGCCTCAGGCCGAAGCTGCCTTGGCCCTCCTCGTTGACTGGCTATTGGAGTCCGGAGGAGCCGTCTCCCTTTCCGCCCTCGACCACCCAAAGTTCCGGTCTTTCCTCAACCAGGTCGGCCTCCCCTCTGTTTCCCCCCGCCGGCTCGCCCTCTCTCAACTCCACGCCCGATACCTCGAGGTCCTATCCGACTCCGAGGCCAGAATCCGCGAAGCCGCCTTCTTCCAGCTCTCCTCCGATGGCTGGAAGTCATCGGCCACGTCATCAGACCACGCGATCGTGAGCTTCGCGGTGAACCTCCCCAACGGGAAAACATTGTTCCACCGCTCCATTCTCACTGCCGGTGGAGCGCCCTCTGGCTACGCCGAGGAGGTGCTATGGGACGCCGTCGCCAAACTATGCTGCAGTTTTACCGAACGGTGCGCCGGCATTGTCGCCGACCGCTTCCGGAAGACGGCGCTCCACAACCTCGAGAGCCGGAACGAACGCATGGTGAACCTCTCCTGCCAACTCGAGGCCTTCAACGGTTTGATCAAAGACTTCGCTCTGCAGCTCCCCCTGTTTCGAAAAGTCTCCGACCATTGCCTCAAGCTAGCCAACTTCCTCAACTCTCAATCTCAGGTCAGAAGAATTTTTCTCAAATATCAGCTCGAAGAGCATGGCCACGCTCGTCTTCCAAGAACTGCCGCCGCCGATGATGCCAATCAAGTCTCCGACAAACTAGCAGTGGTGGAGGATGTGATGGAATTTGCCCATCCAATCCAAATGGCCGCTCTCGACGAGGACTACAAGTTGGTCTACCGTGAAGAACAAATTGCTGGAGAAATGGCAGAATTGATCCAAAATGGTGGCTTTTGGACTGAGCTGGAGTCAGTTCACTCCCTAGTGAAGCTCGTGAAGGCCATGGCCCGTGAAATGGAGTCGGAGCGGCCACTGGTCGGGCAATGCTTGCCTCTGTGGGACGAGCTAAGGGCGAGGGTCAGAGAATGGAGTGTTAAATACAGCATGAACAGCGAGGTGGTGGAGAATGTGATCCAGAGGAGGTTCTTGAAGAACTATCACCCGGCGTGGTCGGCGGCGTTCGTGTTGGATCCCCTGTTTCTTGTCAAGGACACCAGCGGGAAGTACCTCCCCCCTTTCAAGTGCTTGGCTCCGGAGCAAGATAAGGATGTCGGTAGGCTAATCACACGGCTGGTGTCGCCGGAGGAAGCTCACATTGCGTTGATGGAGCTGATGAAGTGGAGGTCAGAAGGATTGGATCCTTTTTATGCACAAGCAGTTCAGGTGAAGCAGCATGACCCCTCGACCGGGAAGATGAAGATTGCCAATCCACAGAGCCGTAGGTTGGTGTGGGAAACCTGCTTGAGTGAGTTCAAATGCCTCCAAAAAGTGGCCGTGAGGCTCATCTTCCTCCATGCCACTTCGTGTGGAATCAAGCGCGATTCGTCGCTGATCCGGTGGATGCATTTGCATTCTCAATCAGAGGCTGCAAGGAAGATGGCTTTTATAACTGCTCATTCAAAGATTGCAAAGATGAATTTCTCAAGTGAAACAATGGATGTCGATATTCTGAGCATGCGAGAGGAGGAGGAGGAGGAGATGCTCGGTGGAGACATCGCAGGTGCTTCAGCAGTGTAACATCTGTTTTTTCTGAATTTTTTTCTTCTTCACTTCTTAATTCCTACGTTGATGAGTGTAGACTAGGATTGTAACTAGGAATGTTGATTCTTTGTTTGAGCTCTTGATCAGCCTTATTGTTCTTCTAACATCTACTCAAGATTTTGTTTGGAGTGGGAGTAGAGACATACAAGAACTATTAAATATTTGTTTCTGGTGATTGTTATATGAACTTCGAATTTGATTAGTTTGCAGAAGAAAAGTCTCAATCTTTGATCGACAACTTTCATAAAAAAAAGAGAAAGGCTAGTATATGGTGCATCATTCTCTGTTTTTTGGTTGAAGATGAAATTGTTCTTTTCCAGAGGAACTTATCATTATGCTTTTCATGTTCATCTCACAAGTTTACATTATGAGTTAAAAATGATGCAATGGATTCTCGTGCAACTTTCATCAGCTATTTTGATTCACTCACTCTTTTCTATGTCACGTAGCAAAAATTCAAATTAATATCAGGGACATGTGGCCCTATGGAATCATCCATCGACTTAACTGTTCAAATAGCCAAGATATGAGATCCAAGGAACTAGGAATCAAGCAGAAACAGTCGATCTCAATGTGAAAAATCATCATATTATCTCAATGTGAAAAATCATCATATTTACGAGCTCTAATCCTTGTATAATCTTGAAACGCAAGGTATGACAAGGGCCGTGTGATGCTGAACATTTAACTTGCATCTGAGTTGGATCTTCCCATGCAAGTTAGTGTCTTTGGATTCTATCAACTGCTACACTATTGATTTATGAAGCAGGTACTCTTTCTGCCAGCTTTATCAATGATTGATATCCAAGAAAGGCTCCGATGCTGCTTTGGTATGGCTAACACTTTAGTTTATCATCTGCAGTTCCACTGCACTGCTCTGCTCTGCTCTGGGACCAGCAATATATAGATTATGCATTAAACTTTACTACTGCTTCTCTTGATTAGATTTACAGTGAAGAGAGGAGTTGGGTGTTCCATGGATTCCGAGCTAGCTACTCGAGAGAGGCCATGGTAGGGTGGATGGCGAGCATGGTAGCTCAATGGTCAACTTCAGAAGAAGACAACCGACGGAAGGACGAACGGAAAAACTGAATATCCGGCGGCAATATAATTTAACCTCCAACCACAAGGCCCCCTGGGGGCCATGGAAGACCAATCTCAACCCTAGCTAGTGCGCCTGTTGCGATCAGCAAAAGCTCATAAAGGAAGGACCTTTCTTTCACATCACCTTTGGGTGCCTTTTGTCTGATGAACGAGACCAAATGGCCTTTCTGTCTCCCAGCTCCTGCCTTTTGCTCGCTTTCGGTCTGCGATATCTCTTTCTCTTTAGCAGTCGCAGGAGCGAGCGAGCGAGCTGCGTGCTTGTCATTTTGATGGCTCGGTGGTGCAGTTCGGAGTCATGGCCTGAGACATAATAAGAATCGCCATGGATTCCTTGCCACTGCAGTTTCAGATAACAAGAAGCTTACAGACGGTCTTGTAATCTAATCACATATGAACTCATCTTCGATAAACATGATCTTTTATGATGTGAAAATCTTGTATGATGATTGGCTGACAACATAGTTCGTAGAATTGTTTGAGGTCAAACGATCGTCCCAGGTTTTATCTGGTTCAACCTTTTGTTTTTTTTATTTGGGGTCACAAGATGGGATAGGTGATTCAATGGTTGACATTCAACACTGTAGATAATATTATTATCTATATAAATTTAAATTAATTAGTAATTTAATATACTATAAAATATAATAATTTATGATCAAGCTAAAAAAAAAAATTAATGGCCAACAAAGTAATCCCTAACAAAAAAATATATATATAGAATTGTTTAAAATGTATGATTATATCAATTCTACCAAAATTCAAAGCGATCCCAATGATTTTGTTTTGACTCCATCTCAAAAGACGATTCCAAACAGGATTTGGTACTTTTGGATCATAATTCTATAAATCATGGTTGAGAATATTAAGAAATATACTTGAAAACAATATATTTGATATTAATATGATAATTAGTTGGAGTAATTGGATATATATGTATAATAAAAATTAATCTATTTATTAAATGAATTAGTACGTTTAGATAAAGAAAAATAGACAAGTTTAGTTAAAAACAAAAGAGAATATGTCGTCCGATACTAACTGTTCGTACAAACAATTATAACGGGCTCCCGTTTTAAACTCTCAACAAAATTAATGATTATCTTCAGGTACGGCAAAAGCGCGCACCCCGTTGCTGACCGACACAGGCAGCGATCGACTTTGGCGCACGGGTGGTCCCCGCCGTCGGTACAAGGGCAGAGGCGAGCCCGGCCCACCCGTGCCTCGTCCGGAGCGAAGGCGACGAGCCCCAGCAATGATAACGCGCTGGAGGTGAGTGGGGCCGGTCGCCGGCGGCCGATCCTCGGCCGTTGCCTGCTTCTCCCGCCTCCGCTCCGCATTCATGATCCACCCCCCTTTTATTGCAACGGATGGCGACCGCGGAGGAGGGGGTGATGGCGACCGAGCGCCTGTCGCGGCAGGACATGACCTGCAGCGTCGAGCCGGCGGGGCCGCAGCGAGCGAAGGGAGATGGCGGCGGCGGACGCGGAAGCAGTTGGCATCTGGGGAGGCAGCGCTCGTGACCATGACGGGCAATTAAGTTCGTTTCTTCTTTTTCCTTTTTTCTAACCAAAAATCTCGTCACACAGGAAAAAAAAAACAAGTGTTTTTATTTTTATTTATTTTATTTGTATTAGAGAAAATAATGTGTCCTTTTCAAATTTATTAAAAAACACCTTATATTTTTTCATATTTATATTTTATCGTAGCCACACATGCAAATTTCAGTATTTCAAATTTCATGTACCTGACTTTAATAATATCTAAATCATGTAATATATTTCTGACATACGCTAACTTTTTTTTTTTTAAACTAGGTCATCCGTTAATTTTAAATAAAATTGATTGATGGATTATAGAATTCTGAATTACTTCGAATAAAAATAAATATACTTATATAAGTTTTTTAAATATATTTATCCTCTCAGATATAAATATGATAGCGTAAATTGAGAACTGTAAATTAAATTAAAAATACATCTCTAAATTTTTATCCTACTCAATCAAAAAATTACTATTCTTAATTTACTCTATCGGATTTAGATTTGAGGGCATAGATATATTAAAGAAGCTTTCAAGAGTACATTGATTTTTGTTTAAAGTGATTTGGAGTTCTCTAAATCCATCAGTCAATTCCTAAGACACTCGAGAGGTATGGTGCTGAGTGAAACTTTTTAGATAACAACTATTATTAAGAAGTTGTCTTCCGATTGGAAGGACTTCAAAACTATCTGAAGTATAAGAGGAAGAAGATGAACGTGAAAGAACTCATTGTTAGACTTCGCATTAAGGAAGACAATAAGAGTTCAGAGAGAAAGTTGTTCTCTTAGGCTACTATAAAATCTAACATGATCAAGTATGGTCAAAGCTCAAAATGGAAGAATCTGAAGTCTTCCAAGATGGGACCCAAAGGAGGTGTAAATAAGAAAAAGTTTTCTGGGAAGTGTTTCAACTATGATCGAGTCGGTCAAAAATCTTTGGAGTGCAAAAAGTCGAAGAAGTAGGAGGTCAACTTGAATGAGAGATCAGAAATGGACGACCTCTACGTCATAGTCTTTGAATTGAACTTGGTGGGTTCAAACCCACGGTAATGGTGGATCAATACCAGTGCCACCAGACTTATATGATGCAACAAGGAGCTACTCTACAACTTTAAAGAAGTCGAAGATGGGAATAAACTATTCATGGAAAACTCAGCAATCTCGGATATCATGGGCTAAGGAAAAGTAGTGTTAAAGATGACCTTGGACAAGGAGTTTACTCTAAACAATGTGTTGTATATTTTGAAGGTTTGGAAGAATCTAGTATTCAGATCACTGTTAAGCAAGTATGACTTCCATATTATTTTTTAGTCTAGCAGAGTTGTTTTGTTTAAAAATGAAATATTTTTAGAAAAGGGTAATGTAACCAATGAGCTATTCAAGCTTAATATAATGACTATTAGGCTTAAGGTTAATAAAACTAAAAGCTCTTTCGTTTATATGCTTGAGTCTTCGTGTTTATAGTATGGTAGATTAGGACATGTTAACTACGATGTGTTGCGCAGATTAATTAATATGCAAAACATACCTACATTCTACCTTAACCTGAAACACAAGTGTGAGACTTGTGTTGAAGCAAAAATGACAAGGTCATCTTTTTAACATGTTGAAAGAAGCAACAAACCACTTGGTCTAATTCACAACGACATATTGTGGTAATAAATACTTCATCATTTTTATGGATGATAACACAAAATACTTTATGTGTATTTTTTTAAAAGTAAAGATGAGGCTATAGAAAAATTTATTCTCTATAAGAATGAGATTGAAAATCAACTTAATAAAAGATTAAGGTGGTTTGAAGTGACTGAAAAGGTGAATATATATCACTATTCGCTGAGTTATGTGTTGAACATGAGATCAAACACGAAACAACAACTCCCTATACTTCTCAGTAAAATGGTATTACCGAACGAAAGTATCACACTCTAAAGGAGATGATGAATACTTTTCTATTGAGTTCTGAACTACAAGAGTTTATATGAGGGAAGCAGTGTCAACAGCTAATTATCTTTTATATAAGATTTCCTAAAGGAAAATAGATAAGAGCCATTATGAGTTGTATAATGGAAGACAACTATCCTATAAATATTTATGAATATGGAGATGTCTTGCTAAAGTTTTGATGCATGATCCGAAAAAGATTAAGATAGGATTAAAATTTATTGATTGTATATTTATTGAATATACATATAACAACACTGCATATCACTTTTTGTGTGTGAATCATAAATATCAAATATACATAAGAACTTGATAATGGAATCAAGAAATGCTTGGTTCTTTAAGCATATATTTCCATATAAGACCCGAGAGGAAGCAAGTTACTCAAAACAAGCATATGAAACATAAGAGGAAGAAGAAGATAATGAACTAGTTGAGGTTGAGCTCAGATGAACTAAAAGAACTCGGGCGGAAAAATCCTACGGAATGAGTTTATCACATTCATGTTGGAAAGTGAGCCCCAAAGTTACTTAGAAGCAATAAACTCTTTTGATAAACCTCACTGGAAAAAAATAATTGCATTTAGATAGACTTTATCTTGCAATATCATACTTGGGAACTTATAGATCTTCCTCTAGGAAGTAAATCACTAGGTTGCAAGGGATCATCAAAAGAAAATGAAATGACATAATTAATAAGTGCAAGACTAGATTGGTAATTAAGGGTTACCGACAACGAGAATACCTTGATTACTTTGATACATATTTTTTAGTGTCAAAAATAACTTCCATTAGAATATTATTGACATCGTCGCTCTATGAAATATAGAAATATATCAAATGGATATAAAGACAGATTTTCCTAAATAGGGATTTAGAAGAGGAAATCTACATGAAACAACTTGAAGGGTTTTTTGTGTCAGGACAGAAAAATAAGATTTATAGATGTAACGCCCGAAAATTCTCAAAATAATTATTAGAAATATCCTGGTATTTTTCTGGAATTTTAGGATATTTTTACAGAATTTTTAGAGTAGCGGAAGTAGCAAAAAAATAAATAAATAAATAAATAGAATCGTGAATAGCCTAAGCGAGAATTGAACCCGAGACCTATTGGGACCTATGACTTAAGGTGATCTCTAGTAACCAAGTGAACCCAGCAGGGCCGTGCTGAGAGAAGAGAGAGTCAATTATATTTATGTTAGAGTTGGGCCGAATTGAATTACCCACTTAATATAAATAGGGAAGGGATTAAGTGAGGTTTTATTTTGATCGGGGTTTCTTTCTCCCTCAAACCCTCACCGCCGAACCTCTCTCTCCCGCACCCTCTCTTCATGCCAAAGCCAAGGAAAGGCTAGGGTTTCATCCCTAGGGTCATAAGGGCTCCTTCCTGCAACAACTCCGACCCGAGGACGCTCCCCTCCGCGAGAGGAACGCATAGACGCGAGAAGATCGTCGAAAGGATCATCTTCTCCGGAAATCTAGCGATTAGAATCGTAAGAAAATTAGAGCAGGAGGTAAGAAACCCCTCACCTGCAGTATAAGTAGTTCTCGTGTGATTGCATGCTTTAGTTAAGTAGTATATGGAGTTGTGACACATAGGGTGTGCAACAGCGCACGCCAAGTGCCTGATAGTATGTTCAGCACCATTAAAATGCGACTTAGGCATTTTAATAGTTAGCTAAGTGCGATAGAAGCATTTATTTAGTATATGCAGTTTTACTACAGCTTATATGGGACTACGGTCCAATGGGTGGGCTCCCACAGTCGCCTCTAGGTTCAGATAACCTAGCTCTAGGTTCAGATAACCTAGACATAGCAATATAAGAAGAACTCAGCTATAATCAGTATTTTATTTTAGCAGTGGCACTGTATTGGATTAGATATCCATTGGGTTGGGCTCCCATAGTCGTCCCTAGGTTCAGATAACCTAGTAACCTTACTAAATTCGGGACTTACAAACCCGGGTCTAATTAGGGATGCGCGCATATCACGTATAGATGCCGGGCCCATCAGCAGCATGATTATTATTTTAATCTATTTATGGTAAATAGTTTTCAAAACTCACAAATCAGTTGTGTATACAGTTTAAATTTAGTTCTAGTTTAGTTTTAGTTTCAGCTCAGTTCATGATTCAGCTTAGTTTCCATTATTGATACAGTATGATAGCTTAGATTAGTACTTGTTGCCATGACTAGCTTGTTTGCATGCCATGCTATGCTCTTACATGTTCAATATTCATATGTTTCAAACAGCATGTTTTAAAAACATAAATTGCATCGTATGCATGTTTTAGTGAGGTAGATGGTTTCTTACTAAGCTCTCAAGCTTACAGATACTATTTTTCCTTATACTGCAGATAAAGGTAAAGAGAAGATGGACTAGCAGAGGCTGGAGGTCAATGCAATGATGAAGATGTGTGTGGATGGAACCTGGAATAAAGACCTTGGAAGAACTAGAACATTTAAGAACTTAGTGTTTCTTATCATGTTACTCTTTGCTTATTCAGTATCTAAATGCATGGATTTATAGAAAATCTGCTTAGATTGCTAGTAACCATGTTTAGAATGTTAGTTGTTTGATATTAGAATGTTCTCCAGTTATTTTAGAACTTATGTAGGTGAGTTTGGCACGAAACAGTGCTGAAATCAGAGCCTTGCTGCGAAATCAGAAACCCCAATCGATCAGTGGATCGATTGGGAGCCCTCAATCGATCAGTGGATCAATTGGGAGCCTGGTTCCGCGAACAGTAAGCTTCTGGATCGATCAGCCGATCGATCCAGTCGTATTCTGTCGTAAACAGTGAGTTCGGGGATCGATCCTTCGATCGATCGGGAAATCGCTCCCGCGAACAAAGAGCGCTGGAATCGATCACTGGATCGATTGACCAGTCTGGATCGATCAACCGATCGATCTAACATATTAACCCGAGTACAGTAGCCATCGGAATCGATCCATGGATCGATTCATCAGCTTGCAATCGATTGAGTGCAATCTAGATCGATTGGGAAGCTGGGTTTCGACCAAGAGACCTTGTAATTCAGCTCCTTGACCATAGAGGATGTAGGGTATGCCATGAATACCTTAGATTGCATCCCTTAGCACATGTAGGACCAAGAACTTGTATTAGCTTAGCAAAGTTTTAAATTGGTATAGTTTTCCGCACCTAGACTTAGTAATGGTCATGGATATATCTTAGCACATCATAATGTGACGGTCCGGCCTTACAGCCGAGCCAGTAGAAGGCGGGTCGTTACAGAGTGGTATCAGAGCCAGGTTCCATACTTCCTTCACACACATCAGCATTGAATCTGCAGCTTCCAAGTAAGAACACCTCTCCTCTTACTTATGTTTTCTTACTGTCATGTTTATAGATAGCTAAAGCATGTTGATATATGATAGTGGTTAACATGGTTGAATATAGTAATTAGTTAAATGTGATAGTATTAGTTATGTATGTCCTCTCTTCCTTTAGAAATGGCAAGAGGACGCCCAGCTAGAAGGGCACCAACTACTGAGCCCCAGCACGAGGCAGGCAGTTCAGTGCCTCCCCCAGACCTTACAGCATTAGTGACTCAGTTACAGGAGATAGCCACCTTAAAGGCTAATCAACAGAATACTCCCACTGTCACCCCGGAACCAAACATAGCAACCCCAGTAGTTATAGAGGTTCCACCAGTCCAGCCTACAACACCAGTAGCCCCAGCAACAGAGGCAAAGAGAGAAGCCTATCTGATCCAGTGGCAGAGAGTCAAGCCCGAGAACTTCTCAGGCACCAGTGAACCATGGGATGCTCAAGCTTGGTTCAAAACACTGGAGAGCACGATGGAGCTTCTGGACTGGCCAGAACACGAGAAGAGTGCGCCTCATTCTGCCTAACAGGAGACGCACGTATGTGGTGGGAGAGAATTAGAGCGAAGCGCCCAGTAAACCAGATGACATGGGCTGACTTTCACATGCGGGTCACAAACCGCCACTACGACGAGTTCACTGAGTTTCGCCAGGGCAACCTTTCAGTGGAGGAAGCCGTGAAGAAATTCAACAGATTGGCTCGTCTATGCCCTGAACTAGTCAGCACAGAGAAAGAACGAGTTCGGTTGATGCTCAAGATGCTGAGACCGGAAATAGCAATGAACGTGGCTGGCGGCGTTCATAGGCCGCAAACCACCGAAGAACTAGTCAGCAGTGCTCTGACCACCGAGCACTACCAGAACAATATCAAGCAGCAGAAGCAAGTCCTCTCGGAGTCTAAAGGACAAGGAGGTTCAGGTACTCAGAAACAACAGAGCCACAACTCTAACTGGAAAGGGAACTCCAGCAGCAAGCGCAAACCAGGGAGTTACCCGAAAGGAGGACCAGTTAGTAAACAGCCTAGTTATCCCAAATGTGCTACTTGTGGGAAATTCCACCCTGGAATTTGTCGTAAGGGCACACGAGGATGCTTTGAATGTGGACAGGAAGGGCATATGACTAAGCAGTGCCCAAACAAGACAATTCTTCCTCAACCACAGCCGATTCAGTACGGAGGCCAGCCAGCACAGCTACATCAGATGCAGGCCGTTCTAGATGGTCCACACATCATCCAGGGCAGATTAGAGGCCCCTTCAGCTACGACCAATGCGAGGATCTACTCACTCACCAGAGAGGACGTAGCAAATACCTCGACAGTTGTTACAGGTCAGATCAATATTTTACAGCAAAGTACAACTGTCTTATTCGATACTGGGGCAACCCATTCATATATATCCAGGGCATTTGTCGAGAAGTTAGCGATACCTCCAGAGGTACTTAGTAGCCAATTTTTGACGACGCTACCTTCAGGAGAAATTATGGCATCCACACACTGGCTCCGAGTAGTGCCAGTTATTATAGCAGACAGAGAACTCTTTTGTGATCTGATAGTGCTAGATATGACTGATTATGATGCCATCTTTGGAATGGACTTCCTGATCAGATAGGTGCCTCTATAGAGTGCTGTAAACAGAAAGTCGTATTCCAACCGGAAGCAGAAGTAAAGTTCGAGTACATCGGAGAACCAAAGAGAAAGGCCAAGAATTTTCTCTCAGCTCAAAAAGCACAGAAATTAATGGATTCAGGATGTACGGGATTCCTAGCACATGTAGTCAATACCAGTCAGGACAAGGACCAACAGCTAGCAGAGGTCTGAGTTGTATGTGACTACCCAGGAGTCTTCCCTGAGGAGTTACCAGGTCTAGCACCAGACAGGGAGATTGAATTTGAGATAGAACTCATTCCCGGTACAAATCCTATCTCTAAGGCACCCTATCGCATGGCTCCAGCAGAACTGAAGGAACTTCATGAGCAACTACAGGAGCTGCTTGACAAGGGCTTCATACATCCTAGTCACTCACCATGGGGAGCGCCTATATTGTTCGTGAAGAAGAAGGACGGGAGCATGCGCCTGTGTATAGATTACAGAGCACTGAACCAAGTCACGATTAAGAACAGGTATCCTCTTCCCAGAATAGATGACCTGTTCGATCAGCTAAAGGGAGCAGCAGTGTTCTCTAAGATACACCTCAGGTCAGGTTATCATCAGGTAAAAGTTAAAGAAAGGGATATACCCAAGACAGCATTCAGGACTAGATACAGACATTACGAGTTTGTAGTCATGCCCTTTGGCGTGACAAATGCTCCAGCTATTTTCATGGACCTCATGAACAGAGTATTCAGGGACTACCTAGATAGATTTGTTATTGCATTTATCGATGGCATTCTTATCTATTCAGGAACTCAGGAAGAACACGCAGAGCACCTGAAAATAGTATTGCAGACTCTTCAGCAAAACCAGCTGTACGCTAAATTCACGAAATGTGAATTTTGGTTAGATCAGGTGTCCTTCCTGGGTCACATCATCTCAAAGGATGGTATCATGGTAGACCCTAGTAAAATAGAAGCTGTGAGTAACTGGAAAAGACCCAAGAACGCCAGTGAGATCAGAAGCTTTTTGGGACTAGCAGGTTATTATAGAAAGTTCGTAGAGGATGTAGGGTATGCCATGAATACCTTAGATTGCATCCCTTAGCACATGTAGGACCAAGAACTTGTATTAGCTTAGCAAAGTTTTAAATTGGTATAGTTTTCCGCACCTAGACTTAGTAATGGTCATGGATATAGCTTAGCACAGCATAATGTGACGGTCCGACCTTACAGCCGAGCCAGTAGAAGGTGAGTCGTTACAATAGATTAGTGAAGTCGTTATACTGCTTGAAACAAACACCAAAATAGTAACATGATAAATTTGATAATGTTAAAAAGGAAAGTTGATTTAAGATCAATGAATGTGACAAATTTATCTAGATAAAGGTCACGGAGAATGACTATGTCATCTTGTGCCTATATGTAGATGTCATGCTTATCACTAGGGTAATGATAAGATAATCAAATCCACTAAAGATTTGTTGAACTCAAGATTTAACATGAAAGACATGAGCGTAGTTGATGTAATTTTAGGAATCAAAATTCTTAGAATAATAGAAGGATTTGTTCTGAGTCAATCTCATTATGTGTACAAAATTCTTGAGAAATTCATCGAGGATGATACTGCATTAGTACGAACATCAATAGATACAAGTCAACATCTATTAAAGAATCAAGGAGAAAGTATTTTTCAGATATAGTACTCTCAAGTGATTGAAAGTCTATTGTACCTAATGAGTTGTACGCAATCAGACTTGACCTACACAGTAAGTGAACTGAGTAGATACATAAGTAATCTCAGTGTTAAGTACTGGAAAGGGATAACAAGAGTATTAAGGTGCTTGAAGTATACTCGTGAATATAGGCTACACTATATAAGATATCCTGCTGTGATTAAATGATACAACGATGTAAATTAGATATCTGACATGAAAGACTCAAATTTTACAAGTGGATATATATTCACTTTGGGAAGTATAGTCATTTCGTAAAAATCTTCTAAGCAAACCGTAATAATCAGATTCATGATGGAACATGAGTTTGCATCTCTTGATAAATATAGTGAAGAGGTTGAATGACTATGATAATTCTCAGAAGATGTTCTTAGAGAACAAAATCAGTATCGACAATTTGCATACATTGTGAAAGTCAATCAACAATTGATCGGGCATAAAGTCATCTGTTTAATGATAAGTCTAGATATATATGTCGTATATATGATATAATTAGATAACTACTCTCAAAGGATAACCTAACAGATCTGCTAACCAAAAGGTTAAATCGAGAGTTAGTTGCAAGCTTATCGCGAGGAATGGATTTAATGTCAATGAGAAATGTTGGTGCAAAAGAAACCCAACCTATGAAGATTAGAGATCCCAAGAACTAGGTTCAATGAGACAACCTAACTATACCGACTAAGTAGGAAACTACCTAATAATGAAAGGATGGAGGTTAAACATATAACCTTTAATGATCAAGTGGAGTAATGTGGAATATTCTTAAGAGACCACCTATGTGAGAAAGAAATGAGATAGCTTTGAAGAGAATTGAAGACACAATTCTTAAAACTTCTCACAAAACTATGTATGTTCATGGCTAAGAATGAATGCACTTATGAGAATTGAGTTGTATCAGAGAGAGTCTTGAGTGAGATATGTCAATTCTTACACAGATGGTAGAACAGTTCAAGAACATTGTGTCTATTATCATCTAGTAAACAAATAGATCTTCACAAGAGAAGGTTCAAAGGGTAAAACTTACCTGTCTTATACTGAACTTAATTGTTAAATAATATCACATACACTATTTCCATTTATGTGGGGGGATTGTTGGATATATATGAATGGAAAAGAGGTGGAAAGGAAAGAGACTCCATTATATATGAATGAGACTTTAGTCCTACATTGAGAGTTTCAAAGCATGTTGGTTGGTTTATATTGATTCACAAGCATTGATGTTGTGAACAAATGCATGAAGAGAGGCTCCCTCTCCCGCGTGGACTACAGGAGGGTGCAAATCTAGGGCCCGAATTGCACTAAACTATATTAACTTATGTGCAAGCATGACCTATGCACATCGAATGTCAGATCAGTCAGGGTAAAATTTACCCAAGTGGTGTTAGGTTTTTCGGGCTTCGAAAACCGCTTTTTCGCGTCGCGGAAACCCCGAATCACCCTAGCCAACGGATCTCGTGCGAAGAAAAATTTGAAAACATACGAGTACGAGTTACAAAACTTCTAGATCTACATGATGAAGATCTTTACCCTTGTTGCGTGCCTTTTTGCGTATCCCGCTCGTCCTCGGTACGCCGGATCTCGAAGTTGTCAATGTAGACAACTCTCTACACGTATCCCCACGAACACACTAGGTGGAGGTGACCAAAAACCAAGGTGTGCTAGCACCTATGTGGTTCGGCCAAGGAAGGAGGAGAGGGAGAGCTTGAGAGGAAGAAGATGTAAAATTCCACACTTGAATGAATTATGAAAATCAATTCACACCCATTCAAAATGTGGCCGGCCACCTTTCTCATGTGTAACTCCCCTCATTAATGCATTAAGTTGTCATCAAGGAGAGAATGTAACCTCCATGAGGTGACACTGGCTAGTAACTCCCATGAGGTGGCAACCATGATGATGTGGAGTAACAGCATTAGTCCACATCAATGCTAACTCACCAATGAGGTGGCATAAAGTCAAGTCAAACTAGACTTTTAATCTTCCTCTCAAGTCAAGTCAAACTTGACCAAATCTCTTCCATGGTTGATCTAATCTAACCATTTGATTCAAGCCAATTTAATATATAATGAATCTAATTCATTAAATTAAATTGATTCAATGAGTCATAATCTAAATTAGACTCATTGAACACATGAATCAACTTGAGTCAAACTCAAGTTAGCCCAATTAGGATTACTCTTAATCCAATTAGATTCATCAAATGAATCTAATCCTCTTGGTTCATCATATGAACCTAATCTCCATCTAATTGTCCTTAGTGTGTGACCCTATAGGTTCTTGTAACGTTGGCAATGCCCTAAACCCATTTAGGAGCATAAGTAATGAGCGGTATCTAGCAACACATCATTACTACCCAAGTTACAAGAATGTCGAGATCCGACATCACCTTGTGACTACTAATTGTGACTCCTCACAAAATATGACAAGTGTCCTTCTATCCTAGACATCTAGATTGATCAATGTGAGGCATAGACCGTGTCATCCTCTGATCAATCTAAATCCTAAACTCCAAGTAGACTCACTGAATCAAATGAGCTCAATATCTCATATTGACTCATTTGGGCATGGCCATGCACTTCGTGGTCTCACTCTATCAAGAATACCGATGTCTCTCCCGTCATATAGGAGGGATAGATCCCATCTACATCACTCACATCCCTCTGCATAATTTGTTATATACCCAATAATCGCCTTTATAGTCCACCCAGTTACGGGTGACGTTTGACGAAACAAAAGTACATAACTCCTTATGTGACTTCAGGTCTAAGGACTAGTAGTCATACTAATAGCCACATGAGAAAGTATATGACACTCATATAACGATCCATGATACTTTCTCATGGTGGGTCATTCAGTATACATTCTCCAATATATACCCATGTGTCAACTTGATATCTCTATATCCATGACTTGTGAGATCAAGTCATCGAGTTGACCTACATGCTAGTCTTATTGCATTAACATTGTCCCTGAATGTTAATACTCGACTAGGAATGATTAAGAGTAGTGTTCCCTATATCATCTCACTATTGGTTCAACTAACCGATTAATATAGGTGAGAACCGTCTACTCAAGGACATTATTATACTTAGTTTATTTGGAACCAATACAAGTAAGTATAATAACCAAAATCCAAATGCCTTTATTTATATAGAATATGATACAATAAGTCCAAAATACAATCATCAAATGATTGGCTCTAGGGCTCTAGCTAACAATCTCCCACTAGCACTAGTGCCAATCAGTGTAGGCTCTAAGCCCAAATGACCTAGTGTGACCATCATGCTTCTTCTGTGCCAAAGCCTTGGTCAAGGGATCTGCGATGTTAGCCTCTGTAGGTACTCTGCAAATCTTCACATCTCCTCTCTCGATGATCTCTCGAATGAGATGGAAGCGCCATAGTATGTGTTTGGTCCGCTGGTGTGAGCGAGGTTCCTTCACCTGTGCTATAGCTCCATTGTTGTCACAATAGAGCTCAATAGGGTCAGCAATGCTAGGAACCACCCCAAGTTCAGTGATGAACTTGCGAATCCAAACTGCCTCCTTTGCTGCCTCTGATACAGCAATATACTCAGCCTCTGTCGTAGAATCTGCTACTGTGTCCTGCTTCGAACTCTTCCAGCTCACAGCACCATCATTAATGCAAAATACGAACCCCGACTGCGATCTATAGTCATCCTGATCGGTCTGGAAGCTAGCATCACTATAACCCTTTACAGCTAGCTCATCATTGCCTCCATATATCAAGGAATATTCTTTAGTCCTTCTTAAGTACTTAAGAATATTCTTGACCGCTATCCAGTGACTTTCACCTGGATCTGACTGGTATCTGCTCGTCATGCTCAAAGCGTACGAGACATCAGGTCGAGTACATAGCATGGCATACATGATCGATCCTATGGCTGAGGCATAAGGGATCTGATCCATGTGGTCTCTCTCCTCTCTAGAAGAGGGACCTTGAGTCTTCGAAAGACTCACGCCATGTGACATCGGCAGAAATCCCTTCTTGGAGTTCTGCATGGCAAACCGAAGGAGTACCTTGTCAATGTATGTACTCTGACTTAGGCCAAGTAATCTCTTAGATCTGTATCCCTAGAATACGGGATGCCTCACCTAAGTCCTTCATTGAGAAGCAACTCCCTAGCCAGGTCTTGACAGACTGAAGCATAGGGATGCCCTTCCCAATGAGTAGTATGTCATCCACATACAATATGAGGAAGACAACTAAATCCCCTACAATATTCTTGTAGACACAAGGCTCATCCACATACAATATAAACTGTTTGATTGCATCATCGAATCGAAGATTCCAGCTCCGAGAAGCTTGCTTTAGTCCATAAATGGACCTATGCAGCTTGCATACTCTGCTAGTATGCTGTGGATCTACAAAACCCTCAGGCTGTGTCATGTACACATCCTCGAGCAGGTTTCCATTCAGAAACACGGTTTTGACATCCATATGCCATATCTCATAGTCATGGTAGGCCGCAATAGCAAGCATGATCCGAATGGACTTAAACATCGCTACTGGAGAAAAGGTCTCATCATAGTCAATACCATGAATCTGCTTGAAACCTTTAGCTACCAAGCGACCCTTACAAATAAGTCCATCCATGTCAGTCTTTCTCTTAAAGACCCACTTGCACCCTATGGGTTTTACCCCTTCAGGTGGATCAACCAAAGTCCAAACTTGGTTGGTGTACATGGATTCCATCTCGGATCTCATGGCCTCTAGCCATCTCTCGGAATCTGGTCTCATCACAGCTTCCTGATAGGTGGTAGGCTCATCCTCTATGAGTACAATGTCATCATGGTCAGACAAGAGAAATGAGTATCTCTCAGGCTGACGACGTACCCTATTAGACCTGCGAAGAGGTATGTCTACATGAACTGGTTGTTGTTCCTTAACTTCTTGTGGAACAACATCATCCACAACACTTTGTGGTTCCAGTTCAATTTCCATCGAGGCATCAGTGCTATTGTTCGTATCTTGAACTTCTTCAAAATCGAACACGCTCCCACTAGTCTTTCTAGAAACAAAGTCCCTTTCTAGAAAGACCCCAGTCTTTGCCACAACTACCTTGTGCTGACTGGGAATGTAGAAGTAATATCCCTTAGTTTCCTTGGGATATCCAATAAAATAGCACTTGTCAGATTTGGGTCCTAACTTGTCTGAGACTTGACGTCGAACATAAGCCTCACAACCCCAAATCCTCATGAAAGACACCTGGACATCTCTCCCAGTCCATATCCTATATGGTGTCTTTATCACGGCCTTGGATGGAACTCGTTTGAGTATAAAAGCTGCCGTGTCTAGAGCATAGCCCCAAAGGAATGTCGGAAGATCTGTGTGACTCATCATAGACCGTACCATATCTAATAAAGTACGATTCCTCCTTTTAGACACACCATTCCACTGTGGTATTCCAGGAGGAGTGAGTTGGGATAGAATCCCACACTCAGCTAGGTAGTCACGAAACTCATGGCTAAGGTATTCTCCACCTTGATCTGATCGAAGTATCTTAATACTCTTGCCAAGCTGGTTCTGTACTTCATTCTTGAATTCTTTGAACTTTTCCAAGGATTCAGACTTATGTGTCATCAAGTACACATAACCATATCTACTGAAATTATCAGTAAATGTGATGAAGTACCTATAACCGCCTTTAGCAGCAACATTGAAAGGGCCACATACATCACTATGTATGAGTCCTAACAAATCAGTTGCTCTCTCGCTGTGCCCACTAAAGGGAGTCTTGGTCATCTTGCCTCGTAGGCATGACTCACATATCTCATATGATTCAAAATCAAATGAGTCCAACAAACCATCCTTATGGAGCTGGGATAAGCGCTTGTCATTTATATGACCTAAGCGACAGTGCCAAAGGTAGGTTTGGTTCATGTCATTAGTCTTGAACCTCTTGGTATTTACGTTATAGATAGGGCTCTCAAGGTCTAGAATATAGAGTCTGTTTATCAGAGGTACACTACAATAGAACATATCGTTTAAATAGACGGAACAACATTTGTTCTTTATAGTAAACGAGAAACCTTTCTTGTCCAAACAAGAAACTGATATAATGTTCTTAGTTAATGCAGGCACATAACAACAATCGACTAACTCTAGTACAAGCCCAGAGGGCAGAGATAGAAAGTAAGTCCCTACAGCAACAGCAGCAACCCGTGCTCCATTGCCTACTCGTAGGTCCACCTCGCCCTTTGTCAATGCCCTGCTATTTCTCAGCGCCTGCACATCAGTATAAATGTGAGAAGCACATCCAGTATCTAATACCCATGATGTAGAAATAGATAGATTGACTTCTATAACATATATACCTGAAGTGGAAGTCTCACTTCGCTTCTTCTTAAGATCCTCCAAGTATACCTTGCAGTTTCTCTTCCAGTGCCCGGTCTGACCGTAGTAGAAGCAGGTAGCATCCTTGGTGACCCCTCCTTTAGGCTTCAGTGCCTTGCCTTTGCCCTTGACTTGGGACTTTACCTTGCCTTTGGGCTTGCCCTTGCCCTTATGTTTCTGAACCATCAGAACAGTGTTGGGCTTAGCCTTCTTAAGGTTTAGCTCAGCAGTTCTCAATATGCTAAGCAGCTCGGGCAGTGGCTTGTCAATCTCGTTCATATTGTAGTTTAGAACGAATTGACTGTAGCTATCTGGCAAGGATTGCAAGATCAGGTCAGGAGCCATCTCTTGGCCAAGAGGGAACCCCAACCTTTGTAGGTTCTCTATGTATCCAATCATTTTGAGCACATATGGGCCTATAGGAGCCCCGTCTGACATCTTGCACTGAAACAGTGCCCTTGATATCTCAAATCTCTCATGCCTCGCTTGACCTTGATACAGTTGACGAAGATGTTCAACCATATCGTAAGCGCCCATTAACTCGTGTTGCTTCTGAAGCTCAGAGTGTTGGGTTCTTCGGGCCGCGAAAATCGCTTTTCGCGTCGCGGAAACCCCGAGTCACCCAAAGCCGTAGATCCGTGCAAAGATTCGTAAACAAAAACTTTTCGAAAAACCTTTTCTTGTACGAGTTTGTAAAACCTTTAGATCTACACTAGATAAGGGTTATACCTTCGAAGCGTGCCTTTCGCTTATCCCGCTTGTCCAAGGAGTTGCCGGATCTCTAGACCGTCAAGCGCCGGTCCTCTAGAAGTATCCACACGGACATGTAGGTGGAGAAAACCTCACACAAAGGTGTGCTAGCACCTTGGTGAGATTCGGCCAAGCAAGGAGGAGAGGGAGAGGGAGAGCTTGAGAGGAAGAAGGAGGAAGATTCACCACACTTGAATGAAAATGAATTCACATTCATTCACAAAGTGGCCGACCACTTTCTTCTAGTGTAACTCCCCATTAAATGCAATTAATGTGAAGTTAATAAGAAAATGACTTTGTAACTTCCCTGAGGTGGCATCCATGATGATGTGGAATATCATCATTGGTCCACCTAATGCCAACTCACCAATGAGGTGGCAAAAGGTCAAGTCAAAATTGACCTTTGGTCTTCCTTCTCTAGTCAAGTCAAACTTGACTCAATCTCTACCATGGTTGATCTAATCCAACCATTTGATTCGAGCCAATTTAATATAATGAATCTAATTCATTAAATTAAATTAATTTAATAAGTCATAATCTAAATTAGACTCATTAAATACATGAATCAACTTGAGTCGAACTCAAGTTAGCCCAATTAGGATTACTCTTAATCCAATTTGATTCATCAAATCAATCTAATCCTCTTGGTTCATCATATGAACCTAATCTCCATCTAATTGTCCTAAGTGTGTGACCCTATAGGTTCTTGTAACGTTGGCAATGCCCTAAACCCATTTAGGAGCATAAGTAATGAGCGGTATCTAGCAACACATCATTACTACCCAAGTTACAAGAATGTCGAGATCCGACATCACCTTGTGACTACCAATTGTGACTACTCACAAAATAATGACGAGTGTCCTTCTATCCTAGACATCTAGATTGATCAATATGAGGCATAGACCGTGTCATCCTCTAATCAATCTAAATCTTGAACTCCAAGTAGACTCATTCGATCAAATGAGCTCAACATCTAATGTTGACTCATTTGGGCATGGCCATGCACTTAGTGGTCTCACTCTATCAAGAATACCGATGTCGCTCCCGTCATATGGGAGGGATAGATCCCATCTACATCACTCACATCCCTCTGCATAATTCGTTACATACCCAGTAATCGCCTTTATAGTCCACCCAGTTACGGGTGACGTTTGACGAAACTAAAGTACATAACTCCTTATGTAGGGATCCATGGTGACTTCATGTCTAAGGACTAATAGTCATACTAATAGCCACATGAGAAAGTATATGACACTCATATAACGATCCATGATACTTTCTCATGGCGGGTCATTCAGTATACATTCTCTAATGCATACCCATGTGTCAGCTTGATATCTCTATATCCATGACTTGTGAGATCAAGTCATCGAGCTGACCTACATGCTAGTCTTATTGTATTAACATTGTCCCTGAATGCTAATACTCGACTAGGAATGATTTAGAGTAGTGTTCCCTATATCATCTCACTATCGATTCAACTAATCGATTGATATAGGTATGAACCTTCTACTCAAGGACGCTATTATACTTAGTCTATTTGGCACTAATATAAATAAGCATAATAACCAAACAAATGCCTTTATTAATATACAAGAATATGATATACATGAGTCCATACAATCATCAAATGATTTGCTCTAGGGCTCTAACTAACAATCTCCCACTAGCACTAGTGCCAATCAGTATAGGCTCTAAGGCCTAAAGACCTAGTGTGACCATCATGCTTTCTCTGCGATGTTAGCCTCTGTAGGTACTCAGAGAATCTTCACATCTCCTCTATCGATAATCTCTCGAATGAGATGGAAGCGCCGTAGTATATGCTTGGTCCGCTGGTGTGAGCGAGGTTCCTTCGCCCTATAGCTCCATTGTTGTCACAATAGAGCTCAACTGGTCAGCGATGCTAGGAACCACCCCAAGTTCGATGATGAACTATGGGATCCAAAGCGCCTCCTTTGCGCCTCGATGCAGAATATACTCACCATTGTAGAATTAGCTATCGATCCTCGCTCAACTCTTCCAACCGACACCACCATTCATGCAAAATACGAACCTTATCGCGATCGGTAATCATCCCGATCGGAAGTCGGCATCACTGTAACCCTTTACGCTAGCTCATCATTGCCTCCATATATCAAGAAATATTCTCTAGTCCTTCGTAAGTACTTAAGAATATTCTTGATCGCTATCCATGACTTTCACCGATATCGACTGTATCTGCCCGTCATGCTCAAAGCATACGAGACATCGGTCGAGTACAGATGATGTATATGATCGATCCTATGGTTGAGGCATAAGGATCCGATCCATGCGGTCTCTCTCTCTAGAAGAGGGACCTTGAGTCTTGAAAGACTCACGCCATATGACATCGGCAAAAATCCTTGGAATTCCGCATGGCAAACCAAGGAGTACCTTGTCAATGTATGTACTCGACTTAGGCCAAGTAATCTCTTAGATCTATCTCTATAGATCTGTATCCCTAGAATGCGGATGCCTCACCTAAGTCCTTCATTGAGAAGCAACTCCCAAGCCATGTCTTGACAGATCAAGCATAGGGATGTCCTTCCCAATGAGTAGTATGTCATCCACATACAATATGAGGAAGACAACTATGTCCCTACAACCTTCTTGTAGACACAAGGCTCATCTTCGTTCTTGATGAAACCAAACTGTTTGATCGCATCATCGAATCGAAGATTCCAGCTCCGAGAAGCTTGCTTTAGTCCATAAATGGACCTATGCAGCTTGCATACTCTACTAGTATGCTGTGGATCTACAAAACCCTCAGGTTGTGTCATGTACACATCCTCGAGTAGGTTTCCATTCAGAAACGCGGTTTTGACATCCATCTGCTATATCTCATAGTCATGGTAGGCTGCAATAGCAAGCATGATCCGAATGGACTTAAACATCACTACTGGAGAAAAGGTTTCATCATAGTCAATACCATGAATCTGCTTGAAACCTTTAGCTACCAAGCGACCCTTATAGATAGGTCCATCCATGTCAGTCTTTCTCTTAAAGACCCACTTGCACCCAATGAGTTTTACCCCTTCAGGTGGATCAACCAAAGTCCATACTTGGTTGGTGTACATGGATTCCATCTCGGATCTCATGGCTTCTAGCCATTTCTCGGAATCTGGTCTCATCACAGCTTCCTGATAGGTGGTAGGCTCATCCTCTATGAGCACAATGTCATCATGGTCAGACAAGAGAAATGAGTATCTCTCAGGCTGACGACGTACCCTATCAGACCTGCGAAGAGGTATGTCTACTTGAACTGGTTGTTGTTCCTCAACTCTTTGTAGAACATCATCCACAACACTTTGTGGTTCCAGTTCAACTTCCATCGAGGCTTCAGTGCTAGTATTCGCATCTTGAACTTCTTCAAGATCGAACGTGCTCCCACTAGTCTTTCTAGAAACAAAGTCCCTTTCTAGAAAGACCCCAGTCTTTGCCACAACTACCTTGTGCTGACTGGGAATGTAGAAGTAATATCCCTTAGTTTCCTTGGGATATCCGATGAAATAGCACTTGTCGGATTTGGGTCCTAATTTGTCTGAGACTTGACGTCGTACGTAAGCCTCACAGCCCCAAATCCTCATAAAAGACACCTGGGCATCTCTCCCAGTCCATATCTTATATGGTGTCTTTATCACGGCCTTGGATGGAACTCGGTTGAGAATGAAAGCTGCCGTGTCTAGAGCATATCCCCATAGATATGTCGGAAGATCTGTGTGACTCATCATAGATCGTACCATATCTAATAAGGTACGATTCCTCCTTTCGGATACACCATTCCACTGTGGTGTTGGAGAAGTGAGTTGGGATCGAATCCCACACTCAGCCAGGTAGTCACGAAACTCATGGCTAAGGTATTCTCCACCTCGATCTGATCGAAGTATCTTAATGCTCTTGCCAAGTCGGTTCCGTACTTCATTCTTGAATTCGTTGAACTTTTCCATGGATTCGACTTATGTGTCATCAAGTACACATAACCATATCTACTGAAGTCATCAAGAACGTGATGAAGTACCTATAACTCTAGCAATGACATTGAAAGGGCCACATACATCACTATGTATGAGTCCTAACAAATCGATCGTCTTTCACTGTGTCCACTAAAGGGAGTCTTGGTCATCTTGCCTCATAGGCATGACTCGATACCTCATATGATTCAAAATCAAATGAGTCCAAAAACCATCCTTATGGAGTGGGATAAGCGCTTGTCATTTATATGACCCAAGCGACAGCTAAAGGTAGGTTTGGTTCATGTCATTAGACTTGAACCTCTTGGTATTTACGTTATAGATAGGGCTCTCGAGGTCTAGAATATAGAGTCCGTTTATCGAGGTGCACTACAATAGAACATATCTTTTAAATATACGTAACAACATTTGTCTTTTATTATAAAGAGTATCCTTTCTTGTCTAAACAAGAAACTAAACTATGTTCTTAGTAAGAGCAGCACATAACAACAATCATTTAAATCTAGTACAAGACCAGAGGGCAGAGATAGTGATAAGTTCCTACAGCAAAGCAAGAACCCGTGCTCCATTGCCTACTCGTAGGTCCACCTCGCCTTTGCCAATGCTCTGCTATTTCTGCACATCAAGACAAATGTGAGAAGCACATCTAGTATCTAATACCCATGATGTAGAAATAGATAGATTGACTTCTATAACATATATATCTGAAGTGGAAGTCTCACTTCTCTTCTTCTTAAGATCCTCCAAGTATACCTTGCGGTTCCTCTTCCAGTGCCCGACCTGACCGCAGTGCGGTAGCATCCTGGCGACCCTCCTTTAGGCTTCAGTGCCTTGCCTTTGCCCTTGGTTTGGGACTTTCCTTACCTTTGGGCTTGCCCTTGCCCTCGTGCTTCGGACCATCGAATGGGCTTAACCTTCTTAAGGTTAATCTCAGCTGTTCGTAACATACTAAGGGCAGTGGCTTGTCAATCTCGCTCATGTTATAGTTGAGAACGAATTGACTATAGCTATCTGGCAAGGACTGCAAGATCAAGTCGGTGGCTAGCTCTTGGCCAAGTGGGAACCCCGCCTTTGTAGGTTCTCTATGTACCCAATCATCTTGAGTACATAAGGACCTACAGGGCCCTGTCGACATCTTGCACTGAAACAATGGCTTCGAGATCTCAAATCTCTCATGCCTCGCTTGTCCCTGATATAGTTGGCGAAGATGCTCAACCATATCAAAAGCGCCCATCAACTCATGTTGCTTCAGCTCGAGTTCATGGTCGCGAGCATTAGACAGAACACATCTAATGCGTCGCCTTGATGCTTCTTGTAAGCATCTTTGTCGGCTCATGGGGTTGGCGGGAGGAGCCTCCGGAATGGGCTGCTCCAGAACAGTTTACACTCCTGGGTGAGAACTATTCTCAAGTTCCTGTACCAGTCCAGGAAATTCGCTCCGTTGAGCTTGTCCTTCTCAAGGACAGATCGCAGGGAGAAGGAATTCGTGTTCGACGTCATGGTTATCTACAACAGAAAATTTGCAGAAATAAATATCATATTCCTTTAAAAATCATTTAATTAAGCCTTTAATTAAATGATGCTCCCACTGAATTCTATAATTATTGTGGGACAAGATCCACATCATACTAACCCTTGAGTTAGCTTTGGCTAATACGCCCAAGGCTTAGTATGATCGGTAGGTAACGATTTCCAATTACATCTCTATGCAACTCTTGTTTATAGGATCAATATCCGCATTTATATTAAAACTCGAGTTAGCTTTGGCTAATACGCCCGAGAGTTAATATAGATGTGATTTTGACCTATCTTTTCCAACCGTTGGAAGAATGCCTATAGTTGACTCGATCTAACTGAGCAACTAGGAATACTCAATCTAATTGAGTTTGTATTCACCCATGCGTTGATAGGCGGGACCAAGATTGTCCCTCCGTACCCTACCAAGATAATATGTATTGCTCTGCTTTGGTAGATTCAACAATACATGTGATCGAGGTAGTGATAGGTATCACGGCACGGTTAGGCATTTTAGAGTTGGTTCGATCTAGATCTAATCTAATCGAGAAGGATGCATCTTGTGCACGACTTAGATCTAATCTAATCGCAAGGGTGCATCATGTGCACGACTTAGATCTAATCTAATCGTTAAGGCACTAATTAATTAATTAATTATTAAACATGCATCAAATACATAACAATTAATTAATTAATCTATTTGTGATTTAGTCATGGCCCTACTACGATCTTCTCAAGCCAATGAGAAGATCGAATGGTCAACCTAGGGTCAACAGCTTCTCCAAGCTCCTCCCTTTGACCACCTTGTGTTGCTCGTGCCCGCCTCGGAACTCCGTCTCATGTGGACCTTCCACCGCTCCAATTTGTACATTACAATTTGAAACTCGAGTTACATTCGAGTCTAAATCTAATTTACAACAAGAATATAAGAGAAGGCACGACGCGCAGGTCGCGAATAAATAAAAAAAACATACAACACGCGCAAACACATAACGGCACGCAGGCCGTATTATGAATTACAACACAACCAATCATATTGGGTTTTTGGGCCATGACTATCACAAAATTTATATATAATTCAAAATTATATATTTTTCATAATTTTCTATAATTTTAAAATTAATTTTTAAAATTTTTATGAGTAAAATTTCCCGGCGGTCCCGTTTAGCGGTTTCGGGCGCAATCGTGGAACGGATCCCCTTGCGGGGCCCAGGGGCAGCGCCCCTACCCGCGATCTAACCATCGCGAGGATTCCTTTGTGATCCAACAGCGCCTAAACCCGCTGTCCCAAAACGATTTGGGTCGAGACATTGCCGTTTCGGAAAAATCTTCCCGGCGGGTTCGATTTTAGCGATTTCGGGTGCAATCGCGGAGCAAATTCCCTTGCGGGGTTAGGGGCAATGCCCCTACCCACAATCTAACCATCGTGAGTTGCTCCTTTGCGATCTAATGGCACCCGACCCCGCTGTCCCAAACGGATTTGGGGCAAAACGAAGCCGTTTAAAAGAAAACTTTCCGGTAGCCGAAGCCTACAAGTGCCGAGACACTTGTGTTTCGCTTCTACGGAAAAATTAATCATAAAAACTCTAAAAACTCAATTTTTACAGAAAATCACAGAAGGTATATTTTTCATAAAAAATACAAACGAACTCGTACAAGTCTTTGCACGTGGCTCTGATACCACTATTGGGTTCTTCGGGCCGCGAAAACCGCTTTTCGCGTCGCGGAAACCCCGAGTCACCCAAAGCCGTAGATCCGTGCAAAGATTCGTAAACAAAAACTTTTCAAAAATCCTTTTCTTGTACGAGTTTGTAAAACCTTTAGATCTACACTAGATAAGGGTTATACCTTCGAAGCGTGCCTTTCGCTTATCCCGCTCGTCCAAGGAGTTGCCGGATCTCTAGACCGTCAAGCGCCGGTCCTCTAGAAGTATCCACACGGACACGTAGGTGGAGAAAACCTCACACAAAGGTGTGCTAGCACCTTGGTGAGATTCGGCCAAGCAAGGAGGAGAGGGAGAGGGAGAGCTTGAGAGGAAGAAGGAGGAAGATTCACCACACTTGAATGAAAATGAATTCACATTCATTCACAAAGTGGCCAACCACTTTCTTCTAGTGTAACTCCCCATTAAATGCAATTAATGTGAAGTTAATAAGAAAATGGCTTTGTAACTTCCCTGAGGTGGCATCCATGATGATGTGGAATATCATCATTGGTCCACCTAATGCCAACTCACCAATGAGGTGGCAAAAGGTCAAGTCAAAATTGACCTTTGGTCTTCCTTCTCTAGTCAAGTCAAACTTGACTCAATCTCTACCATGGTTGATCTAATCCAACAATTTGATTCGAGCCAATTTAATATAATGAATCTAATTCATTAAATTAAATTGATTTAATAAGTCATAATCTAAATTAGACTCATTAAATACATGAATCAACTTGAGTCGAACTCAAGTTAGCCCAATTAGGATTACTCTTAATCCAATTTGATTCATCAAATCAATCTAATCCTCTTGGTTCATCATATGAACCTAATCTCCATCTAATTGTCCTAAGTATGTGACCCTATAGGTTCTTGTAACGTTGGCAATGCCCTAAACCCATTTAGGAGCATAAGTAATGAGCAGTATCTAGCAACACATCATTACTACCCAAGTTACAAAAATGTCGAGATCCGACATCACCTTGTGACTACCAATTGTGACTACTCACAAAATAATGACAAGTGTCCTTCTATCCTAGACATCTAGATTGATCAATATGAGGCATAGACCGTGTCATCCTCTAATCAATCTAAATCTTGAACTCCAAGTAGACTCACTCGATCAAATGAGCTCAACATCTAATGTTGACTCATTTGGGCATGACCATGCACTTAGTGGTCTCACTCTATCAAGAATACCGATGTCGCTCCCGTCATATGGGAGGGATAGATCCCATCTACATCACTCACATCCCTCTACATAATTCATTATATATCCAGTAATCGCCTTTATAGTCCACCCAGTTACGGGTGACGTTTGACGAAACTAAAGTACATAACTCCTTATGTAGGGATCCATGGTGACTTCAGGTCTAAGGACTAATAGTCATACTAATAGCCACATGAGAAAGTATATGACACTCATATAATGATCCATGATACTTTCTCATGGCGGGTCATTCAGTATACATTCTCTAATGCATACCCATGTGTCAGCTTGATATCTCTATATCCATGACTTGTGAGATCAAGTCATCGAGCTGACCTACATGCTAGTCTTATTGTATTAACATTGTCCCTGAATGCTAATACTCGACTAGGAATGATTTAGAGTAGTGTTCCCTATATCATCTCACTATCGATTCAACTAATCGATTGATATAGGTATGAACCTTCTACTCAAGGACGCTATTATACTTAGTCTATTTGGCACTAATATAAATAAGTATAATAACCAAACAAATGCCTTTATTAATATACAAGAATATGATATACATGAGTCCATACAATCATCAAATGATTGGCTCTAGGGCTCTAACTAACACAGAGTTCATGGTCGCGAGCATTAGACAAGACTCATCTAATGCGTCATCTTGATGCTTCTTGTAAGCATCTTTGTCAGTTCGCGGGGCATTGGCAGGAGGAGCCTCCGGAATGGGCTGCTCCAGAACGTACAGTTTATGTTCCTGAGTGAGAACTATTCTCAAGTTCCGTACCAGTCCAGGAAGTTTGCTCCGTTGAGCTTGTCTTTCTCAAGGACAGATCGCAGGGAGAAAGTGTTCGTATTCGACGTCATGATAATCTACAACAGAAATAAAAGTAGAAATAAATATCATATTATTAATCATTTAATTAGGCCTTTAACTAAATGATGCTCCCACTGAATTCTATAATTCATGTGGGACAAGATCCACATCATACTAACCCTTGAGTTAGCTTTGGCTAATACGCCCAAGACTTAGTATGATCGGTAGGTAACGATTACCAATTACATCTCTATGCAACTTTTGTTTATAGAATCAAAATCCGCATTTATATTAAAACTCGAGTTAGCTTTGGCTAATACGCCCGAGAGTTAATATATATGTGATTTTGACCTAACCTTCCAACCGTTGGAAGAATGCCTATAGTTATACTCGATCCAACCGAGTTAACTAGGAATACTCAATCTAATTGAGTTGTACTCACCCATGCGTTGATAGGCAGGACCAAGATTGTCCCTCCGTACCCTACCAAGATAGTATGTGTTGCTCTGCTTTGGCAGATTCAACAACTACATGCGATCGAGGTAGTGGTAGGTATCACGGCATGGTAGGCATTACGAGTTGACGTGATTTAGATCTAATCTAAACGATGATGCATATCAAATACTTGATTTAGATCTAATCTAATCGTGGGGTGCATCATGTGCACGATTTAGATCTAATCTAATCGCTAGGCACTAATTAATTACTTAATTAAACATGTATCACATACACAAGTAATTAATTAAACTTTTGCGATTATGTCATGGCCCCTACTACGATCTTCTCAAGCCAATGAGAAGATCGGATGATCAACCTAAGGTCAACTTCTCAAGTGCCTTCCTTTTTGACCACCTTGTGCTACTCGCGCCTTCCTCGTAACTCCGTCTTGAGTGGACCTTCCACAGCTCCAATTTTGTACGTTACAATTTTTTGAAACTCGAGTTACATTCGAGTCTAAATCTAATTTACAACAAGAATATAATCAGGGAAGGCACGACGCGCAGGTCGCGAATAAAAATAAAATAAAATAAAATACAGCACACACATCACATAACGGCACGCAGGCCGTATTATGAATTACAACACATTTCCAAATCTAATTTGGGTCGTTTGGGCCATGACTATCACAAAATTAATATATAATTCAAAATTATATATTTCTGTAATTTTTCTGTAATTTTTCATAATTTTACAGATTTTATGAGTAAATTTTTCCCGGCGGTCCCGATTAGCGATTTCGGGCGCAATCGCGGAGCAAATCCCCTTGCGGGGTTAGGGGCAGTACCCCTACCCGCGATCTAACCATCGCGAGTTGCTCCTAAGCGATCCAAGAGTGCCTTATCCCGCTGTCTCAAAAAAAATTTGGGTCGAAACGATGCCGTTTCGGGAAAAACTTCTCGGTAGTTGAAGCCTACAAGTGTGTAAACACTTGTGCTTCGCTTCTATGAGAAAAATTACTCTTAAAACTATAAAAACCATAAATTTACAGAAATGTACAGAAGCTTTAATTTTTCATAAAAATTAAATTAAACTCGTACAAGCTTCGCACGTGGCTCTGATACCACGGTTGCGAAAATCGCTTTTTCGCGTCGCGGAAACCCCGAATCACCCTAGCCAACGGATCTCGTGCGAAGAAAAATTCGAAAACATACGAGTACGAGTTACAAAACTTCTAGATCTACATAATGAAGATCTTTACCCTTGTTGTGTGCCCTTTTGCGTATCCCGCTCGTCCTCGGTACGCCGGATCTCGAAGTTGTCAATGTAGACAACTCTCTACACATATCCACACGAACACACTAGGTGGAGGTGACCAAAAACCAAGGTGTGCTAGCACCTATGTGGTTCGGCCAAGGAAGGAGGAGAGGGAGAGCTTGAGAGGAAGAAGATGTAAAATTCCACACTTGAAAGAATTATGACAATCAATTCACACACCATTCAAAATGTGGTCGGCCACTTTTCTCATGTGTAACTTCCCTCATTAATGCATTAAGTTGTCATCAAGGCGAGAATGTAACCTCCATGAGGTGGCACTCACTAGTAACTCCCATGAGGTGGCAACCATGATGATGATGTGGAGTACATCATTAGTCCACATCAATGCCAACTCACCAATGAGGTGGCATAAAGTCAAGTCAAACTAGACTTTTAATCTTCCTCTCAAGTCAAGTCAAACTTGACCAAATCTCTTCCATGGTTGATCTAATCTAACCATTTCATTCAAGCCAATTTAATATATAATGAATCTAATTCATTAAATTAAATTGATTCAATGAGTCATAATCTAAATTAGACTCATTGAACACATGAATCAACTTGAGTCCAACTCAAGTTAGCCCAATTAGGATTACTCTTAATCCAATTAGATTCATCAAATGAATCTAATCCTCTTGGTTCATCATATGAACCTAATCTCCATCTAATTGTCCTTAGTGTGTGACCCTATAGGTTCTTGTAACGTTGGCAATGCCCTAAACCCATTTAGGAGCATAAGTAATGAACGGTATCTAGCAACACATCATTACTACCCAAGTTACAAGAATGTCGAGATCCGACATCACCTTGTGACTACTAATTGTGACTCCTCACAAAATATGACAAATGTCCTTCTATCCTAGACATCTAGATTGATCAATGTGAGGCATAGATCGTGTCATCCTCTGATCAATCTAAATCCTGAACTCCAAGTAGACTCACTGAATCAAATGAGCTCAATATCTCATATTGACTCATTTGGGCATGACCATGCACTTCGTGGTCTCAATCTATCAAGAATACCGATGTCTCTCCCGTCATATAGGAGGGATAGATCCCATCTACATCACTCACATCCCTCTGCATAATTTGTTATATACCCAGTAATCGCCTTTATAGTCCACCCAGTTACGGGTGACGTTTGACGAAACCAAAGTACATAACTCCTTATGTGACTTCAGGTCTAAGGACTAGTAGTCATACTAATAGCCACATGAGAAAGTATATGCCACTCATATAACGATCCATGATACTTTCTCATGGCGGGTCATTCAGTATACATTCTCCAATGTATACCCATGTGTCAACTTGATATCTCTATATCCATGATTTGTGAGATCAAGTCATTGAGTTGACCTACATGCTAGTCTTATTGCATTAACATTGTCCCTGAATGTTAATACTCGACTAGGAATGATTAAGAGTAGTGTTCCCTATATCATCTCACTATCGGTTCAACTAACTGATTAATATAGGTGAGAACCGTCTACTCAAGGACATTATTATACTTAGTTTATTTGGAACCAATACAAGTAAGTATAATAACCAAAATCCAAATGCCTTTATTTATATAGAATATGATACAATAAGTCCAAAATACAATCATCAAATGATTGGCTCTAGGGCTCTAGCTAACAAGTGGAACGACCAACATTTTGCCACATGAATAATTCTTTTGTTTGCTGTCGATGCGTAACGAATGGATTAATGTGTGATTAATGTGAGAATCATTAACTGTCGAGTGAAATGACCGACCATCAATGATCGACTACTGATGTTTCGATCCGAATGATAAATGACCTTTACTCGACCATTTAACAATGCCAAGGGTGGGTGCTCCTATATAAGGAGGCCTTGATCCTAGGCAGAGAAGAGAAGAAAGCAAAAACAATAGCAAAAGAAACTCAAGAAACTCCTCCACCTTTGTACCCCCATTCTTTCTCTTTGCCACACACTCGCAAGGCAACTCTATCCGTGATAGCGTTCGGGTACTATCTTAGTTTGCCACAAACAACCTATGCTTGGTTGTCTATGTTGGATCGTAAAGTTCGCTAGAGGGGGGGGGGGAGTGAATAGCGATTGTTGAAAATTCATTAGTATTTCGAGTATGCAACATAAAATAATAAGCACAATACTAACAAAATCAATTTTACTTGGTTTGGAGTCTTCGTCGACTCCTACTCCAAGGCCCACACTCGTCGAGTGCTTTCGTTGGGCAATCACTAATAATTCATAAAATATTACAAACTTTAGTACAAGAATTATTAAAAGAATACCGACAATAGCAAAAGGAAATTGCGTCGCAAGTTGTCGGAGAAGCCTCGCAGCGTCGCAGGAGTAGTGCGCAACAGAACAGTCATAGAAGAAGTTATTGTTCTTTGCTCCAGGTGGAGGCCTCCTTATATAGGAAGCTCCAAGAGCCCGGATCCCTTCCGGGCACCTGTAGCGTGATGTCGGCCCAGCCAATCAGCGCGCTCCACATTGCGACAAGATAAACTTTTGCATTCTGGGCGTTTGGATCCCTTCCGGGCGCCCGGATCCCTTTTCCAGTATAAGTTGTTTCCTGCAAGAAAAAGATTAGTCCGAGGCAATAAATATTATACTACCCTGCAAAATAAAAGTTAGCACAAATATATATATATATAAACAGAGTAGTAATTAGATTCTGTCTCTTCGAGACCAGAATCTAATCACGATCTCAACTTAGATTTCTAAAATGAATCTAAGTTGGATCGACGCCTATAGTTTCCTCAAACGGGAAATGCGTCCTCACCAAGTCACTCCCCTCCAGTGACTTACCTTTACTTACCTTTTGTCAAACATCCAGCCAGCTCGTCAATCTATCTGGACTTCATGCCAGCTATCCGGTCGGCCCATTGACCTAGCTGGACTTTGTGCCAGATATCTGGTCAGCACATCGACCTATCTGGACTTTGTACCATCTATCTGGTCAGCCCGTCGAACTAGCTGAATTTCTTGCCAGATATCCGATCGACCGGTCGACCTAACTGGACTTCTCCTGCACACTCAGTTAGATCATTAAATCACAACAAATCTAACTTA
The DNA here is from genome assembly GCF_018446385.1 of Zingiber officinale. Lineage (NCBI taxonomy): Eukaryota > Viridiplantae > Streptophyta > Magnoliopsida > Zingiberales > Zingiberaceae > Zingiber > Zingiber officinale. The sequence continues at coordinate 32,776,226 of NC_055990.1, read as the reverse complement.
ACTTACTTTGTCATTTATCAAAACCTGAGTTAGACCGTTAGTGCTAATCACACCAACAATTTCTCTTTTTTTGATGCAATGACAATCTGTGTTAAGTTATTGAAAAGATATGTAAAAATAACTAGACAGATGATATGGTTTTAGACAGTTTTTGGTGTCTAAATTTTTACTAACTTAATCCACATATTTTTGCTAACTTAATCTACCTAATCCTTCCCCTTTGATATTTATCAAAAAATAAGCATAGACAAGTTATAAAAAATTGACTAAGTAACCAAAAAATCTTGAGAGTAGAAAAATAGTCAGGATTACTTGGGGAGCTTTAACCTAGAAAATAAGTAAAATATCTTTCAAAGGTAAAAAGTTAATTAATTTGAAGAAACTAAGTTAATAAAATGATTATTTTCAAGATCTACTTAGTGTAGGACCGTTGCGGACGACTAGGAGGGGGTTGTTGGATTGTCCTGTAAACACAAAAGCAAACAACCTTGGTTACAACTAGGGAGGTTGTTAATCCAAGGAAAATTAAGCGCACTAAATACTCCTTCAGGCGGAGAAGCCTCTTATAACGTTGAAGCGCAGAAACAAAAGCTTAACTACAACTCTACAGCACACAAGCGTTGGAATTTCAAGTTCTGAGTTCGTTGAAAAGCTTCTAGACCAAGGCTATATTTATAGCCTTGGTCGGGGCGCTTGGAAGGGTTCCGGGCGCCCTGGGGGGATAAAATTTTATCCCCCAACGTTCAGAACGCATTAGATGCATTCTGGTCAAACATGTTGGTCCGGGCGCCCCGGACTGTTCCGGGCGCCCCGGAATATTCCGGGCACCCCGAACTAGTAAAGTCAACTCATGTTGACTTTTTCATCCGGGACCACTGCTCTGGTTCGGTTCGGCTCGGTCCGGGTCTTCTACTCTGAATCCGCTAGCTTGGGTGATCTCTGCCATCCAGAAAAGGGCTCACCCGAACTCAACTTCCGGTCTTCTCGAGCAGCCTTCCGCTCTGGCTTCTCGTCTCTCGGAATCGCTGCGTGTTTCCTTCTCGTCCACTAGTGTACACATCCGCAGTCTTCGTCCCTCGGTTGCACCCTGTAACACCCGAAAATTCTCAAATTAATTTTAGCAATATTCTATTATTTTTCTGGAATTTTAGAATATTTTTATAGAATTTTTGGAGTAGCAGACGTAGCAAAACTAAATAAAAATGTAAAATAGCCTAAGCGGGAATTGAACCCGAGACCTATGGACCCTACGACTTGTAGATGACTCTAGTAACCAAGGGGCCCTAGCAGGGGTGTGCTGAAAGGAAAGGAGAGCAATTATATTTAAGGTTTAGTTGGGGTGTATTAATCACTTAATATAAATAGGGAATTAAGAGAAGAGTTATTATTTTTCTAAACGACAACTTTTCCCTCACCCTCACCCGCCAATCTCTCTCTCTCTCCCACACCCTCTCGGCGCCCAAGGCCAAGGAAACCTAGGGTTCCATCCCTAGGGCCATAGGAGCACCTTCCGGCGACAACTCCGGCACGAGGACGCTCCCCTCCGCGAGAAGAACATGTAGACATAAGAGGATCGCGGAAGAGGTCTTCTTCTCCGGAAAATTAGCGATCGGATTGTAAGGAAATTTAGCGCAGGATATAAGTAACCCCTCACCTACAGCATAAGTAGTTAATCGCATGTGTTTTCAGTCTCAGTTTAGCCATATGTAGAATTAGCGCACACCAAGTGCTCGACAAAATGACTTGTATAGTTAAATGCTACAGTAGGCATTTTAATAGCTCAGTTAAATGCCTAGAAGCATTCCAAATAGCACACTTGATCTTGTTTCAGTTATATGGGACTACGGTCCAATGGGTGGGCTCTCATAGTCGCCTCTAGGTTCAGATAACCTAGTTCTAGGTTCAGATAACCTAGTCAGAACAAAGACAAAATAATCAGATTAAAAATCAGTATTTTACTTTATCAGTGGCACTGTACTGGACTTCAGTTGTCCTTGGGTTGGGCTCCCATAGTCGTCCCTAGGTTTAGATAACCTAGTAACCCTACTAGATTCGGAACTTGCTACCTCGGGCCTAGTTAGGGATGCACGCATAGCAAGTACAGTTGCCAGGCCCATCAGCAGCATGTTTATTATTTTTTTCTATTTATGAAAATAGTTTTCAAACTTCACAAACCAGATATGTGAATACAGCTTAGCTCCAGTTTAGTTTTCTTAATGTTATAACAAATAGCTTAGCTTATGTATCGATTTAGTTAGTTTGTTGATTCAAAGATTAGTTTCTTTTGTTCAGTATTTGTTAGCATGACTTAATTGTCAATATACCATGTTTTAGCACTTACAGCATGTACTTCAAATAGCATCTTTTGAAAGCATGATTTTATCGAAGGCATGTTTTTGGGAGGTAGATGGTTTCTTACTAAGCTCCCAAGCTTATAGTTTCCCTTTTTGCTTATGCTGCAGATAAAGGTATAGGGAAGATGGAATAGCAGAGGCTGGAGGGTAATGCGATAGAGATGTGTGTGAAGGGAACTTGGAATAAAGGTCTTTGGGGAATTAGCCCATCTGAAGACTTAGAATTTCTGATCTTGTTACTTTTCCGCACTTTTAGATGTTTAAGTGTCTTGAATTATGAAAGTTATGCTTAGATTACTCATTGTATGGATATTAGATAGCTAACTGTGAGTGATGACATGCCTAGTAGTAGTGTGGTGTTGTTTGTTGATTTCTGAAGGTCTTGTACGAGGTTGGGTCTGATTTCTGCAGAAATCAGAAACCCGATCGATCAGCCGATCGATTGAGGAGTCCTCAATCGATCAGCTGATCGATTGGAAGAAGTCCTTGTATATAGAACGCCATTGAGTCAATCAGTTGATCGATTGAGGAGCCCTTGATCGATCAGCTGATCGATCGAAACGTGACTTCCGCGTACAGGGAGCTGATGAGTCAATCAGCTGATCGATCGGTCATGGATCGATCAGCCGATCGATCGGGAATTTTATTTCCGCGAATAGAGAGCCTCTGAATCGATTATCGGATCGATTGGCCAAGCTCGATTGGCCAGGCTGGATCGATCAGCCGATCGATCCAGAATTGACCCCGTGCACAGTAGCACGTTGAATCGATCAGTGGATCGATCAGACAACTCCAATCGATCAACCGATCGATTGGAATGTCTGATTTCAGCTAGAAGTGTCTAATTTCATGTTTTTGACCAAATAGAAAGTCAAGTTTCCTTCATTATCATATGTACAACTTCAGAAGTGTATTCTGAGTATGATTTCCATATTTTATGTAAAATGGAAGAAAGTTTTAATTTTTTTAGCTTTTCCGCACCTGGACATTTAGTGATAGCCCAAGAATAGTTAGCATAATGTAACCCCGGCCTTACAGCCTAGTCAGTAGAAGGCTGGTCGTTACAGAGTGGTATCAGAGCAAAGTTCCATACTTCCTCCACACACACATCAGCATTGAACCTACAGCTTCCAAGTAAGAATATCCCTCACTTTATTTATGTTTCTTGCTTTCATGTTCATAGATAACTAAAACATGTTTATATATGATGGCATTTAACATGATAATAATAGTTATGCAAATATGATAGTATTAGTTATGTACACCCTCTATTTCTCTAGAAAATGGTACGAGGGCACCCAGCTAGAAAGACACCAGCAACTGAGCCCCAGCATGAGGCAGGCAGCTCAGTGCCTCCCCCAGACCTTACAGCAGTAGTGGCTCAGTTACAGAAACAACTAGCTGAACAGCAACAGGAGATAGCCACCCTAAGGGCTAATCAACAAAACACTCCCACTATCACACCAGAACCTAACTTAGCAACCCTAGTAGTGATAGAGGTTCCACCAGTCCAACTTACAGCCCCAGTAGCCCCAGTAGCAGGGGCAAGGAGAGAAGCCTATTTGATCTAGTGGCAGAAGATCAAGCCAGAGAACTTCTCAGGCACCAGTGAACCATGGGATGCCCAAGCCTGGTTCAAAACACTGGAGAGTACGATGGAGCTTCTGGACTGGCCGGAGTATGAAAAGGTGAAATGCGCCTCTTTCTGCCTGACAGGAGACGCACGTATGTGGTGGGAGAGGATTAAGACGAAGCGCCCAGTGAACCAGATGACATGGGCTGACTTCGATAGAGAATTCTTTGAGGAGTTCTTTCACATGCGGGTCACAAACTGCCACTATGACGAGTTCACTGAATTTCGTCAGGGCAACCTTTCAGTTGAGGAAGCTGTGAAGAAATTCAATAGACTGGCTCGTCTATGCCCTGAACTAGTCAGCACTGAAAGAGAGCGAGTCCGGTTGATGCTCAAAATGCTAAGGCCGGAAATAGCAATGAACGTGGCCAGCGGCGTTCATAAGCCACAAACTACTGAAGAACTAGTAAGCAGTGCTCTGACCACCGAGCATTACCAGAACAACATCAAGCAGCAGAAGCAAGCCTTTTCAGAGTCTAGAGGCCAAGGAGGCTTAGGTACTCAGAAACACCAGAGCCACAACTCTAACTGGAAAGGGACTCCAGCCACAAACGTAAACTAGGGAGTTACCCAAAAGGAGGACCAGCTAGTAAACAACATAGTTATCCCAAGTGCTCTACTTATGGGAAATTCCACCCAGGAGTTTGTCGCAAGGACACACGAGGATGCTTCGAATGTGGCCAAGAAGGGCATATGGCTAAGCAATGCCCGAACAAGACCATCCTTCCCGCACCACAGCCGATTTAGTACGGAGGTAACCCAACCCAGTTACACCAGATGCAGGCTGCTATAGATGGTCCACACATCAGTCAGGGCAGACTAGAAGCCCCCTCAGCCACAACGAACGCGAGGATCTACTCACTCACCAGAGAGGACGTAGCAAATGCCTCGACATTTGTTACAGGTCAGATCAATATTTTACAGCAAAGTGCAACAATACCCGGCTCAAGGCATAGGCCATTAAGGCCTATGCCTAGGGCCCCAATTTTATTGGGGCCCATTGATTAATTAATTAAAGATATTAAAAAAAAATAAATTAGCATCATTAATATTAATTAATTATAAATGTCTTACTAATTCATTAATGACACCTTGTCAATTAATTCATTCCACTTCCTATTTATACCTTTTACTTATCTTTATTTCCTCATTAATTGCCTACGATAATTTTATATGAGATTTTATTCTACCTTAAATATAATTCATTTTTAAATTGACATATTTCTTTCTTTTTTTATTATTACTCTGATTCCAATTTTATTTTGCAATTAGTAATACAATTCTTATAAAACCTAATAAATTCTTTTCTCCTCAATATTTCTTAAAAATCCGATAATAATATGAATTAGAGATTTTTTTATCATAAAATATAAAGTAAAATGCATTAGCAAAAATAAATTTTTTAAAATTAAAATTAATAAAGTCTATTTGACATTCTAACTAAAAAGATTAAATAATTTAATAATTTTATTAATAAAAAATAAAATTATTATCAAAATACCCGTCAAAAAACTAAATTTTATATCAAAAATTATTCTTTTAAAAAAATAATATTTAATTATTTTTAATAACTAATTTTAAAAATATATTTTTTAAAAATTATTATTTTCGATCCCAAATCTAAATGAAAAATGTTAAAGAAAATTAAAAATATATTAAAAAATTTTATTTTTTAATTTGTTTGCCTAGGGCCTCAAGGAATCTTGAGACGACCCTGAGTGCAACTGTCTTATTCGATACTAGGACAACCCATTCTTATATATCCAGGACATTCGTCGAAAAGTTGGCAATATCTCCAGAGGTACTCAGTGGTCAGTTTTTGACAACCCTACCTTCAGGAGAAATTATGGCATCCACGCACTGGCTCCGAGCAGTGCCAGTCATTATAGCAGACAGAGAGCTTTTTGGTGATCTGATAGTGCTAGATATGGCTGACTACGATGTCATTTTGGGAATGGACTTTCTTATCAAGTACGGCGCCTCCATAGAGTGCCGTAAATAGAGAGTTGTATTCCAACCCGAAGTAGGAGTGCAGTTTGGGTACATCGGAGAACCAAAGAGAAAGGTCAAGAAGTTTCTTTCAGCCCTGAAAGCACAGAAACTACTAGATTCAGGATGTACGGGATTCCTAGCACATGTAGTCAGTACCAGTCAAGACAAGAACTGAAAGCTAGAGGAGGTCCGAGTTGTATGTGACTACCCAGTAGTCTTCCCTGAGGAATTACCAGGCTTAGCACCAGACAGGGAAATTAAATTTGAGATAGAACTTATCCCCGGTACAAATCCTATCTCCAAAGCACCCTACCGTATGGCTCCAGCCGAACTGAAGGAACTTCAGGAGCAACTACAGGAGATGCTTGACAAGGGTTTCGTACGCCCTAGTCACTCACCATGGGGAGATCCTGTATTGTTCGTGAAGAAGAAGGACGGGAGCATGCGCCTGTGTATAGACTACCGGGCACTAAACCAAGTCACGATTAAGAACAGGTATCCTCTTCCCAGGATAGATGACATGTTCGATCAGCTAAAGGGAGCAGTAGTGTTCTCTAAAATAGACCTCAGATCGGGGTATCACCAGGTGAAAGTTAAAGAAGGTGACATACCCAAGACAACTTTCAGGACCAGATACGGACATTATGAGTTTGTAGTCATGCCCTTTGGTGTGACAAATGCTCCAGCTACTTTCATGGACCTCATGAACAGAGTATTCAGAGAATACTTAGATAAGTTTGTTATCGTGTTCATCGACGACATTCTTATTTATTCCAAAACTCAGGAAGAACACGCAGAGCACCTGAAGATAGTACTGCAGACCCTTCAGTAGAACCAGCTATACGCCAAGTTCACAAAATGTGAATTCTTGCTCGATCATGTATCCTTTCTGGGTCACATCATCTCTAAGGATGGTATCATGGTAGACCCCAGTAAGATAGAGGCTGTGAGTAAATGGAAAAGACCTAAGAACGCCAGTGAAATCAGAAGCTTTTTGGGACTAGCAGGCTATTATAGAAAATTTGTAGAGGAATTCTCCAGGATAGCCTCCCCACTGACAGCTCTCACAAGGAAGAACAGAAAATTTCAGTGGTCTGAGGATTGTGAGAACAGTTTCATAGAGCTAAAAAGAAGATTGACTAGTGCTCCTATTCTAACTCTGCCAGAAAACACAGACAGCTTTGATATTTATAGTGATGCTTCTAAATTGGGATTAGGAGCAATACTGATGCAAAATGGCAGGGTGATTGCCTATGCCTCCAGACAACTCAAGGATTATGAGAGGAACTACCCTACTCATGACCTTGAGCTTGCAGCAGTTGTCTTTGCCCTCAAAATTTGGAGACATTACTTGTGTGGAACTCAGTGCAGAGTGTATACAGATCATCAGAGTCTAAAGTACTTCTTCACTCAAAAGGATCTGAATATGCGACAGCGCAGATGGCTCGAGCTGGTCAAAGACTATGACATAGACATCCTCTATCACCCAGGAAAAGCCAATAAGGTGGCAGACGCACTTAGCAGGAAGTCCAGTGCTACCTTATTATCCCTATCAGCCATGTCACCGCCCCTACAAAAGGAGATCACAAATTTTGGTCTCGAACTAATAGTTGGGCAACTCTCTACTATGACATTAGCATCTACCCTGCTTGGTGACATTCAGACAGCTCAGGATCAGGACCCTGAAATTCAGAAGATCAAGCAAGGGTTAGCAAAATCAGGAAGTGGTGAGTTCAGAGTATCCGATAGTGGGGTATTGTATTTTGGTGACAGACTATGTGTTCCGGATCAGGAGGAACTACGGAGGAAGATCCTAGACGAGGCTCACAGGACTCCTTATGTGATGTACCCTAGTTCCACCAAGATGTACCAAGACCTAAAAAAACATTTTTGGTGGCCTGGAATGAAGAAAGACATCGTAAGATATGTCAGTACTTGTCTGACCTGCCAGAGGGTTAAGGCAGAACACCAGAGACCAGGAGGAGTTCTGCAGCCTATTCAGATTCCAGAATGGAAGTGGGAGGATATTTCCATGGATTTCATAGTGGGACTACCCAGAACCATGAATGGTTTTGATACCATCTGGGTAATAGTTGACAGATTGACTAAATCATCCCACTTCTTAGCTATCAGGATATCCTACTCCATGGAGCAGCTAGCTCAGTTGTATCTCAAGGAGATTGTCAGACTGCATGGAGTCCCACGGACCATTATATCAGACAGAGACAATAGATTCACGTCACACTTCTGGGAGTGTGTACAGTCAGCATTGGGCACCAGGTTAAAGTTTAGCACAACTTTCCATCCTCAGACAGATGGTCAGACGGAGCGAGTAAATCAGGTACTCGAAAATATGCTCTGAGCATGTGCCCTAGACTTCAAGGGAAGTTGGTGCAAATATATGTGTTTAGCAGAATTTGCATACAACAATAGCTATCAGGCCACTATTGGCATGACACCCTACGAGGCTCTCTAAGGGCGGAGGTGTAGATCTCTAATCTGCTGGTATGAGAGTGGTGAACAGAAAGAACTAGAACATCAGATAGATCTAGTAGCAGATACCACAACAGCTATACAGCAGATCCGCCAGAGGATAGAGACAGCTCAAAGCCGCCAGAAAAGCTATGCTGATACACGACGTCGACCTTTAGAGTTTTCAGTTGGGGATACAGTATTTCTCCGAGTGGCTCCCATGAAGGGAGTAATGCGTTTTGGGAAAAAGGGCAAATTAAGTCCCAGATATGTAGGACCATACCTTATCACTAGAAGAGTTGGCAAGGTAGCATATGAGCTAGAGCTACCCTAGGAGATGTCAGCTATCCATAACGTATTTCATGTCTCTATGCTGAAGAAGCATATCCCAGATGCCACCCAGGTGATTGAGCCTCAGTCGGTACAAGTCCGCGAAGACCTCAGCTATGACAGTCGACTTATTCAGATAGTAGACCGAGCAGTTAAGAAATTACGGAATAAGGAGGTACCATTAGTAAAAGTCATTTGGCAAAATCACACAACAGAAGAGGCAACTTGTGTAAGATACCGTAAAATTAAATAATAAATGTTATTGTACGAAAAATCATATTGGATTTTTCTGGAATTTTTAGAAATTTTTCAGGATTTAAACGGGCTCCGTAAGATCCGTTTTGAGAGGATGGATTCCGGGTATAGAGGAGGTCTATTTGGAAGACTATTTAAGTGGGAGTTGATTAAGGAGAAAACTTTGAGTTTAATTAAATTAAACCTAAGTATTTAATTAAGCCCTAATTTCTATTCTCTTTTCATTCCCCGATTTCCTCCTCCTTCACGCGATTTCCTTTCTCCTGAGCCCTCTCACGATTTTCCCCTCGCCCGATCGCCGGCCACCGCGAGCTCACCGCCGGCACCGGCCTTCTCCTCCAGCGTGCCTTAGTCGGTTCTCCCTCCTTAGGCGTGGGATCTTCCTTCCTCTCCTCTCATTTTCCCTCCCTCTCGATTTCCCTCTTGTGCGCGGACGACCCGACACCGGCGGAGAGCTCCTTCTACCCACGATTTTGTCCTCGTCGAGTTGCCTGAGGAAGAGCCGCCGGACCTCGACGGTGCCGACATTGTCCAGATCATCTCCAACTGAGCGGTCGGCTCTTTGGCCATTTCTTGTGCGTGGTCAATGGGAGATCGACTCTAGGGCACGGTGAGGGATTTGATTCGTGACGGCCCCGGCTGATGGATCCCCTTTTGGTTTCCTTCTCAATCGGTCCTCTGGAGGGCATACTGGATCTCCACCAGATGAAATAGATCGCGCGACGCCAACTAGAGGCGATCGATGGAGGTAAGGCAGTGTTGAGAAATGCTGTAGATTCAAGGATTATTTAGGAATTGGTTTCTGATTTAGTGTTCTTCCTGATCTGGATTTGAGGATGCATCGGATCAGCCTGGTGATAGATCTTCCTTGAGCAAATCTTGACCTTCTTCCTCCTTGTGGTTGCTTGGAGTTTCGGCTGAAGAATTAAGGTTCATCTGAGGTAAGTGTGGTATGGTTTGTTAGAGTTCCAGCAAATCCATTGTTGTGCAATTGTTTCCTGAACCGATCTTGGAAAGGATTGGTGCTGGGTGGTGAGTTGCTGAATTTCTTGTTCCCCTTTCTTGGCTGATCAGTGGATGCTGTTGCTGGAATTTCTATGGGCTGTGAGTGTGGATCAACTGCAACCTCTCAAGGTAAGTGATGTTCCAATGAGGTAATTCTGTTGGTTTCGTTGGTATATTGCTAGATTAGGTTTCTACTGATTTAGGGTGTTTTGTTTGGATGGCAGTGACTATATATTGGATTGATAACTAAGAGATGGATGAATTATTGGGTTTAATCTTAATTGAGAATGTATTGGTTGAGGATTGTGTATTGGATTTATGCTAGGTGTTGATTTTGGGTATCTATTTGTGTTGGACCAGCTGTAAATGGGTGGAGAAGCTCCATTTTTCTCCACAGCAAACCTTGGATTTCTTCCTCACAGGGTGTGGATTTTGTTTTGGATCAAGGTGAGCTAACTATGGAGTTTTGGTTGCATTTAGGTGATATATTGATTAAGTTGTATTGGGATTGGATGAATGTCATGGTTTCATGTTTGTCATTAGGAGCATTAGATTGATTATTAGATGTGAGGTGTTTAGTTGATGATTAGAAGGATTTATGATGAGTTTGGATTAGTATTTGTTTGATGATGAATTATGTGAGTTGGAATCAAGAGGTGTTGATTACTGAGTTTTGGATTGATTAATAGATTGTGGATTTTGTTTGGATCTAGAAGGAGTTGGATTAAGGATTATTTGGAGGATTAAATAGTGATCAGGTTTAAGTGGAGTTATCCGAATTGGGTAGAGATTTTATTTAGCTATTTTAATTCTTGTAAATTTAGCTAAATAAAAATATATATATTGATTGATGCAGGACTTGGATTTGGGACGAGCGTCTCGACATGGGATGATTTGACTCGATCTACTTTTTAAGGCGGGTATTTCTTCCTTTGCCTCTATGTAGATTTTTATTGAGCTTAGTGCATGGTTATTATGTGATGGTTTAGGCTGCTTTACCTTATATCGTGTTCGTTGGTTATTTTCCTGCTTGATACTTATGCTTGACCCTTATGATGATCTATTTAATTCTTATACAGTCTACATTTTGGATTATCTATACTCTGTGGTATTTGTGCACATGTAGAGTGTGTATGGTAGTGTATGGTTCGTTGGCAGTGTTCATATGATGATTGTCCATTTGAATGTCGTGTACACATTTGTCCGGTGTGATGATTAGAGGAGTTGTGTTGATTGTATGTTTGTGGTTTATACACGTGTTTGATGTGTTTATTATTGGAGGATACATGTTGATTGTACTTGTGTTCTGTGCATATGTGTCCAGTGGGATCGGTGGAGAGTTTTGGTTGATTATACGTGTGTAGTTGTGTACGTGTATTTGGTGGGAGGTGTGGATTTACCATGACGATTATATTCATGTGGTGGAGTGCTTATGTGGACTTAGAGTTTGCATGGATGATGACGGTGTCTGTATCATGATTATATATATATCATGTTCATCATTCATTGCATACTGACGACTATCGTCTCCTTTGTAGTTGAGAGGATTGTCAGTTTTTATAGTTGTCCACTCTACCACTGATGGAGAGTGGTAGCTGGGAGTGGAGCTATGTCCTGTCGCGCTTACTCAGCTGCTCAGTATTTTTACTCTGTCAGCCTCGACCACTCTGGAGTAGTGGATCTTGAGGGTACAGTAGTTAGAGGGCTTGAGTTGTGAGTGGTCAGGGACCCTTAGCTATGTAGTTAGATAACACATAGTATACTGTCGCCTCAGTCACTTTATAGCGGTTACGTGCGTGAGGTTTGTACGGTTTGTCACGGACCCAAGCCTCTCGGCCATACTGGGGTCGTGGTGTCTGGAGAGGTGTCGGGGGTGACCATGGAGCATGCATGCACATTTGCATAGGATGCGCGGTGCATCGGTGGATATATACTTGCATACATGCCTAGTAGATACTAGTTGCATGTGATTGTGGTTGTTGCACTTGTTTGAGATATGCTTGTTGCATATGGTTGTCATGCTGCATACATGTCATTTATTTTACATGTATTTGCAGTCGTATTTATATTGCACAGGTGTCACGAGTAGGTCTGTTGCAGATCTGGTGAGTTTACTGATCATTGTACCATGTGTCGATTCCAGATTGGGTATGTATCTGTCATTATGTTAGTTGTGGTTTGTACAGTTTATATGTCAGGTTATTATGTCAGTTATGTTTAGGTGCATTGATTATGATAGTATGATCATGTTCTTTATCCCCCTACTGAGACTGTATACTTGTGATCTCCATGTTTGTTTATGGACCATGCACTATCTTGTCTATTACCCGCTGAGTTACCTATACTCACCACCGCATGTATACATTTATGTTTTCAGGTAGATGGTTGGAGTGTCGCTCGGAGTATTCTGTCTGCCGGGTCCTACGTCACATCCGAAGACTTGTGTTCGTTTTCTATTGTATATTCTTTTCTTATTCGTGGCATTGTATTTGTGTTTAGCCATGTGGCTATCTTATTCTTTTGGTGTTGTATTTGTGTTTAAGCCGTGCCGGCATGCATTGTATTTATTTGTGTTGTGTGGGCTTTCCGTTTTCGTTTTTCCGCTGTGTTGGTTTGTTTTGTACAACCGTGTGGGCTGTTTTATATATAACTGCGTGGTTGTGATTGTTTCATTCCAGCCGTGTGGGCTGTTATTATAACTGCGTGGTTGTGTATAGAAATATTCCAGCCGCATGTGGCTGATGTATATTTTGTTTGTAGTGATGCTTCATATTGTCACCGGTACAGGGGAGATGCTGTCGGATTTTTGTCTGGCAGGGACTCCTTTGGGGGCGTGACAACTTGGGAGACAGAAGCTAGTATGAGACAGAAGTACCTAGAGTTATTCTAAATTCGAGGATGAACTTTTTATAAGGTATGGGGGATTGTAACACCCGAAAATTTTCAAATTAATTTTAACAATATTCTATTATTTTTCTGAAATTTTAGAATATTTTTATAGAATTTTTGGAGTAGCAGACGTAGCAAAACTAAATAAAAATGTAAAATAGCCTAAGCGGGAATTGAACCCGAGACCTATAGACCCTACGACTTATAGATGACTCTAGTAACCAAGGGGCCCCAGTAGGGGTGTGCTGAAAGGAAAGGAGAGCAATTATATTTAAGGTTTAGTTGGGGTGTATTAATCACTTAATATAAATAGGGAATTAAGAGAAGAGTTATTATTTTTCTAAACGACAACTTTTCCCTCACCCTCACCTGTCGATCTCTCTCTCTCTCCCGCACCCTCTCGATGCCCAAGGCCAAGGAAACCTAGGGTTCCATCCCTAGGGCCATAGGAGCACCTTCCGGCGACAACTCCGGCACGAGGACGCTCCCCTCCGCGAGAAGAACATGTAGACATATGAGGATCGCGGAAGAGGTCTTCTTCTCTGGAAAATTAGCGATCGAATTGTAAGGAAATTTAGCGCAGGATGTAAGTAACCCCTCACCTGCAGCATAAGTAGTTAATCGCATGTGTTTTCAGTCTCAGTTCAGCCATATGCAGAATTAGCGCACACCAAGTGCTCGACAAAATGACTAGTATAGTTAAATGCTACAGTAGGCATTTTAATAGCTCAGTTAAATGCCTAGAAGCATTCCAAATAGCACACTTGATCTTGTTTCAGTTATATGGGACTACGATCCAATGGGTGGGCTCCCATAGTCGCCTCTAGGTTCAGATAACCTAGTTCTAGGTTCAGATAACCTAGTCAGAACAAGAAAAAATAATCAGATTAAAAATCAGTATTTTACTTTATCAGTGACACTGTACTGAACTTCAGTTGTCCTTGGGTTGGGCTCCCATAGTTGTAACGACCACCCTTCCTACTACTACTCTGAGGGTGACTGTTACCTACTTAAACTCTACTTAACTGATGTTACTTACTCTAATATCAGAAATATTAAAGAACTACGAAGAAATAATCTGAGCATAAAACTCCATCATTTATTTTAGTTCTTACTACACTTTATAGCAAACATACATGACAATTGCTATCAAGAAAATTATAGAAGATTAATGCCTCTACTTATCAACAGCTAGCATACATACAAGAAAGTAGTAATTATTCTGCCACCAATAAAAACATCTCACTGCAATTTCTTAGCAATTACAATAGATTCGGCTACCTACAGCATGAAACTTATAGCTACTACAACATATTAGAATTTGAATTGAGCATGCAATCAAACATTAAGAACAAATCTCTATTTTTTTTTCCAATATCTTGAATAAAGAATCTAATTAAACTTTTAGTTATATCAAAGGAAATCAGCCACAGTACTTCCAAACCGAACCAATTCAAACAATGAATTAGCTTATTTGCAATGGTTTAAAGCATAATTATATAATGATGAAGGCATGCTACGGTTTAGCTATATAGACATGCAATTTACTGCAACTGAAATGCATCAAATCTGTTACTGCCTTCTAATGGTCAAAACATAATTCCTCGCTGTTTTTCATAAAACAATGACTCATATAAAAATACAGAATACTAGCATATCACTTCACCCTTCTAACAAAATTTGCAAACTACAACAATTAGGGAACTCACGGCAGACCAGAATTTCAGCAACAATTAGAGGATGTTGAGTACACTGCTTCACAGCAGATTGAATTTCCAGCAGTAAACAAAGGAATACCGAACATAGAAACTTACTAGTTATTCATGTATACTACTTACAGCAATTCAAAATCCCAGCAGTACAACAGGATTCCGAGCATAGAAAAGTTGCTAGCCATTTATGTATACTACAACAGAAATTTATCATGTGGCAGTTTTTCCATTAAAGCAAAACTCATATAGAATACCAACATGCACATAAAAGTACTGAGCCTATAACAACCAACTGTAACAATATTACTGAGCATAAGAATACCACTGAAAATATTGAGCATGTAACAATCCAGCATGCATAAAATTTCTGAGCCTTTAAGCAAACATTTAACCATGCATTTAACCATCCGAATGGTTCCAGAAATTCAACAGAACCAAAAGCATCTGAACAACTTCAAAACAGCAAAATAGAAAGAGCAAAAGAATCTGTATCTCTCTATCTTCTCCTAGTTATTTAAGAAGAAACCTAAATAATTTAACTTGCAGAAATTTAAAAGCAAGGTCCCCAAATCTTCCATCTCCCCCATCCACACACACATCACCAGTGTCTCCTTGTCGCCTTCTTCTATGCCATTTTAGCCTTTCCTTTATTTTTATCCATATCTGCAGTAGGAGGAAAAGTAGCATCTATAAGCTAAAAGCTTAGTAAGTGCTTTCTACTCACAAAATCCGATACGGAATGCATAAGCATAAAAGAAAGCAGGGAAATACATGCTCAACATGAAAATAGCAAATAGAACTACATCATGCATCTCTAAAGGAAACAACAATTTAATTTGCTAAAATTTGCAACTTAGATAAAAGAACTTGTTCTGTTTGTTTCCAAATTAATACTTTTATACTTTAAAATAATATTCAACTTTACTTGGGCCCGGGATTGTACCACTTTGCGCGCCTTTCTTAATGAGAATTGAGGTAGCTAATCCCAAAACCATTAAGACACTTCTAGACCTTATGTCTAGGGGCAACTTGGAGCCCATCCCTTGGACTTTGTGTCCGGTACATGCCCTTTTTTAAAAGTAAAATACTTTTATTTATATCTTTCTTTAAATACTTCTTGTAATAAAATGCCTTGGCATTTATTTAAGCACTTAGTGTGCTTTGATTCTAAATTCTGGAATTCAAGATCAATTTGTGGCCCTAGTCTTACTTTGCTTGTATTTCTCACATATATACATTATGCACGGGATTCTAAAACCATATGCCACTAATATGTATCTGGATATATTTTCAAAACAACCTCAATCAGAATTTAAAACCCACATGGTCTTAGGAAGCTCACGGCAGTAATAGGTTCCAAATGACAAGCTTGTGAAACAAATTATTTTTTGAATCTTAACTATCCTTTAATCATGCCATGACTGGAAAGAAGCATAGCTACTTAGACATGCTTGCAATGTAAGGCGAACACATCTAATTAAGCATGTTGTAACAATCAAGGAAGACACTTAAAAATCTGTCCGTGCTCTAAAAACAAAAACAGCAAAAGAACTTGAATTAAAACCCAAACTAAAATACTAGCAAAGGGTTGAAATCTGGAAAATAGGCTAGAATGAAGGGCTGCTCTCGTTCATTACACAACAACAAGAAAATGCAAACAAAAACCCAAAAGCTACTCCTACCGCAGGTGAGAAGCACTTACTTCGGGTTCTTGGACTTACAATCCGAAGGAAACGCTCTAGGGTTCGGAGGATGTGAAGATCTCTGCGATCCCTTCCTATCCGCGTGTTCTCCTTGACAAGGAGACCACGAATCCGTGAACGGCTTCTGAAAAGAAGCCCTTGCCGACCGCCGGAGAGGAACCCTAGGTCGGCTTCACCTTCCGCCTGATCTGCCGCCGTCGCACACGAGAGGTGAGGAGAGGAAAAGAAATTTTAGGTTTTCCGAAAATCACTTTAGTCCTCGTTTTATAACTAGGGTTATTGTCGGTTCCAATTACAACTTAACTATATTTCTCCCTCTTGAGTTAACATAACTCGCTGGCACAGCTGGTTGACTGTGTTTTGCTTAAGGCGCAGCTCACGGGTTCAAGTCTCGGCTGCAACCATTTTCCTTCCTAATTTATTCCCTAATCATTAACTATGCTATAAACTTAGTTCTCACCATATAAGGTTAACAAAATCGTGTAGCTCAGCTGGTTGAGCCGATTTTGCTTGAGTCAGTCCGACCCGAGGTCGTGGGTTCGAACCTCGCCTTCAACGATTTCTTTGTCAAACTTTCTTTCTTTTTGTAACCCTACTAAACGACCTCCAAAAATTACATAAAAATACTCTAAAAATTTCTAAAAATCTCTAGAATATTTCAAAAGCATTTTTAAATATTTTTAAAAGATACTCAGAACTCAAAATAGGGAAAATTGGGTCATTACAATTCCCCATACCTTATAAAAAGTTCGTCCTCGAACTTAGAATAGTTCTGGATATTTCTGTCTCATACTGTCCTCCCGCTCCCAAGTGACTTCCTCGTGTTCCTGGTTCTGCCAGATGACCTTCACTAGTGGTACTTCCTTGCTTCTTAGTCTCTTGATTGCTCTGTCCACTATCTGTGTAGGTCTACTCTCAAAACTAAGATCCGCTTGGATCTGCACTGACTGAGGCTCAATCACTTGGTTAGGGTCATGGAGGCACTTCTTTAACATGGAGACATGAAACACATTGTGTATGGCTGACATGTCTTGTGGTAATTCCAGCTTGTAAGCTACCTTCCCAATCCTGTCTGTAATCAGGTAAGGTCCTACATAGCGAGGACTCAATTTGCCCTTCTTGCCAAATCTCATCACTCCCTTCATAGGAGCAACTTTGAGAAAAACTGAATCTCCTACTTGAAATTCCAGTGGCCTACGGCGTGTGTCAGCATAGCTTTTCTGTCTACTCTGGGCAGTCTCAATCCTCTGTCTGATTTTCTGAATAGCCTGAGTGGTTTCTTCTATCAGCTCTGTCTGAATGCCCAGCTCTACTTCCATTTCCTTTCTTTCACCTGCTTCTTGCCAGCATATAGGTGATCTGCACTTTCTGCCATACAACGCCTCATATGGTGCCATCCTGATGGTGGCTTGGTAGCTGTTGTTGTAGGCAAACTCAGCTAAGCACAGATACTTACACCAACTTCCTTTGAAATCCAGTGCACAAGCCCTCAGCATATCTTCTAGGATCTGATTTACACGCTCTGTCTGTCCATCAGTCTGAGGATGGAAGGCTGTGCTGAACTTGAGCTTGGTGCCTAGTGCAGTCTGTACACACTCCCAAAAGTGAGAGGTGAAGCGCCCATCTCTATCAGAAATAATAGATTTGGGAACTCCGTGAAGTCTGATCACCTCTTTAACGTATAGCTGTGCTAACTGCTCTATAGAGTGTGACACCTTGATGGCTAGGAAATGAGCAGACTTGGTCAATCTGTCCACTATCACCCATATCGCATCATATCCATTTGTGGTTCTTGGGAGACCTGTTATGAAATCCATGGATATGTCTTCCCACTTCCACTCTGGTATAGGAAGAGGTTGTAAAACTCCTCCTGGTCTCTGGTGTTCTGCTTTGACCCTCTGACATGTCAGGCAGGTACTGACATATTTAGCTACATCTCTTTTGAGTCCAGACCACTAGAACTTCTGTTTCACGTCTTGGTACATCTTGGTAGAACCAGGATGCATAGAGTATGGCGTACTATGGGCCTCTTCTAAAATTCTCTTTCTCAGCTCTTCATCATTGGGAACACAAAGGCGATTTCCCTGATAAAGAATTCCACTGTCTGATACTCGAAATTCTGAATTTCCTTCTTCTTGTATTCCTTGCTTGATCTTTTGGATATCTGGATCTTCACTTTGCTTTTTCTGTATATCCTCAAGCAGGGTTGACTCTAGGGTCAATGCAGAAAGTTGCCCATAGATAATTTCAAGTCCGAAATCTGACAACGCCTTCTGTAGTGGCAGGGCTAATGAAGTCAAGGACATCAGGGATGCACTGGATTTTCTGCTTAGTGCATCTGCCACTTTATTAGCTTTACCTGGGTGGTAGAGGATTTCACAGTCATAATCTTTGACCAACTCTAGCCACCTACGCTGTCTCATGTTTAAGTCCTTATGAGTTAAGAAGTACTTAAGACTCTGATGATCTGTGAAGATTCTACACTGGACTCCATACAAATAGTGTCGCCAGAGTTTCAGTGCAAAGACCACAGCTGCCAGCTCAAGATCATGAGTGGGGTAGTTCTTCTCGTAGTCTTTGAGTTGTCTGGAAGCATAAGCTATAACTTTTCCTTCCTGCATGAGTACAGCTCCTAAGCCCATCTTGGAAGCATCACTTTAGATGTCAAAACTCTTGTCATCTTCTGGAACAGTCAGTATAGGAGCACTGGTCAATCTCCTCTTGAGTTCTTGAAAACTCTGCTCACATTTATCTGACCATTCAAATTTCTTGTCCTTCCTGGTGAGGGCTGTAAGTGGAGAGGCTATCCTGGAAAAGTCCTCCACAAATTTCCTGTAGTACCCAGCTAAACCAAGGAAGCTTCTGATCTCCCTGGCATTCTTGGGTCTCTTCCAGTTGCTGACCGCTTCTACTTTGGCTGGATCTACCTGAATACCTTCTTTTGAAACAATGTGACCTAGAAATGCCACCTGTTCCAACCAGAACTCGCACTTTGAGAATTTAGCATAGAGTTTCTTTTGTTGAAGGGTCTGCAGAACTATTCTCAAGTGCGTGTCATGCTCCTCTGAAGTTCTGGAATAGACTAGAATGTCGTCTATGAACACAATGACGAACTTGTCGAGGTATTCTCTGAACACTCTATTCATCAAGTCCATGAAGACTGCAGGTGCATTAGTCACACCAAAAGGCATGACTACGAATTCGTAGTGTCCGTATCTGGTCCTGAAAGCTGTTCTGGGTATGTCACTCTCCTTCACTTTCAACTGATGGTACCCAGAGCGCAGATCTATCTTGGAGAACACTGTTGCACCTTTCAATTGATCAAATAAATCATCGATCCTGGGCAGTGGATACTTGTTCTTGATGGTCACCTGATTCAAAGCCCTATAATCTATGCACAGCCGCATAGATCCGTCCTTCTTCTTGACAAACAACACAGGAGCTCCCCATGGTGAGTGACTAGGGCGAATGAAACCCTTGTCAAGCAGCTCCTGAAGTTGTTCTTGTAGCTCTTTCAACTCTGCTAGGGACATGCGGTATGGAGCTTTTGAAATTGGACCGGTACCAGGAACCAGTTCAATCTCAAACTCCACCTCTCTATTGGGAGGTAGTCCAGGTAGCTCTTCTGGGAACACCTCTGGATACTCACAGACTACCCGAACTTCCTCCTGCTTAGGTCTTTCTTCTTCCTCTGTACTCACAATGAATGCAAGAAAACCAGCACACCCTTTAGCTAACA
Source organism: Zingiber officinale (assembly GCF_018446385.1). Classification (NCBI taxonomy): domain Eukaryota; kingdom Viridiplantae; phylum Streptophyta; class Magnoliopsida; order Zingiberales; family Zingiberaceae; genus Zingiber; species Zingiber officinale. The sequence goes on along the minus strand of NC_055990.1, from coordinate 32,756,142 downwards.
TCTGGTGAGCTGTGAGAGAAGAGAGGAATTTCTGGGTCCTCCTCTTTGGTACTCCTGTAAATTTAAAGGATGGTTCACCTTCTGGACTAAAGATCACTTTTCTTCTGCGGCAGTCCACTGAAGCACTGTACTTACTGAGGAAATCCATACCCAAGATGATATCGAAATCCTGCATAGCGAGGACTACCAGATTAACACATAGCTCTCGGTCTGAAATTCTGACTGGTACAGCCATGACGTCTCCAGAAGGCAGAGTTGTCAGGAACTTGAAATTCATGTTTTCTGTAGGTACCTGTAGTTCTTTGGCAAAAGGTATGGATACAAAAGAATGGGTCGCCCCAGTATCAAATAGTGCAGTAGCTATATGCTGAAAAATAACTACTTGACCTGTTACGACCGTGGAGGCACTAGCAGCTTCCTCTTTGGTAAGGGAGAATACTCTGGCATTGTCAAAGGCTGGAACTGGTGGAGCTTCCAACCTTCCTTGACTGATCTGAGGTCCTTCCAGAGTTGCAGGCATATAATGTAGTTGAGGCTTGGCTCCATATTGTATTGGCTGTGGCTGGGGTGCTTTGAACTTGTTAGGACACTATTTGGCCATGTGTCCTTCTTGACCACAAGAATAACATCCAGTCTTACCCAAGAGGCAGGCTCCTGGATGTGTTCTCCCACATTTAGGGCAGGGAAGGAGCTTAGTCTGCTTGGTTTCTGGTCCTCCCTTCTGGTTACTTCCTGAATCCCACTGCTTTCTTTTAGTGCCCTTGCCTTTCCAGTTCTGATTATTTGACTGGGGTTTCTGATTTCCCCCAGTCTTGGTCTCCATCTTAATTGGCTTGTGTTGCTCTCTTTGTGCCTTCATGCTGCTCAGGTAGTGCTCAGCTACTAAGGCTCTACTGACCAACTCTTCTCCAGTCAGGGGCTGATGAGTCCCACTGCTCACATTAAGTGATATCACAGGCTTCAGCATTCTGAGCATTAGTCTGACTCGCTCCTTCTCTGTACTTACTAGTTCTGGGCAGAGACGAGCTAGCCTGTTGAATCTTTTAACTGCTTCCTCCACTGTCAGATCCCCCTGTCTGAACTCCATAAACTCCTCGTAGTGCTTGTTGGTGATCTTTTGGCGAAAGAACTCGTCGTAGAACTCTGTCTCAAAATCAATCCATCTCATCTGATTGATTGCCCTCTTGCTCTTTACTCTCTCCCACCACATGCGTGCATCACCAAGGGCGAGGAGGCACACTTGACTCTCGAGGCGGTCACCTCCATGGTGCTCTCCAAGATGCTGGAATCGCCGAGGCCTTCTTGGGGCAGACCATCAAGGACGCCGTCGTCACCGTTCTTGCCTACTTCAATGACTCCCAACGGCAGGCTACCAAGGACGCCGGCTCCATTGCCGGTCTCAACGTTATCCGCTTGATCAAGGAGGCCACAGTTGTTGCATCATCAGATTGGCAATTACTTGCTGCTGCTCAGCTACTTGTTTCTGAAGTTGGGCAACAACTTCAGAAAGATTGGGCTCAGTTGAGCCTGGCCTCTCTTCCTCCTGAACTTGGTCCTCAGTACGAGCGGTACGGGGACGTCCTCTTCTCGACATCTAGTTAAACAAATAAGAAAATTTGATAATTTCTCTACCCTTTCTAAACATACACATCTATATATTAAGAAACGAAATAGCTAAAAACTCTTATCTTACTTAATCACTTATAACTATCAACCCCTACTGCAAATAATAATGTAAATAAAGGAAAGCAATAAATAAAGAACTTAATTACTTTCTTACTTGAAGACGGCAAGGATGATGCTGATGTGTGTGTGTTGCTGGAAAATGGACCTACTCTGATACCAACTGTAACGACCACCCTTCCTACTACTACTCTGAGGGTGACTGTTACCTACTTAAACTCTACTTAACTGATGTTACTTACTCTAATATCAGAAATATTAAAGAACTACGAAGAAATAATCTGAGCATAAAACTCCATCATTTATTTTAGTTCTTACTACACTTTATAGCAAACATACATGACAATTGCTATCAAGAAAATTATAGAAGATTAATGCCTCTACTTATCAACAGCTAGCATACATACAAGAAAGTAGTAATTATTCTGCCACCAATAAAAACATCTCACTGCAATTTCTTAGCAATTACAATAGATTCGGCTACCTACAGCATGAAACTTATAGCTACTGCAGCATATTAGAATTTGAATTGAGCATGCAATCAAACATTAAGAACAAATCTCTATTTTTTTTTCCAATATCTTGAATAAAGAATCTAATTAAACTTTTAGTTATATCAAAGGAAATCAGCCACAGTACTTCCAAACCGAACCAATTCAAACAATGAATTAGCTTATTTGCAATGGTTTAAAGCATAATTATATAATGATGAAGGCATGCTACGGTTTAGCTATATAGACATGCAATTTACTGCAACTGAAATGCATCAAATCTGTTACTGCCTTCTAATGGTCAAAACATAATTCCTCGCTGTTTTTCATAAAACAATGACTCATATAAAAATACAGAATACTAGCATATCACTTCACCCTTCTAACAAAATTTGCAAACTACAACAATTAGGGAACTCACGGCAGACCAGAATTTCAGCAGCAATTAGAGGATGTTGAGCACACTGCTTCACAGCAGATTGAATTTCCAGCAGTAAACAAAGGAATACCGAACATAGAAACTTACTAGTTATTCATGTATACTACTTACAGCAATTCAAAATCCCAGCAGTACAACAGGATTCCGAGCATAGAAAAGTTGCTAGCCATTTATGTATACTACAGCAGAAATTTATCATGTGGCAGTTTTTCCATTAAAGCAAAACTCATATAGAATACCAACATGCACATAAAAGTACTGAGCCTATAACAACCAACTGTAACAATATTACTGAGCATAAGAATACCACTGAAAATATTGAGCATGTAACAATCCAGCATGCATAAAATTTTTGAGCCTTTAAGCAAACATTTAACCATTCATTTAACCATCCGAATGGTTCCAGAAATTCAACAGAACCAAAAGCATCTGAACAACTTCAAAACAGCAAAACAGAAAGAGCAAAAGAATCTATATCTCTCTATCTTCTCCTAGTTATTTAAGAAGAAACCTAAATAATTTAACTTGCAGAAATTTTAAAGCAAGGTCCCCAAATCTTCCATCTCCCCCATCCACACACACATCACCAGTGTCTCCTTGTCGCCTTCTTCTATGCCATTTTAGCCTTTCCTTTATTTTTATCCATATCTGCAGTAGGAGGAAAAGTAGCATCTATAAGCTAAAAGCTTAGTAAGTGCTTTCTACTCACAAAATCCGATACGGAATGCATAAGCATAAAAGAAAGCAGGGAAATACATGCTCAACATGAAAATAGCAAATAGAACTACATCATGCATCTCTAAAGGAAACAACAATTTAATTTGCTAAAATTTGCAACTTAGATAAAAGAACTTGTTCTGTTTGTTTCCAAATTAATACTTTTATACTTTAAAATAATATTCAACTTTACTTGGGCCCGGCATTGTACCACTTTGTGTGCCTTTCTTAATGAGAATTGAGGTAGCTAATCCCAAAACCATTAAGACACTTCTAGACCTTATGTCTAGGGGCAACTTGGAGCCCATCCCTTGGACTTTGTGTCCAGTACATGCCCTTTTTTAAAAGTAAAATACTTTTCTTTATATCCTTCTTTAAATACTTCTTGTAATAAAATGCCTTGGCATTTATTTAAGCACTTAGTGTACTTTGATTCTAAATTCTGGAATTCAAGATCAATTTGTGGCCCTAGTCTTACTTTGCTTGTATTTCTCACATATATACATTATGCACGGGATTCTAAAACCATATGCCACTAATATGTATCTGGATATATTTTCAAAACAACCTCAATCAGAATTTAAAACCCACATGGTCTTAGGAAGCTCACGGCAGTAATAGGTTCCAAATGACAAGCTTGTGAAACAAATTATTTTTTGAATCTTAACTATCCTTTAATCATGCCATGACTGGAAAGAAGCATAGCTACTTAGACATGCTTGCAATGTAAGGCGAACACATCTAATTAAGCATGTTGTAACAATCAAGGAAGACACTTAAAAATCTGTCCGTGCTCTAAAAACAAAAACAGCAAAAGAACTTGAATTAAAACCCAAACTAAAATACTAGCAAAGGGTTGAAATCTGGACAATAGGCTAGAATGAAGGGCTGCTCTCGTTCATTACACAACAACAAGAAAATGCAAACAAAAACCCAAAAGCTACTCCTACCGCAGGTGAGAAGCACTTACTTCGGGTTCTTGGACTTACAATCTGAAGGAAACGCTCTAGGGTTCGGAGGATGTGAAGATCTCTGCGATCCCTTCCTATCCGCGTGTTCTCCTTGACGAGGAGACCACGAATCCGTGAACGGATTCTGAAAAGAAGCCCTTGCCGACCGCCGGAGAGGAACCCTAGGTCAGCTTCACCTTCCGCCTGATCTGCCGCCGTCGCACACGAGAGGTGAGGAGAGGAAAAGAAATTTTAGGTTTTCCGAAAATCACTTTAGTCCTCGTTTTATAACTAGGGTTATTGTCGGTTCCAATTACAACTTAACTATATTTCTCCCTCTTGAGTTAACATAACTCGCTGGCACAGCTGGTTGACTGTGTTTTGCTTAAGGCGCAGCTCACGGGTTCAAGTCTCGGCTGCAACCATTTTCCTTCCTAATTTATTCCCTAATCATTAACTATGCTATAAACTTAGTTCTCACCATATAAGGTTAACAAAATCGTGTAGCTCAGCTGGTTGAGCCGATTTTGCTTGAGTCAGTCCGACCCGAGGTCGTGGGTTCGAACCTCGCCTTCAACGATTTCTTTGTCAAACTTTCTTTCTTTTTGTAACCCTACTAAACGACCTCCAAAAATTGCATAAAAATACTCTAAAAATTCCTAAAAATCTCTAGAATATTTCAAAAGTATTTTTAAATATTTTTAAAAGATACTCAGAACTCAAAATAGGGAAAATTGGGTCGTTACAATAGTCGTCCCTAGGTTTAGATAACCTAGTAACCCTACTAGATTCGGGACTTGCTACCTCTGGCCTAGTTAGGGATGTATGCATAGCAAGTACAGTTGCCGGGTCCATCAGCAGCATGTTTATTATTTTTATCTATTTATGAAAATAGTTTTCAAACTTCACAAACCAGATATGTGAATACAGCTTAGCTCCAGTTTAGTTTTCTTAATGTTATAACAAATAGCTTAGCTTATGTATCGATTTAGTTAGTTTGTTGATACAAAGATTAGTTTCTTTTGTTCAGTATTTGTTAGCATGACTTAATTTTCAATATGCCATGTTTTAGCACTTACAGCATGATCATCAGCATGTACTTCAAATAACATCTTTTGAAAGCATGATTTTATCGAAGGCATGTTTTTGTGAGGTAGATGGTTTCTTACTAAGCTCCCAAGCTTATAGTTTCTCTTTTTCCTTATGCTGCAGATAAAGATAAAGGGAAGATGGAATAGCGGAGGCTGGAGGGCAATGCGATAGAGATGTGTGTGAAGGGAACTTGGAATAAAGGTCTTTGGGGAATTAGCCCATCTGAAGACTTAGAATTTCTGATCTTGTTACTTTTCCACACTTTTAGATGTTTAAGTGTCTTGAATTATGAAAGTTATGCTTAGATTACTCATTGTATGGATATTAGATAGCTAACTGTGAGTGATGACATGCCTAGTAGTAGTGTGGTGTTGTTTGTTGATTTCTGAAGGTCCTGTACGAGGTTGGGTCTGATTTATGCAGAAATCAGAAACCCAATCGATTAGCCGATCGATTGAGGAGTCCTCAATCGATCAGCTGATCGATTGGAAGAAGTCCCCGCGTACAGAACGCCATTGAGTCGATCAGTTGATCGATTGAGGAGCCCTTGATCGATCAGCTGATCGATCGAAACACGACTTCCACGTACAGAGAGCTGATGAGTTGATCAACTGATCGATCGATCATGGATCGATCAGCCGATCGATCGAGAGTTTTATTTCCGCGAACATAGAGCCTCTGAATCGATTATCGGATTGATTGGCCAGGCTGGATCGATCAGCCGATCGATCCAGAATTGACCCCGTGCACAGTAGCACGTTGAATCGATCAGTGGATCGATCAGACAACTCCAATCGATCAGCCGATCGATTGTAATGTCTTATTTCAGCTAGAAGTGTCTAATTTCAGGCTTTTGACCAAATAGAAAGTCAAGTTTCCTTCCTTATAATATGTACAACTTCAGAAGTGTATTCTGAGTATGATTTCTAGATTTTATGAAAAATGGCAGAGAGTTTTAATTTTTTTAGCTTTTTCGCTCCTGGACATTTAGTGATAGCCCAAGAATAGTTAGCATAATGTAACCCCGGCCTTACAGCCTAGTCAGTAGAAGGCGGGTCGTTACACACCCCGTGCCGACCTTCTCACTAGTTGCGTCTCTTGCTCCCCGAGCAATCTTCCGCTCCGGCTTTCGTCCCTCGGAACCACCGCACGCTTCCTTCTCGTCCACCGGGGTACTCTTCCACAGCACCTCGTCCCTCAGACACACCGCGTGTCGTCCTTCTCGCTAGCTGTGTCTTCCACTCGAGTACCTGTGCTCCTAAGCTCCTGCACACTTAGACACAAGGTTAGAAACACACAGGACCTAAATTAACTTGTTGATCACACCAAAATAACCTTGGGGTTCCAACAATCTCCCCCTTTTTGATGTGATCAACCCAAGTTAAGCTAGGGTCAAAAATAGATATGAAAATTAAACAATTGATATTGCAATAACGTGCAACAAGATAGAAAAATTAAATTTTAAAAAATGTCTTCCTCCCCCTAGACTTATACTTTCTTCTCCCCCTTTGATCACATAAAAAATGGGATATAAAAAGAATCTAAGGGTTGACACTTAGAAAAATTATGAAAGTCTATTTCAATGATTTTCAGGAAAAAATTTCTAAGTCAAGGAAAATTTCTAAGTTCATTAAGAACTTTTAGAAAATTTTGAGAACTTTGAAAATTTTGCAATAATTTTCACAAAAGCAATCTCAAAAAATCAGAGAAAATTTTTAAGTTAAAAATAACTTTTGGAAAAATTCTAAGTTTTCGTCATGAAAATTAAGAGTTTTCTCAGTAGAAAACTTTATGCACAACAATTTTTTTTGGAACATGCAGAAATAATTAAAAAAAATTTTCTATGCATTTATTTTTAATTTTATTTTATTATTTTTTTATGCTTTTATCAGAAAGTTTTAAATTTCTATTTTAACTTATTACAATTTCTCAAATTTGAAGTAAGAAAATTTGAACATGCGAAGAATTGTATCATGTTAATATCTGTTAATAGTTTGTCGAGATACTTTAATCGATAGGCTATTTCTTTCAGCTTTTAAGCAAGAAATATTAAACATACAGGAAATTGTATTGATAAAATAATTGGTAAAAATTCATTTGACAATTTTCTAATTTGTAAGATTCATTCGACAAAATATTTTGTAGCTTGCAAGAATCTTTTGGCAATATTTCTGATTTGCAAAATTCTTTTGATAAAATAATTTGTAATTCGCAAGAATCTTTCGTCAAAACATTTTGTAATTCGAAAAATTCTTTCGATAATATTCTTAATTTGCAAGAAGTGTTCGAAAGTTGATTTTCTAATATGAAAAACTCTTTCGATGATTCAATTTTTAATTCACAAAAATCTTCAGGTAATTTTTTGATTAATTGAACCAGTTATACAGAGGGTAGAGGCCATACCTTACTTACCTCGTCGACCGTTGGTTCTCCCCCTGTTAAATTACTTTCTTCCGAAGACCCTCCCCCTTCATCGATGCTTGTCTCGGTTGAGCTTTCTTCATCTGTAGGTGGGTCTTCTGCTGTGATTGCTGTCTCGGCAATGTAACGCCCCAAATTTCCTCAATTAGAGTCCTAAAAGTAATTTAAAAATATTTAAAAATACTATAGAAATATTCTAGGGATTTTTAGAAATTTTTAGAGTATTTTTATGTAATTTTTGGAGGTCGTTTGGTATTTTTACAAAACGAAAGAAGTTTCGACAAAAAAATGTCCAAGCCGAGAATTGAACCCATGACCTTTGACTCGGTCAAAACCCGGTTGACCAGGTGTGCAAACGGATTTTTCTGTTTAGAAAAGGTAGCGAATTTATTTAAGATAGTTAACAGAATATTGGATTATAAAAGGGATAAGTTGATCTTGGATTTGTTTGTTTAGAAAAAGTAGCGAATTTATTTAAGATAGTTAACAGAATATTATAAAAGGGATAAGTTGATGTTGAATTTGTTTGTTTAGAAAAAGTAGCAAATTTATTTAAGATAATTAACAGAATATTGGATTATAAAAGGGATAAGTTGATGTTGGATTTGTTTGTTTAGAAAAAGTAGCAAATTTATTTAAGATAATTAACAGAATATTGGATTATAAAAGGGGATAAATTGATGCTCTATTTTCCCGTGACTTAAACCATTCTCTCCTTCTCTTCTATGTACGATGGCGGAGCTCGGGCAGAAAATGAAAGGGAGTTAGGGTATCATCTCCGGCGGCCGACCAAGGTCCTAGATGCCCTTTTTGTTCGGTTGTAAGTGCTTCCTCACCTGCAGTAGAGTAGCTTCGGATTCGTGTTGGCTTCTCGTTTTGATTTTTAAGGGAGTTAGGTTTTGTGCTTGCTGCCGTGTGTTCCAAGGAGAGAAAGGGGATGATTTGTATAAGTTTGAGCATGTAGTTTGGATTCCTTTGCCTCTATGATCAAGTACATCAGATTCAGACATGTTTAGATTTGGGCATTTATGTTCGATCAAATTGTTGCACTGTCCTTGTGTTTAGTTGCCGTGAGTTTCAAAGAAGGAGCATGTAGGGGGTTGAGCACGTTGAGCATTCGGTTCTTTATGACTTTCTGCCGTGGCATTCAGTTTCAAATTTAGTTTGATGCATAAAGTTTCAGATCTAGTTTCGTGCATGTTTATGCTAGTATAAATGCATTCAGATTTACTGTACATTATGTTTTTATGTATGCAAATTAGGATTGGCATGTCATGAGTTTTATGCCTTAGTTTGGGTGCATGTGTTATAAACAGATAGTTTAGTTCTAGTTCTTAAAGTATGCAATTTTAACGTTCTACAGATTTAGTTTTTGTATAGCACCTTAGTTTGATTTTTCCTTGCCGTAATGAGTTAGAACAACCCTTTTGAGCATATTCCTGAGCAGTTATATATATGTTGTTTATTTCAGGATTTCAGAATTGTTTTCCTTTGTATTAAACCTGTTGTAGCATGTTTGAAGAAGTTGGATATGCTTTCTTTTGATTTGTCTCTGATATAGCATGCTTATAGAAGGCAGATTTTCTTTCCTTTGATTTAATCCTGTTGTAGCATGCCTATATTCTTTTAAGAGTTTAAGAAAAATATAAGAAAGATAAAGAAAAGAAAGAAGAAGGCCAAGGCCTTAAGTAGATCTCAAAGTCAAGACTTTAGGAATTTTGGCACACAAGGTGCTAAAGAAAATGCCGAGGCATTATATAGAAGTATTAAAAGATAACATGTATTTTACTTTTATCAGTGGCACTGTGCTGGACTCTCAGTTGTCCTTGGGTTGGGCTCCCATAGTCGTCCCTAGGTTTAGATAACCTAGTAGTAACGGCTCGGCCGACGGTCGATGGTTGACGACCATAGGGTCGCCAAATGGGTCGCCGAATGGGTCGGGTCGTTACAAAAGTAAAAGCACAGTTGCCGGGCCCAAGAGAAGTTGATTATTATTTTGAAGTATTATAAGTATAAGTTTTTGAGCAAGTAAAACGAGTTTTACATAAACATAAAGTATTAAAGAATAAGTTTAGAACAATGAAATAAGTTTCATATAGTTCTAAAAATTAGTAAGTTTAGTTCCTTATTCTACCATGTTTATCTAGTAGATGAGTAGTTTTCATGTTTACCTATTAGATGAGCAGCATGATTAACTATTAGAATTACATGAGTAGATTCCTTAGCTTTTCTTTGCTATTAGTTTGACATGAGCAGTTATGTTTATGCTTTATTTCTTTTTAGAGCATATAGTTTCTAGTTCTTTTCGTATACATGCACATTCGTGATTTTGTGAGTTAGATAGCGCTTACTAAGCAAATTTTGCTTATAGACTACACTTCCTCTTACTGCAGATAAAGGAAAAGAAAAGATTTAGCAAGGAAGGCGACAAGGTGGCGCGGATGGTGTGTGATGCCAGGACTATGGAAGCCTTGAGACTTAGTTTAAGAATTTATTAAGATTGCCATTTATTAAGAATGTATTAGATGAGTCATTTAGTCTTCCGCTGTTAGTTAATTGTATGTTTTTATTTTGTTTCCGCTATTCATTACTTGCATGATTTGATTTCATTAAACTGCGTGGTGATGTTATTCCTTTTGTGTGTTTGATATGTGTTCCAGCCGCCTGTGGCTGTGTATATTATGTTATGTATTAATGATTATGGTCACCGGTACAGGGGAGACTCTGCCGAAATTTTTCGGTAGGGTTTCTTCGAGGATTTTAATTATACCGGTTAAGTAGAGTTAGTAGATAAGTAACGGTCATCCTTAGAGAGTAGTAGTAGTAAGAAGGGTGGTCGTTACAGGAAATTTCTTCGGTCTCGGACTGTTCTGTCGGTGGCTCGGTGTCTGTTGAGTCGTCGACTTCCAAAGGTTCTTCGTAGAGCTTCAAGAACTTTTCCCAAAGTTCTTTTGCGCTTTTGTATTCGCTGGCTCTGTTGATATCTTCATTTGGTATTACGGTTAGAATGTGAAATTCTGCCCGTTCGTTTGCCATCGATTCGTTACGTTGTTTGTTGGTCCAGAGGCGTAAATTGATTTCTTCTCCATTCGCGTTCTTCGGTTCTTCATAACCAAATTTCATTATTGAAAAAATACCATAATCAGAGTTTAGATATACCTCCATTTTTTGTTTCCAAACGGCAAACTCCCCCTCGAATGCTGGTGGGTAGTCGCTAGCTCCGACCATTGTTTTGTTGCTTCAGATGGCGGTTAGTCCTTTTGAGGCGTACTCAGCTCTGATACCACTTGTAGGACCGTTGCGGCCGGCTAGGAAGGGGTTGTTGGATTGTCCTGTAAACACAAAAGCAAACAACCTTGGTTACAACCAGGGAGGTTGTTAATCCAAGGAAGATTAAGCGCACTAAATACTCCTTCAGGTGGAGAAGCCTCTTATAATGTTGAAGCGCAGAAACAGAAGCTTAACTACAACTCTACAGCACACAAGCGTTGGGATTACAAGTTCTGAGTTCGTTGAAAAGCTTCTGGACCAAGGCTATATTTGTAGCCTTGGTCGGGGCGCCTGGAAGGATTCCGGGCGCCTTGGGGGGATAAAACTTTATCCCCCAACGTTCAGAACGCATTAGACGCGTTCTGGTCAAACATGCTGGTCCAGGCGCCCGGAGGGGTTCCGGGAGCTCTGGGCTGGTCCGGGCGCCTCGGACCAGTAAAGTCAACCCATGTTGACTTTTTCATCCGGGACCACTGCTATGGTTCGGTTCAGCTCGGTCCGGGTCTTCTACTCCGAATATGCTCGCTTGGGTGATCTCTGCCATCCGGAAAAGGGCTCACCCGAACCCAACTTCCGGTCTTCTCGAGCAGCCTTCCACTCCGACTTCTCGTCCCTCGGAATCGCTGCGTGTTTCCTTCTCGTCCACCAGCATACTCATCCGCAGTCTTCGTCCCTCGGTCGCACCCCGTACCGACCTTCTCGCTAGCTGCGTCTCTTGCTCCCCGAGCAATCTTCCGCTCTGCCTTTCGTCCCTCGGAACCACTGCACGCTTCCTTCTCGTCCACCGGGGTACTCTTCCGCAGCACCTCATCCCTCGGACGCACCGTGTGCCATCCTTCTCGTTAGCTGCGTCTTCCACTCGAGTACCAGTGCTCCTAAGCTCTTGCACACTTAGACACAAGGTTAGAAACACACAGGACCTAACTTAACTTGTTGATCACACCAAAACAACCTTGGGGTTCTAACACTTAGTTTTTTTAAAAAATATGATAAGTAATTTTTTTTAAAAAACACAACTTAAAAGATTTGAAATTGTTTTTCAAAAACTACTAATTTTTTAATAAGGTTTTCAAAAGGAAAGTTTTTTGTAAAAATATCTTTACGGTTAAAAAAATTGTTTCGAAAATAGATAACTTTTGAAATTTTTTTTTTCAAGAAGTAGAATTTTGAAAAAGATATAAGAAATAGTAAAACTGAATTAAGATTTTGAAATTCTTTGAAAACTGTGTCAAGTTGTTTTCAAAAATATGAAAGTAATATTTTTAAAAATTAAATAGTTGCAAAACTGATTTTTATAAGTTATTTTTAACACACTTTTGAAGATAATTAAAAATTTTCAATGCAAAAAAAAAAAATAGTTTTTGAAAATATTTTAACTACTTAAAGTTATTAATCCTCCCCCTGAATCTGACATTAATTTAAAATAAACAACTAAAAAATATCCTTAACTGTCTAACCATTTGTTACTTACTAACTATCAGAAGATAACAATTTTCACTTGATTAGTCAGGTTAAGTTAATTTATCCAGTTAGTATTTGACTAAACTGAAAAACTTAACCTGATTATTGTTAGTTTGATTTTTAATGCCCAAACTTGTATTGATGCATTGATATAAACATCTTAAGTCCAAGCAATCTGCCTATATATCTTACCCTTTTCTAAGTTTAACAATACACAAACAAGGTAGTCCTAGTGTGCTGGTGAGATGCTCAAGTTCTAGACCTATAGGAGCATTCTTTTTAAGTGTTTGATCTAGACTAAGTATAAAAATAAGGGAATTTTTTTTAGAAAAATAAAAAAAAATTACCCTAAAATTTTAAATAATTTATTTTTTGAAATTAATTTTGAAAGTAAGAGTCCTAGTCTATTAAGCACAATGGGACAAGTCAATATCTGAAGTGAAAATAAGTCAATATACAAGGACAACGATCAAGACAAAACACATGAAGCGAATATCAACCTAGTCTATTGTGATGATGAGGAGGGTGGTCCGGAACCCAAAGATCGTAACATCTCTATCAACTCAGCGTGACGAGTCCGGCCATCCTCTCGAGAGCTAGATATGTCCTGTCGAAGATCAGAGACATCCTGCCACATGTCTCGTCCAAGATCGAAAATATCCTACTGCATGCCCCATCGAAAATCAGAGACCTCCTGCCGAAGACCAGTTATAGCTGTCTCAAGGCCGGTAACTCGATCGGCTAGAGTGCAAGGAGCGGGACATGGTGCTCGAGCTGGAGGTGGTGCTAGAGCAGGGGGATCACCAAAAAGCGCATCCATGAACTCATCCACCCCTGCCTCCTCCCCCTCGGCACCTAACTATGGCTCGACGTCCGGGTCAAGCTGGTGTTGGGCCCCCCTCCGCCAGGACAATACACCCTCATCATTTGTATGTATACCACCTAAAGAAAAGTTCCTAGATCCTATCATGTCAAACTCAGTTAGGGCTCTTACATCACCTCTAGTGACATCAATATCTAAGGATGCAAGGTATGTAGTCAAGATGTGGCAGTAGGGCATGTGAACCCGTCTGCTAGTGATGAGTCCAGCTAAGTAAATAATAACATGAAAAATATGTAAACTAATATCTATATCTAATCTATGACATAGGGCATATAGTAAGAATGAGTGAAAAGGACGCATCATCGCGATGTCGTGAGTGGTCAACGGTAAAATGCAAGAGACTAAAACTCTATAAAGGATATAGTCCTGAACTCTAAGGGAGATTGACTTGAATAGGGTAACTCTGGATACTCTCTCTTCCCCAAAAAAAATACGAGTAAATCGTATCAAGTGTGATGTGTGAGTAAGGATCACCAAATGGTGAATCCCTAGGGAGATAACACTGAAAAGTGCATGTAGATGGACGTAAATCTAGAAAGGTACAAATGACAGTAGGGGATAGCATAATATCAATACCAGCTACCCTAGTGGTGTATATAAGGTCATCTACTCTAACTAGGTTATTTTATAGTTCAGCACATAAACCTATGTTAACTGAACTGGTACAATAAATCAGACGTTGCAAGCTGTAGTAGTAAATGATTTCTACAACAGGAATGCATGAACGCATAAAAAACTATCTATCTAAACACCTAGTCCATATAGGACTATAGATAGTACTAGCAAACCTAATTCTAAGTTCTTCAGTGGGAAACCTAAGGTCAGTACTAGCAGTAGAGGGTCCAACACCAATTCTAGAACATTTCCTAATTTATCAAAGAAAACTAGACTAAGCATAAAAATACTAAAACAATAAATAAACAAAATTTAAGAAAGGAATGAAAATTTACTGAGGCATTGTAAGAATAATAGAATTGACGACCTCGGTTGTTCTGCTGTGGCGTAATAACCAGAGGAAGAAAATAAAATTTAAAATTTGATTTCTTTTGCGTTAAAGCCTGGTGAAGGCCTTTGCAAAAGAGAAGGGGAAGGTGCAGCTATTGGGGGCGCCCCTGCTGCCCCTTATATAGGGAGATCCGGGCGCTCGGACGGGGTCCGGGTGCTTGGAGCAAGGTGGCGAAGTGGGGCGCCCGGAGCGTGTTCCGGGCGCCCGGGGCTCAATACCAAGGGCGTCGTCCTTGGTTTCTAACTACTAGTTTCTGGTTTTTTATTATATATATATATATTATTGTTATTATTATTATTTTTTTTAAATTTTAATATTAATTTAAGTTGATTAAAGTTAGTTTAATTTAGAAGTTAAATTTTAAGTTAATTTTATTTTAGTTTAAATTTGATTTATTTTAATTTTAATTTTAATTTTAATTAAAGTTTAATTTTAATTTAACTTTTAAGTGAATTTTTAGTTAAGTTAATTTTTAAATTTACGTTAAGCTAATTTTTAATTTTAATTTAAGTTAAGTTTTAGTTAAGTTAATTTTTAATTTTAATTTAAATTTTAATTTAATTTTTAATTTTTAATTTAATTTTTAAGTTTAATTTTGATTTAATTTTTAAGTTTAAATTTTAATTTAATTTTTAGGTTTAATTTTTAATTTAATTTTTAGGTTTAATTTTCAAGTTTAATTTTTAATTTAATTTTTAAGTTTAATTTTTAAATTTAATTTTTAAGTTTTATTTTTAGGTTTAATTTTCAAGTTTAATTTTTAATTTAATTTGTTATGTTTAATTTTTGATTTAATTTTTAATTTAATTTTAAAATTTAATTTTTAAGTTTAATTTCTAAGTTAATTTTAATTTTATTTAATTTTAAAGTTAATTTAATTTGAATTTGAATTTTATTTAATTTTAAAGTTAATTTAATTTGAATTTGAATTTAAATTTAATTTAAAGTTAATTTAATTTGATTTAATTTAAAATTAATTTTATTTAATTTTATAGTTAATTTAATTTGAATTTGATTTAATTTTAAAGTTAATTTAATTTGATTTGATTTGATTTAATTTAATTTAATTTTAAAGTTAATTTAATTTGAATTTGAATTTGATTTAATTTTAAAGTTAATTTATTTGAATTTAATTTGATTTAAAGTTAATTTAATTTGAATTTAAATTTTATTTAAAGTTAATTTAATTTGAATTTTAAATTTGATTGAATTTTAAAGTTAATTTAATTTGAATTTGATTTAAAGTTAATTTAATTTGATTCAATTTTAAAATTAATTTAATTTGAATTTTAAATTTGATTTAATTTTAAAGTTAATTTAATTTGAATTTAAATTTTAATCCTTATCATCTCACCCGATCTATGTTTTCAATAAGGGGATCCTATAATTTTTGGGAGATGAGTTAAATTAAATTTTAGGGGTTGGTTTAACTTTTTGTTAGATTCAGGTTTAACTTTGGGCTCAATAGACATTTTTGGGATAAACTTCTAGGCTATGGTGAATCACCTAGATATCATTAGAGTAATCATGCATTCGAGGTTTTCCAAATAATCCTATCCATTGAACTTAGTACAAAACCTTGGTCTAACTGGTTAGGATCCATAAGGGGTAGATTCAGTTAGTTCCACTAAGTCAAATGCACCAGGTTGAAGTTATATCTTCCTAAACATACATAGACAGCGGTTCCCTAACCTATTATCATCCAAAACTTCACCAGTACCGTAGGTCAAGTTAAACCTTTGTCCCTTTTTAAGCTAAGCCTAATTACCCTGCCGGGTTGGTTATTTTTAGAAGTGCCAACTAGTTTGGAGTCTCCCCCTGAATTATTGATTTGGATTAAATTTTAGTTCTTTATTTATGTTGATTACTTTTATAATTATAATAGATTTGATGATAGTTTGGGTTTGAGTTTGTTCTATAGTTATTTTTATGATTTAACTTTGGTTTAGTTGATTTAGTTTTATAGTTAGGATTTTGAATTGGGTTGTTTGATTTTAGATAATATATTTTATTTCTAGGTATGTAGTATTGGTTCAACCCTACTTGCGTGGTTAGACACGCTTTTGGAACCCAACCTTGAGTTTGTGTTTTGTTTTGAGTTACAAGTGACATAAATGATTTATTTATTGAACTGGACTTGTATCTATGCCCAGATTTGTTGTATATTACTTTTTGATTATTTAATATTAGATCCAAATTTTTTGATCTAGTTGTGAAATTTTCTAACAACCCTTTAAGTTTGTTAATTTCAATTTTTAGTGTTGAATTTTTCTCCTCAAGTTTTATGACTTGATTTGGATTAGATTTTTCAATTTGTTCCTTGAGGCATTGATTTTCCTCAAGGAGCATCTTATTTTGATTTTCTTGTTCAATTAATTTTTTATTTAAGCATGAAATGACTTTAAAAATTTTTTTGCTTAAATTAAAACATACCTCATCAGAACCTTCGGAAATGAGTATGGACTCATGTCTCCATTCGGGTTCGAACCCGTCTTCCGATTTGTCTTCCGATTCTGATTCGCGGGCTATGAGCGCAAGGTAGCTTCGGTGCTTCTTCACTTCGGCTTTTGATTCCTCTGAAGACGAGTCACCCCATGTTGCTTTGAGTGCCTTCTTTTTGGTTATTTTGGTTTTTTCGTTCTTCAGCTTTGGGCATTCGTTCTTGTAGTAACCCTTCTTGTTGCATCCGAAGCAGGTCACATTCTTTGGTTCGGTAGTGGAGCTGATCTTCTGCAGGTCATTTTTGCTTAAGTTCTTCTTTCTCTCGGTGAACATTTTTCTTACCAAGTTCACCAGGTGTTCTTCATCTTTTGAGTCTTGGTCAGACTCACCTTCAGATTCAGGCTTAGTTCTTGTCTTTTCCTTGGAGGAATATGCAAAAATAGCAACACCTTTCTCGGTTCTGACGTTAGTTTGTTTGTGTAGCTCAAGTTTAAAAAATAGTTCATCTAACTTTAATTTTGAAAGATTCTTTGAAATGTTGTAGGCATCCATGATGGATGTCCACAATGCATTTCGAGGAAATGTGTTTAAGACATACCTTATTAGATCGTAGTTCTCCATTTGGTGGCCGATGGTGTGAAGCCCGTTGAGGATGTCTTTTATCCTCCCGTGAAGTTGACTCGCCGATTCTCCTTCCTGTATTTTTATATTAAATAAATTATTTAAATAAAGAACCATTTAGTTACCTTAGCATCGCAGGTTCCTTCGTGAAGTTCGATGAGCTTGTCCCATAGTGCATTCGCATTTTTGCGTGGGCCCACTCAGTTCAGCTCTTCCTTTATTAGCCCATATTGTAGTGTGTTGAGGGCTTTGAAGTCCGTCTGGACTTTCTTCTTCATCTCCGGATTCCAATGTTCTAGGTCCATTGGATTTTCGGAGTTGTCGACTGGAGCCTTGTAGCCTCTGGTGACGTTGAGCCACTGGTCGAAGTCGGTTTTTAGATAGACCTCTATTCGCTTCTTCTAGTACGGGAAGTCATCATCGTTGAACAGGGGAGGACAGACGGTGTTGAATCCCTCGATTTGGGCTATAATTCTTGCACACAAAAAACAAAGAAGAGGATCCCAATACTTGGTCTTTGATTTAGCAGTGTGGGAGAAAAAATAAAAATTTAAGACTGAATTGGTGTTGCACCAGTTCAGTTTAAATTGCTACGAAAAAAAAATTCCAAAGAGGTAATGATGCCAATTTGGATTATTTCGAAAAACTAAAAATCGAAAAAAAAAGTTTCACCCCCTTTACCTGATTGGTAGTTGTACCAAATCAAAGCAGTACCTACTCTGATACCATTGTTGGGATCTAGCGCGCTAAACATGCAGAAGCGTAGTGGAAATTCACTAGATCCTCTATCCAACAGATCGATGCGAAGGGAACAAACATTGCATACAAACAATCTATACTAAATTAGATGATAGGATTATACCCTTGACGCGTGCACACGATCTTCCGACAGCTCGAATCTCAGCACGATCACACGTCCGCGCCTCTATGGTATCCACACGAACAAGCCTTATCTTTGCTTGTCTCACAAACAAAGCAAGATGGAGAAGAAAACACACAAGGTTGTGCTAGCAACCTCAATGTATGTTTCGGCCAAGAGAGGGGAGGAGGAAGAAGAAGAAGACAAGAGACTTTTCACCTTATCAAGTTTTCAACCATATGAAAAATATCATCCAAAATGATATTTATACTCATCACATGAATACCAAGAGTCTTGCCCTTTCGTCTTCCCATCCAATGGCTCAAAATTAACCATTCAATCCAATGGTTCAATTTTGACCATTAAACTTCCTTAGTGAACTTGAATTCACCCAATGAGTCCAACCCATTGATTCTCAAACAACTCGACTCAATCCAACAATTGGATCCCATTGAGTCTAACTCAATGAGTCAAATTCGGATTACACTTAATCCAATGATTCATCACATGAACCCATCTCCATATCAACTTATTCTTAGTGTGTGACCTTATAGGTTCTCGTAACGTTGGCAATGTACCCAAATCACCATTTAGATGCATAAGAAATGAGTGACATCTAGCAATGCATCATTGCTACCTAAGTGACGAGAAAGTCGAGATCCGACCTAACCTATCTGTGACTATTATCTTGTATGACTTGGTCGCTCTATCCTTGATATCTAGATTGATCAATGAGGCATATACCGTGTCATCCTCTTATCAATCTTTGTGTTTCTTGATCTCCAAGTAGACACACTTAAACAAATGAGCTCAATATTTCATATTGACTCATTTACGCATGGCCATGCTTTCTTGTGTCATACTAATCAAGGGGTCCACAGATATCACTTCTTGTTGGTTATGTTGGTGCAATATCCCTCAGGTCAAGGTTGACTTGGTTGACCAAGCTTGAGTCTTGGTTTGGGTTTCAATGTTTGACAATACAAGACTTTGATGATAATGGACAAGTGCAGGTGCAGTTGTCATTTGGGGAGATTGTTTGGTGCAATTCCCCTCTGATCAGGATCTGATCAGGCTGATTGAAGAAGAAGTAGGTCAAGGTTGACTGGATACTTGACTAGGAAAGTCCTAACTGGGATGTTAGGCAGAAGGAAATCCTGGTGAGTGAAGCCAGGTGAAAGACCTAGTGAGTGAAGCTAGGTGAAAGTCCTAGTGAGTGAAGCCAAGCAGAAGAGAAGTCTTAGTGAGTGAAGCTAGGCAGAATGGAAGTCCTGGTGAGTGAAGCCAAGCACAAAGAAATCCAGATGGGTCAAGGTTGACCAGACATCTGGTGAAAGTCCAAGTAGGTCAAGGGAGTGACCGGATACTTGGCATGATAAAGGAAAGTCCAAGTGGGTCAAAGGGATTGACCGGACACTTGGTGAGGGAGTCCTAGCAGGTCAAGGGTGACCAGATGCTAGGCATGATGAACCAACAGGTCATGGATTGATTGGATGGTTTGGGGGCTTTGGGACTTGGTTTTGGGCAAAAACCAGAAGTTGGATCGATCAGCCGATCGATTGGCTGTAGCCCAATTGATCGGCCAATCGATTGAGGTGTCCCCGCGAGAAGTCTTCATCCCAATCGATCAGTGGATCGATTGGGAGGCAGTTGCGAGCACAGAACGCCTCTGGATCGATCAGCTGATCGATCCAGAGACCCCGATCGATCAGTGGATCGATCGGGGAGGTGTGTTTTGTCGCGATAAGCCCTGGATCAGCAGCCGATCGATCCAGACAAATTCCCAGCGCACAGAGGCTCTCTGGATCGATCCATTGATCGATCCAAAGCCTCCCCGATCGATTGGGAGCATTCCAATCGATCGGGATCCGACCGTTGGCGTCATATTTAGCTGTAGGCGCTCGATTCCTTCGGCAGATCTTCCAAGACTTCATACGATTCATCTCAGCGACTCCACAGCTTCTCCACAAAGTTCAGATCGCCAGTTCTTGAAGGTTCTTGGAGGTTTTCCAAGTCAAGAGGCCTATAGCTGAAGAAGAAAGCTAGGGTTAGGGTTTCTTGTAAGCTTGTGCTGTATTTTGTTTCCCTTTCCCTTTCTTCTTGTAGTGTGAACTTGTAGGGCTTCTCCGCCTTCGGTAGTTACCGAAAAGGAGTGTATATTAGTGGAGGTGTGTGTGTGTGCGTGGATCCTTGGACTAGTCACCTCTTGTGAGGTGGATACCAAGTAAACCCTCCTTGTTAGCATTGTGTGTTTTGTTTCTTGTACATTTCCGCTGCATATCTTTGAAGAAACAAGCAACGCCCACCACGAAGCACGCGACGAGCTATTCACCCCCCCTCTAGCTACTTTTCGGTCCCAACAAGTGGTATCAGAGCGAGGTTGATCTTCACCGGAGTCATCGTCGGAAGGGGCAAACAAAGCAAGCAAGCTAGAGGGTGAAGAAGTTGGAGCAATTCTACAAGTCGAAGACTTCATCACAAGAAGCTCAACTTCAAATGGAATTTCGAGATGAGCTCGGATTCGACACGAGGGTGCCTCCACCATACACATCTACAAGCTTCGATCTTTGGAAATCAAGGATCGAAAACTTCTTAATGGTGGAGATAGAGCAATGGTTTGCTCTCATGGAAGGTTTTGAAGTTCCCACAAATTCCAAGGGTAAAGTACTCAAGAGGAGCAAGTGGAGCCAAGACCAAATCCAAAGATGTGAGGCCAATGACAAAGTGACCAAGCTTTTGGTCAATTTATTGTCGAGCAACATCTTGGAGAAAATAGGAGAATTTGAAGATGCCAAAGAGCTATGGAGCAAATTGGCAAAGACTCATGAGATCCACTCCACTGTACAAGATCAAGAAGAATCCAAAGAGGGTGACTCATTGGATCAAGACCAAGAGGAGGAAGACTCCGAAGTTGAGAGATGCTCAACTTTCGAAGAAGAGGAAGTCCAAGAAGCTTCATCCTCAAAGGAGTGCAATCAAAAGAGCAAGGAAGGAGTATATTCCTTGTTTCATGTACAAGAGGATGAAGAAGAAGGTGAAGTCTCCACCTCTAGGATTGAGGGGAAGCAATCCTTGGTGACACCGGATCAAGAAGAAGGAGAGGCTTCTACATCCGGGTCAAGAGAAGAAGTGGAGGAAGAAGCTTCCACCTCCACAAGTCAAGCAAAATCTATAGGAGGAAAATCATTTGCGGATCAAGAGGAAGCCTCTACCTCCGAATCCAAAAGAAAAAGTGCCATCCCTACACAAGAAGGTATAAATAGTTCAATTAATAATAAAAATCATATTATATGTTTTGAGTGTAGGAAGAATGGGCACTACAAGAGCAAGTGTCCCAACTTGGCCAAGAAGAAGGGCCAAGTGACACAAAAGGGCAAGGAGAAGCCCAAGGAGACGATCCCCGGAACAGAGAAGAGCAAGGAGCACATTGTGTGCTTTTCTTACAACCAAAAGGGGCATTACCGAAGTCAATGCCCTAAGGGGAAGAAGGTGGTCAAGGCTCATGGAGGAAGCTCAAGTCAAGGGGGAGCCTCCAAGGTAAAAAGAAAGGTAACTTTCATTGAGCCTACCCCTTTAAATTATGGTAAAAATCATGATAGTTCTAACTTATATCATTTTAATGCTATCTACCATGAAAATAGGAATCATGATAGCGTTAAGGAAAAACATATAGCTTTTCATGCTAAAACTACTACACCTAAGGCTAGGAATGTAGGTAAAAGTCTAGGCAAGAACTCAAAGGATTTTAGCTACAAGCCTAGAAACAAAAATGCCCATGGATTTAATGGAAAACCAAAAACTAAGGACTTAGTGATGGAAAATCAAGTCTTGAGGTCAAGACTTGACAAACTAGAAAAGACCCTAAAAAGGATGGAAAATATCCTTAAAGGGCAAAATGAGCAAAATCTAGGTTTAGGACTACAAGGGTTATCCAAGGACCATAGAGGTTTGGGATACAAACCTAAAATCAAAAAAGATGCACCTACTTACCATAGGGTTCCATATAGCCATGGAACCAACCCTAAGTCTAGAAGTCAAGTCAATGATACAAGGGAAGTCATCCCTAGAAGTATCTTTGCAACAACAAATGTGACTAAGACTTCTAAGAAGTCTAAGAAAGTCACTAACAAGGTCACAAGGGAGGCTATCCCTAGAGTTGACCTAGAAAAAGTGACCAAGGCTTCTAAGAAGCCAAACAAGGTCACTAGGAAGGTATCTAGGAAAGTTATCCCTAGTGAATACCTAGAGTATCCAAGGAGCACCAATAGGTTTTGGGTTCCTAGGAGCATCTTCTCTACCCCATAGAAGGGTTAGAGAGTGTCAACTCTAAGAGGAAGGGTAGTTAACCCAACTTTGAAGAAATTGACACTCTAGGAGCATTTTCAAGGTTATTATTAACCTTTGAAAATGAAATGGATTTATGTTTACTCTTGGGAAGAGTAAAATGTGTCACAATTTGATAAATTGGATGATATTTTAAGTGACACAAATTGGGAAAATCATAAGAACTACCAAGTTGGGATTTTGGTATGTTCTTAGGAAATTAAAGGCAAGTTAAGCCTTAAATTTAAAGTGCTACTCTGGTGGAAGAACGAAATATGCCAACATTTGGGGAATAAGCTTAATTTCAATTGGCATAAGTTAATCAAGAAAACTAGAAATGCCAATTTAGGCTTTGACATTTTCTTGGAACATTTAGAGGGCAACTTAGGATTAGCTATGTGCTTAAGGATACTTAGATAGATAATCTAGGTATATTTATTTATGCTAAACCTTGCCATGAGTGTTTGCCCATTATATGTCATGACATCATGTTTTATTTTTGCACTCATGCCTTATTATGAAAAATATAAAAATACCATGTCATGTCATACATACATCATGTAGTTATAGGAATCCCTCTTTTGAAAGCTATTTCATTTTGATGTATGCCATAACATTATCATGCATTATCTTCATTTCCTTAAAATTAAGGACAAATGGCATTAATCAACAAGTCAACAATTGACATCCTAGGTGGATGTACAATATCCACAAGATGCCTAGATAGATATGCATGATCCCTAGATTAGGGTAAAACCAAATTTTACATCTCACAAAGACCTATAAGATGACTTGTATGTGTTTTAGCGCACATT
This sequence comes from Zingiber officinale, assembly GCF_018446385.1. Classification (NCBI taxonomy): domain Eukaryota; kingdom Viridiplantae; phylum Streptophyta; class Magnoliopsida; order Zingiberales; family Zingiberaceae; genus Zingiber; species Zingiber officinale. The sequence goes on along the minus strand of NC_055990.1, from coordinate 32,732,669 downwards.
AGATACAAGTGAGATGTTAGGATGATGAGCAAAACTCAAGATGCTGATTTAGTGCATTCTTTTGAGTTTTAAATTCATCAAAACACATAGTTATGTGTTTTCCCATCATTGGGAAAGCTAATGTACAAGTCATGTGCATTAAGCCCAAGGATCATGGTGGGATATTGGTTTTGAAAATATTTTTAAAATGATTTTGGAAAACCTTGGTGAAGGCTATCTTTTGATAGTAATCACCATTGAATAGTTAGACACAAACTTGAAGAAAACACTAAAGTTTTTGCAAGTTTTCAAGGTTGTGTCAATCTTTGAAAATATGATGTATTTTCATAGAAAACTATTTTTCCTTGACAAAGTATACCCTAAATAATGTCTACACAAATTTTCATGATTTTTGGAATTTTGTAGAATTTTCTAGGGGTTTCTGAAATTGGCTGAAATTGAATTTCGGCAAATTTCAGGCCTTCAATTGATCAGTGGATCAATTGGAGTGCCTCAATCGATCAGCCGATCGATGAAGAAGGCATTTCTCGTGAGCAGAAACTCGCTGGATCGATCAGCCGATCATTCCAAGAAGACTGAATCGATCAGTGGATCGATTCAGCAGGGTTCAATCGATTGGAACCCAACTCCAATCGATCGAAGTTGCTGATTTTGGCTGGTAAAGCCTGATTTTAGCACTTTTGAACCTTGGTTAGTCTAGGTAACCATTCCAAACCCTTAAAAATATATTTGTATACATAAAAAAGGTGTTTTCGTGTTGAAAACAAGGATGGATTGGTTAAGAAAGACTAAATTGAAGTTTAGGTTGAGGTTTGTTTCAATATTGAATTTTTGAACCTCAAAACTTCTAAATTTGGGTTTCCTAAAGGTTTAGGGATTCCAAGTCATTGTTGGTGCAATGACAGAAGTTACCACCATGTCTTTAGGGGGAGGGACTCTTTAAAGACATGAAAACTATTTTTTCATGAACCTTGGAAGGTGGTTAACCTTCTTTTCAGAACATGCTCAAGGTTGAGCATGTGAACATTAATGGGGAGTGGATATCCTCAGCGTTCAAGTGGTTTAAGTTAGAAATGATCTAGGATGGGCATTTGACTACATTAATGGGAGAATGTAGGGTGAAGGATAATGAAGGGTATGGGACTTTCATTATCGTGTTGATCACAACAAGTGAAGTTGTGAACAACAATGAGCAACTCTTCAGGGGGAGAGTCTAAAAAGGGAGAGTTTTCAACAAGTGAATTTGTTGATGTGTGCCCAAGGATGGGACATGTTGTTGATGTGTGCCAATAGGGGGAGAATGAAGGGTTTAAGCTAGGACTTCATTACCTAGAGGGAGTTTGCCCTCTTAGGAGGAGAATGAAGGGTTTAACTTATGCCTTAATTACCTAGTGGCATGAAGGAAGTTTAGGCTATGGGATTAGTCTAACTTATATGTGGTACTGCCAAACATCAAAAAGGGGGAGATTGTTGGTGCAATATCCCTCAGGTCAAGGTTGACCTGGTTGACCAAGCTTGAGTCATGGTTTGGGTTTCAATGTTTGACAATACAAGACTTTGATGATAATGGACAAGTGCAGGTGTAGTTATCATTTAGGGAGATTGTTTGGTGTAATTCCCCTCTGATCAGGATCTGATCAGGCTGATTGAAGAAGAAGTAGGTCAAGGTTGACTGGATACTTGACTAGGAAAGTCCTAACTGGGATGTTAGGCAGAAGGAAATCCTGGTGAGTGAAGCCAGGTGAAAGACCTAGTGAGTGAAGCTAGGTGAAAGTCCTGGTGAGTGAAGCCAGGCAAAAGAGAAGTCCTAGTGAGTGAAGCTAGGCAGAATGGAAGTCCTGGTGAGTGAAGCCAGGCACGGAGAAATCCAGATGGGTCAAGGTTGACCAGACATCTAGGCTGCGTTTGGTAGCCTGTAATCTACCTTGTAATGTAATCTAGATTACATTACAAAGTCGATTACTTTGTTTGGTTTGATTTAAAACTTGTAATGTAATGTAATCTGGATTACAAAAGGTAGTGAAGATTTGTAATCTGGATTACAAAGCAAATGCTATGTAATCCGATTACATTACGAGGTCATTGTTTCACCAAAGTTTAAATGCCGAATATACCCCTAGTTTGTTGTCGACCGCCGCCCGCCACCGGTCGCGACCTTCGTCACCGGCCACCGCCGCCGGCCGTCGGTCGCCGCCCGCCGGCGACCGCCGCCGACAATCGGCCGCCACCGCCGCTGCCAATTGCCGGTCGCCGATCGCCATCCGCCTCCGCCACCATTGCCCGCTGGTCGTTGCCCGCCTGTCGTCGCCCATCGCCGCCGATTGGCGAAGACGTTGGCCTGCTGCGACGACCGATGGTGGCGGCGGTAGCTGGTTGCCGATGGCTGCCGCAAACTCCGGCAGAGGTGTGGCGACCGCCGATAGAGGTCACAGGATATTTTTGTCATTTTATAATAATATGAATTACATTCCTTATAAAAAATAATGGACACCAAACAAAAGAATGTAATCACCTTTGTAATCAAAGATTATATACATTATATTACCAAACGTAGTAATGTAATCAAGATTACATTACATTACATTACAAATTTGATTACATTACAAACTAGATTACATTACACCCAACCAAACGTAGCCCTAGTGAAAGTCCAAGTAGGTCAAGGGAGAGACCAGATACTTGGCATGATGAAGGAAAGTCTAAGTGGGTCAAAGGGATTGGCCGAACACTTGGTGAGGGAGTCCTAGCCAGTCAAGGGTGAGCAGATGCTAGGCATGATGAACCAACAGGTCATGGATTGACTGGATGTTGGTTTGGGGGCTTTGGGACTTGGTTTTGGACAAAAACCAGAAGCTGGATCGATCAGCCAATCGATTGAGGTGTCCCCGCGAGAAGTCTTCTTCCCAATCGATCAGTGGATCGATTGGGAGGCAGTCGAGAGCATAGAACGCCTCTGGATCGATCAGCTGATCGATCCAGAGACCCCGATCGATCAGTGGATCGATCGGGGAGATGCGTTTTGTCGCGATAAGCCCTGGATCGATCAACCGATCGATCTAGGCAAATTCCCAGAGCACAGAGGCGCTCTAGATCGATCCATTGATCGATCCAAAGCCTCCCCGATCGATTGGGAGCATTCCAATCGATCGGGATCCGACCGTTGGCGTCGTATTTAGCTGTAGGCGCTCGATTCCTTCGGCAGATCTTCTGAGACTTCATACGATTCATCTCAGCGACTCCACAGCTTCTCCACAAAGTTCAAATCGCCAGTTCTTGAAGGTTCTTGGAGGTTTTCCAAGTCAAGAGGCGGATCTATAGCTGAAGAAGAAAGCTAGGGTTAGGGTTTCTTGTAAGCTTGTGCTGTATTTTGTTTCCCTTTCCCTTTCTTCTTGTAGTGTGAACTTGTAGGGCTTCTCCGCCTTCGGTAGTTACCGAAAAGGAGTGTTTATTAGTGGAGGTGTGTGTGTGTGCGTGGATCCTTGGACTAGTCACCTCTTGTGAGGTGGATACCAAGTAAACCCTCCTTGTTAGCGTTGTGTGTTTTGTTTCTTGTACATTTCCGTTGCATATCTTTGAAGAAACAAGCAACGCCAACCACGAAGCACGCGACGAGCTATTCACCCCCCCTCTAGCTACTTTTCGGTCCCAACAGGTTAGTCCTAGGAAAACGTACAGGTTCCACTATTGTAACGACCCGCCTCCTACTAACTAAGATGTAAGGTTGGGGGTTACATTATACTGTTGCTAACTATTCTTAATGTGCGGAAAGATGTACTAATTAAATTCTTACTCTGCTAATGACCATTACAGTCTGTAAGATTAGGTTCAAAGACCTTTCTATTAACTGACATACACTAGGGAAGGAACCCAAAATATTTACTTGATAAAAAAAAAAACTGAAATGAGAACCTTCCAGCTGAAATCAGACACTCCAATCGATCGGCTGATCGATTGGAGTCATCTGATCGATCCACTGATCGATTCAGATTGCTATTGTGCACGGACAAAATTCTGGATCGATCGGCTGATCGATCCAGGGATCGATTCAGCGCTCTACTGTGCACGGACAAAATTCTGGAGTGATCGGCTGATCGATCCAGCCTGACTAATCGATCCAGGGATCGATTTGGAAGCTCTCTATTCGCGGGAGCTAATTCGTCGATCGATCGGTTGATCGATCCATTAACTCTCTGTTCGCGACAAAACGCTACCGGATCGATCGGCTGATCGATCCAGAAGCTTACTGTTAGCGGAAACGAGCTCCCCAATCGATCAGCTGATCGATTGAGGGCCCTCCAATCGATCGGCTGATCGATTGAGGTTTCTGATTTCGCAGCTGAGCTCTGATTTCGGCACTGTTTCGTGCACAAATCACATATATCAACTCTATAAGCATAAAGCGAAACTACCAGGCATATCACTACTCATAGTTTGCTATCTACTATCAAACTTAGTGCATGCTTCACCTTTCATGCTACTTAAACATTCTAAAGTATGGAAAAATAACCAAAATCAGAAATGTTAAATTTCAGGTTTGCTAGTTCCCAAGCATCTTTATTCCAAGTTCCTATCACACACATCTTCATCGCATTGACCTCCAGCCTCCGCTAATTCATCTTTCCTTTACCTTTATCTGCAGTATAAGGAAAAGAAGTATCTGTAAGCTTGGGAGCTTATTAAGAAACCATCTACCTCATAAAAACCTGCACACGATGAAAACAAAATTTTTTTTTACGAATGTTATTTAAAACATATGCTGAACATGTTAAAGCATGACATACTGAAATTACTAACATAAATACCAAAAACATGTCATCAAAACTAATCATGGGATATCCTTAAGAAAGTGCTAAACTGGAACATAAACTGAGTTGAACTGAACTAAGCTAATACTGAATTTGAATCATGTTCACATAACTGATTGTGAGTTTTTGAAAGCTGTTTATCATAAATAGATGAAAATACTAATCATGCTGCTGATGGGCCCGACAACTGTACTTGCTATGCGCGCATCCCTAACTAGACCCGAGGTAGCAAATCCTGAATCTAGTAGGGTTTACTAGGTTATCTAAACCTAGGGACGACTATGGGAGCCCAACCCAAGGACATCTAGTCCAGTACAGTGCCACTGATAAAAGTAAAATACTGGATCATAAGCTAATTAATTTATCTTGCTTTTACTAGGTTATCTGAACCTAGAGCTAGGTTATCTGAACCTAGAGACGACTATGGGAGCTCACCCATTGGACCATAGTCTCATATAAGCTGAAGCAAGACTAAATATGCTATTTTAAATGCTTCCACTGCATTTACTGAGCTATTAAAATGTCTACTGTAGCATTTTACTGAGCTAAACATTTTATCAAACACTTGGTGTGCACTAGAACATACCCTACGTACTGAAAATCTGCATACGACTAAACTAATGCATAAAAACATACGGATAGCCATTATATTGCAGGTGAGGGGTTTCTTACTTCCTACGCTAGTTTTCCTTACGATCTGATCGCTAGGTTTTTCCGGAAAGGCGATCTTCTCGACGATCCTCCTACGTCTACGTGTTCTTCTCACGGAGGGAAGCGTCCTCGTACCGGAGTTGTCGCCAGAAAGTGCTCCTATAGCCCTTGGGACGGAACCCTAGCCCCTTTGGCTTGGTGCACCGAGAGAAGAAGAGAAGGGAGAGGGGGCGGTGTGTAAGGGTTTGAGGAGAGAAAGTTGCGTTAAAAACAATTCCCCACTTAATAATTTTCCTATTTATATTAAGTGGTTTATTCGACCAACTTAAATATAAATATAATGGTTTCCCTCTTCTTTCAGCACACCCCTGCTGGGGCCTTTTGGTTACTAGAGTTATCTATAAGACGTAGAGTCCCATAGGTCTCGGGTTCAATTCCCGCTTAGGCTATTCTCCGGTTTCTACTTATTTTTGCTACTTCGGCTATTCTTAAAATTCCATAAAAATATTCTAAAATTCCAGAAAAATAATAGAATATTTCTAAAATTACTTGGAAATTTTTCAGGCGTTACAATCCCCCATACATTATAAAAAGTTCATCCTCGAATTTAGAATAACTCTGGGTACTTCTGTCTCATACTAGCTTCTGTCTCCCAAGTTGCCTCTTCTGCTGTGTGACTTTGCCAAATGACTTTTACTAATGGTACTTCCTTGTTCCGCAATTTCTTAACTGCTCGGTCTATTATCTGAATAGGCCGGTTGTCATAGCTGAGGTCTTCGCGGACTTGTACCGACTGGGGCTCAATCACCTGGTTGGCATCTGGAATATGCTTCTTCAACATAGAGACATGAAATACGTTGTGGATAACTGACATCTCCTGGGGTAGCTCTAGCTCATATGCTACCTTGCCAACTCTTCTGATGATAAGGTAGGGTCCCACATATCTGTGGCTTAATTTGCCCTTCTTCCCAAAACGCATCACTCCCTTCATGGGAGTTACTCTGAGGAAGACTGAATCCCCAACTGAAAACTCTAAGGGTCGACATCGCGTATCAGCATAGCTTTTCTGGCGGCTCTGAGCTGTCTCTATTCTCTGGCGGATCTGCTGTATAGCTGCTGTGGTATCTGCTACCAGATCTGTCTGAAATTCCAACTCTTTCTGTTCACCACTCTCATACCAGCAGATTGGAGATCTACACCTCTGCCTATAGAGAGCCTCGTAAGGTGCCATACCGATAGTGGCCTGATAGCTATTGTTGTATGAAATTATGCTAAACACAGATATTTGCACCAACTTCCCTTGAAGTCTAAGGCACATGCTCGGAGCATATCTTCGAGTACCGATTTACCCGCTCAGTTTGACCATCTTTTTGAGGATGGAAGGCTGTGCTGAATTTTAACTTGGTGCCCAATGCTGACTGTACACACTCCCAGAAGTGTGATGTGAATCTACTATCTCTGTCTGAAATAATGGTCCGTGGGACTCCATGCAGTCTGACAATCTCCTTGAGATACAACTGAGCTAGCTGCTCCATGGAGTAGGATATCCTGATAGCTAAGAAGTGGGCTGATTTAGTCAACCTGTCGACTATTACCCAGATGACATCAAAACCATTCGTGGTTCTGGGTAGTCCCACTATGAAATCCATGGAAATATCCTCCCACTTCTATTCTGGGATCTGAATGGGCTGCAGAACTCCTCCTGGTCTCTGATGTTCTGCCTTGACCCTCTGACAGGTCAAACAAATACTAATATACCTAGCGACGTCTCTTTTCATCCCAGGCCACCAAAAACGTTTCTTCAGGTCTTGGTACATTTTAGTGGAACCAGGATGCATCGCATAAGGAGTCCTGTGAGCCTCGTCTAGAATCTTCCTCCGTAGTTCCTCCTGATCCGGAACGCATAGTCTATCACCAAAATATAATACCCCACTATCTGAGACCCTGAACTCTCCACTTTCTTATTCTGTTAACCCTTGCTTGATTTTTTGAATTTAAGGGTCCTGATCCTGAGCTGTCTGGATATCACCAAGCAGGGTAGATGCTAAAGTCATAGTAGAGAGCTGTCCAACTATAAGTACGAGACCAAAATCTGTAATCTCCTTCTGTAGGGATGGTGACATGGCTGCCAGGGATAATAAGGTGGCACTGGACTTCCTGCTAAGTCCGTCTGCCACCTTATTGGCCTTTCCTGGGTGGTAGAGAATGTCTATATTATAGTCCTTGACCATCTCGAGCCATCTGCGCTATCACATATTCAGATCCTTCTGAGTGAAGAAGTACTTCAAACTCTGATGATCTGTATACACTCTGCACTGAGCTCCATACAAGTAATGTCTCCAAATTTTGAGAGCGAAGACAACTGCTGCAAGCTCGAGGTCATGAGTAGGGTAGTTCCTCTCATAATCCTTGAGTTGTCTGGAGGCATAGGCGATCACCTTGTCATTTTGCATCAGTACTACTCCTAGTCCCAACTTAGAGGCATCACTATAAATATCAAAGTTGTTTGTGTTTTCTGGTAGAGCTAGAATGGGAGCACTGGTTAATCTCCTCTTTAGCTCGCTGAAGCTGTTCTCACAGTCCTCTGTCCACTGAAATTTTCTGTTCTTTCTGGTAAGAGCTGTCAGTTGGGAGGCTATCCTGGAGATGTCCTCTACGAATTTTCTGTAATAGCCCGCTAGTCCTAGGAAGCTTCTGATCTCACTGGCGTTCTTAGGTCTTTTCCAGTTACTCACAGCCTCTATCTTGCTGGGGTCTACCATAACACCATCCTTGGAGATGATATGACCCAGAAAGGACACCTGATCGAGCCAGAATTCACACTTTATGAACTTGGCGTACAGCTGGTTCTGCTGAAGGATCTGTAGTACTATCTTCAGGTGCTCTGCGTGTTCTTCCTGAGTTCTGGAATAGATAAGAATGTCGTCAATGAACACGATAACAAACTTATCTAAGTATTCCCTAAATACTCTGTTCATGAGATCCATGAAGGTAGTTGGAGCATTTGTCACGCCAAAGGGCATGACTACGAACTCATAATGTCTGTATCTGGTCCTGAAGGCTGTCTTGGGTATATCACCTTCTTTAACTCTAACCTGGTGATATCCTGACCGGAGGTCTATTTTAGAGAACACTGCTGCTCCCTTTGGTTGATCAAACAGGTCATCTATTCTGGGAAGAGGATACCTGTTCTTGATCGTGACTTGGTTCAATTCTCTGTAATCTATACACAGGCGCATGCTCCCGTCCTTCTTCTTCACGAACAATACAGACGCTCCCTATGGTGAGTGACTAGGACGTATGAAGCCCTTGTCAAGCAGCTCCTGTAGTTGCTCCTGAAGTTCCTTCAGTTCTGTTGGAGCCATGCGGTAAGGTGCTTTGGAGATGGGATTTGGACCGAGAATGAGTTCTATCTCAAATTCAATCTCCCTGTCTAGTGCTAGGCCTGGTAACTCTTCAGGGAAGACTGCTGGGTAGTCACATACAACTCGGACCCCTTCTAGCCTTTGGTCCTTGTCCTGTCTGGTATTGACTACATGCGCTAAAAATCCTGTACATCCTAAATCTAGCAATTTCTGTGCTTTCAGAGCTGAGAGAAATTTCTTGGCTTTTCTCTTTGGTTCTCCGCTATACTCAAATTGTACTCCTGCTTCAGGTTGGAATATAACTTTCTGTTTACGGCACTCGATAGAGGCACTGCATCTGATCAGGAAGTCCATTCCAAAAATGACATCGTAATCAATCATATCTAGCACTATTAGATCATAAAAGAGTTCTCTGTCTGCTATAATGACTGGCACTGCTCTGAGCCAGTGCGTGGATGCCATGATTTCTCCCGAAGGTAGTGTTGTCAGAAACTGACCACTGAGTACCTCTGGAGGTATCGCTAACTTTTCGGAAAACGCCCTGGATATATAAGAATGGGTTACCCCAGTATCGAATAAGACAGTTGTACTTTGCTGTAAAATACTGATCTGACCTGTAACAACTATCGAGGCATTCGCCACATCCTCTCTGGTGAGTGAATAGATCCTCACGTTCGTCATGGCTGAGGGGGCTTCTAGTCTGCCCTGGCTGATGTATGGACCATCTAAAGCAGCCTGCATCTGGTGTAACTGGGCTGGCTGGCCTCCATACTGAATCGGCTGTGGTTGAGGAAAACCGGTCTTGTTCGGGCACTGCTTAGCCATATGCCCCTCTTGTCCACATTCGAAGCATCCTCGTGTGCCCTTGCGACAAACTCCTGGGTGGAATTTCCCACAAGTAGAACACTTGGGATAACTAGGCTGTTTGCTGGCTGGTCCTCCTTTTGGGTAACTCCCTGGTTTGCATTTGCTGCTGGAGTTCCCTTTCCAGTTAGAGCTGTGGCCCTAGTGTTTCTGAGTACCTGAGCTTCCCTGACCTTTGGACTCTGAGAGGACTTGCTTCTGCTGTTTGATATTGTTCTGGTAGTGCTCGGTGGTTAGAGCACTGCTTACTAGTTCTTCAGTGGTTTGCGGCCTATGGACGTTGCTGGCCACGTTCATTGCTATTTCCGGCCTTAGCATCTTAAGCATCAACCGGACTCGTTCTTTTTCAGTGCTGACTAGTTCAGGGCATAGACGAGCCAATTTGTTGAATTTCTTCACAGCTTCCTCCACTGAAAGGTTGCCCTAGCGAAATTCAGTGAACTCGTCGTAGTGGCGGTTTGTAACCCACATGTGAAAGAACTCTTCAAAGAATTCTCTCTCGAAGTCAGCCCATGTCATCTGGTTCACTGGGTGCTTCACCTTAATTCTTTCCCACCACATACGTGCGTCTCCTGTTAGGCAGAAGGAGGCGCATTTCACCTTTTCAACCTTTGGCCAGTCCAGAAGCTCCATCGTGCTCTCAGTGTTTTGAACCAGGCTTGGGCGTCCCATGGTTCACTAGTGTCTGGGAAGTTCTCTGGCTTGATTCTCTGCCACTGGATCAGATAGGCTTCTCCCTTTGCCCCTGCTGCTGGGGCTACCGGTGCTGCAGGTTGGACTGATGGAACCTCTATCACTACTGCGGTTGCTAAGTTAGGTTCTGGTGTGACAGTGGGAGTGTTCTGCTGATTAGCCCTTAAGGTGGCTATCTCCTGTTGCTGTTCAACTAACTGCTTTTGTAACTGAGCCACTACTGCTGTAAGGTCTGGAGGAGGCACTGAGCTGCCTGCCTCATGCTGAGGCTCAGCAGTTGGTGTCTTTCTAGCTGGGCGTTCTCGTACCATTTTCTAAAGAAATAGAGGACATACATAACTAATAGGATCATATTGCATAACTATTGTTATCATGTTAGGTACTATCATACATATATAAGCATGCTTTAGTTATTTAGGAACATGAAAACAAACAAAACATAAATGAAGTGAGAGATGTTCTTACTTGGAAGCTGAAGGTTCAATGCTGATCTGTGTGTAGGAATTATGGAATTTTACTTTGATACCACTCTGTAACGACCCGCCTCCTACTAACTAAGCTGTAAGGCTGGGGGTTACATTATACTGTTGCTAACTATTCTTAATGTGCGGAAAGCTGTACTAATTAAATTCTTACTCTGCTAATGACCATTACAGTCTGTAAGATTAGGTTCAAAGACCTTTCTATTAACAGACATACACTAGGGAAGGAACCCAAAATTTCTACTTGATAAAAAAAAAACTGAAATGAGAACCTTCCAGCTGAAATCAGACACTCCAATCGATCGGCTGATCGATTGGAGTCATCTGATCGATTCAGCGTGCTACTGTGCACGGACAAAATTCTGGATCGATCGACTGATCGATCTAGCCTGACTAATCGATCCAGGGATCAATTCAGCATGCTACTGTGCACGGACAAAATTCTGGATCGATCGGCTGATCGATCCAGCCTGACTAATCGATCCAGGGATCGATTTGGAAGCTCTCTGTTCGCGGGAGCTAATTCCTCGATCGATCGGTTGATCGATCCATTAACTCTCTGTTCGCGACAAAACGCTACCGGATCGATCGGCTGATCGATCCAGAAGCTTACTATTCGCGAAAACGAGCTCCCCAATTGATCAGCTGATCGATTGAGGGCCCTCCAATCGATCGGCTGATCGATTGGGGTTTCTGATTTCGCTGCTGAGCTCTGATTTCGGCACTGTTTCGTGCACAAATCACATATATTAACTCTATAAGCATAAAGCGAAACTACCAGGCATATCACTACTCATAGTTTGCTATCTACTATTAAACTTAGTGCATGCTTCACCTTTCATGCTACTTAAACATTCTAAAGTATGGAAAAATAACCAAAATCAGAAATGCTAAATTTCAGGTTTGCTAGTTCCCAAGCATCTTTATTCCAAGTTCCTATCACACACATCTTCATCGCATTGACCTCCAGTCTCCGTTAATCCATCTTTCCTTTACCTTTATCTGTAGTATAAGGAAAAGAAGTATCTGTAAGCTTGGGAGCTTAGTAAGAAACCATCTACCTCACAAAAACATGCACACGATGAAAACATGTTTTTTTTTTACGAATGTTATTTAAAACATATGCTGAACATGTTAAAGCATGGCTTACTGAAATTACTAACATGAATACCAAAAACATGTCATCAAAACTAATCATGGGATATCCTTAAGAAAGTGCTAAACTGGAACATAAACTGAGCTGAACTGAACTAAGCTAATACTGAATTTAAATCATGTTCACATAACTGATTGTGAGTTTTTGAAAGCTGTTTATCATAAATAGATGAAAATACTAATCATGCTGCTGATGGGCCCGATAACTGTACTTGCTATGCGCGCATCCCTAACTAGATCCGAGGTAGCAAATCCCGAATCTAGTAGGGTTTACTAGGTTATCTAAACCTAGGGACGACTATGGGAGCCCAACCCAAGGACATCTAGTCCAGTACAGTGCCACTGATAAATGTAAAATACTGGATCATAAGCTAATTAATTTATCTTGCTTTCACTAGGTTATCAGAACCTAGAGCTAGGTTATCTAAACCTAGAGGCGACTATGGGAGCCCACCCATTGGACCGTAGTCCCATATAAGATGAAGCAAGACTAAATATGCTATTTTAAATGCTTCCACTGCATTTACTGAGCTATTAAAATGTCTACTGTAGCATTTTACTGAGCTAAACATTTTATCAAACACTTGGTGTGCACTAGAACACACCCTACGTACTGAAAATCTGCATACGACTAAACTAATGCATAAAAACATACGGATAGCCATTATACTGCAGGTGAGGGGTTTCTTACTTCCTGTGCTAGTTTTCCTTACGATCTGATCGCTAGGTTTTTCCGGAAAGGCGATCTTCTCGACGATCCTCCTACGTCTACGTGTTCTTCTCACGGAGGGAAGCGTCCTCGTACCGGAGTTGTCGCCGGAAAGTGCTCCTATAGCCCTTGGGACGGAACCCTAGCCCCTTTGGCTTGGTGCGCCGAGAGAAGAAGAGAAGGGAGAGGGGGCGGCGTGTAAGGGTTTGAGGAGAGAAAGTTGCGTTAAAAATAATTTCCCACTTAATAATTTTCCAATTTATATTAAGTGGTTTATTCGGCCAACTTAAATATAAATATAATGGTTTCCCTCTTCTTTCAGCACACCCCTGCTGGGGCCTTCTGGTTACTAGAGTTATCTATAAGACGTAGAGTCCCATAGGTCTCGGGTTCAATTCCCGCTTAGGCTATTCTCCGGTTTCTACTTATTTTTGCTACTTCGGCTATTCTAAAAATTCTATAAAAATATTCTAAAATTCTAGAAAAATAATAGAATATTTCTAAAATTACTTGGAAAATTTTCGGGCGTTACAATCATACAAAAATTTTGTACAAGTGTCGAACCTTTCCTTAAATAACCTATTGTGTTCTTTAGAAGTTAAATTAGGAATCGCAGACGGAACTTAACATCATTGATTCCAAATTTAACTTATCTGTTCTTAATGGTTTAGATTTGAATCGCAAGCAGAATTTAACACTATTGATTCAAATTCACCTATGTTATTAATTTCATTAAATATTAATTTACAAAATTGGCTTCCAGGATTGCATGGTGTGACACATGGCCTTCTTGGATATGGGAGCAACCACCCCCGCCTAGACAAAGCCTTTTAAGGAAAGGTAATATTTAATTTCCTTAAATAACTCTAGGTTAACCAAAAAGAACAATAGAATCACAAATTCAAAAAAGAAGAAAATACAAACTCAAAAAACTAATTCAAAAAATTAGATCTAATTGTCTTTTGTATTTAGAATTCTTACAAAGAAAATAACTAGTATTGGCTTCTAGGATTGCATGGTGTGGCACATGGCCTTCTTGGATATGGGAGCAACCACCCCCGCCTAGACAAAGCCTTTTAAGGAAAGGTAATATTTAATTTCCTTAAATAACTCTAGGTTAACCAAAAAGAACAATAGAATCACAAATTCAAAAAAAAAGAAAATACAAACTCAAAAAACTAATTCAAAAAATTAGATCTAATTGCCTTTTGTATTTAGAATTCTTACAAAGAAAATAACTAGTATGATGCGGAAGAAAATTACTAGTTATACCTTCTCTTTGTAAGCTAATGACCTCAAGATCTTCTGCCGTATTCTTCGCCTCACCTTGAACGTTGTGTGGGCGACGATCCTCCAAGATGAACACCACCCAAAAGCTTCTTCCTCTTCTTCCAAAATCCAGCCACCACCACCACCAAGGAGAAGAGAGCAAAAGGGAAAAGAGAAGGGAGAGGGCCGACCACACCAAGAGAGTCTCCAAGCAAGAGAATAAGAGTTGTTTTTCATGAGGCCTCCTCACCCCTTCTTTTATATTACTTGCCCAAGGCAAATAAGGAAAAACTTTTTACAAAAAATAAAATCATCCTCTAGTTTTTCCTTTTCCCTTTTTATTTTTCCTTTTCTTTCCTCTTGATTGAATCAATCACCAAATCAATTAGATGATGATTTTTTTTATAATTGGCCGGCCCCTTGCTTGGGCTCCAAGCAAGGTGGCCGGCCACCACATCAAGAATAAGGAAATATATTGATCCGGTAGTAAGAGTGGGCCCCCCCCTTCTTGCAAAGTCAACGCCAAGTGGAAGTCACCGGAACAGCCGCCCACCCAGAGGAGAGTGTGGTCCGACCGGACGGACGGCCGTAGACGGCCGGTCCGATTGGACTGTCGGCCGGTCGATGGAATCGAGTACCTGGAGGGGTCCGGCCGGCTCGCACTTATAGTTGGGAGGCACCCTGTCAAATCGGGGTTCCGACGCTCAGTTAAAAAGGTCATGGACCGAGCTGACCTTTTGACCGACCGCAGTCATAAAGCACCCCTGTTAGTCTCCACAAAGCACAAGTAAACCATTGCGGATGTCCGGTCGGATGTTTAGGTATCCGTCCGCTCGGACTACAAGTTTGGAGCAAAGGAAAAGGCCAGAGGATTTCTTTCTTTGACAACCTGTAGGTTTCACGTGTGTGCCATGCTCCAAATCTTGTGACAGGGGATTCTGCTGTCCCATCAAGGGCATGCTTTGACTGTAGCGATATGGGTCAGGTAAACTTTCTGACAGCCGCGTACCTAGGAAAGGACAGAGGACACTTATGCACTTCGGGATTCCGTTGTCCCATCGAGGGCATGCTCTGACTGTAGCGGTAGGGGTCAGGTAAGCTTTCTGACAGCCGCATACCTAGGAAAGGACAGAAGACACTTATGCATTTCGGTACGCGTGCCCAAACTTGACACCGCTCTATATAAAGAACCTCAGGTTTCACCGGCAGGAGAATTCTGGTACGTACTCTGAGACTTCTGGAGCCACCTTGTTCATCGTGATTTACCTGACTTGAGCGTCGGAGGGTCGTCGCTGGGAATCCCCTTCCCAGCTCGACTTCTGTGCAGGATAGCCGGAGCATCTCGACACTAGTTGGAGATCTACATCAGCGAGCCTTGGAGCGCCACGTGCCCAGCGTCTGTTGACTTCTGGTTCGGACAGGATCAAATTGGCACCGTTTGTGGGAACGCTCCTGCATCCGATCGGAGACAATGGACGAGGCTGGACGACAACACACGGTGACGCTTTCAACAGAAGAACTCGACGCCCTGGTCGAGATAAGGGCCGCCAAACTCATAGAGCAAAAACAAAAAGCATCCGCCGAGCGGGCGGAGCAGCAAGCAACATCTGCGTCTCATGGCCGAGCGGAAGCACCTCAAGCCACCGTCGCATTCCACCGAGCCTTGTTTCGCACTCCTGAAGCCGCACCAGCTCGAAGAGATAGAGGCTCCTCTTCAGATGAAATGCCAAGGCGGGATGACAGAAAAGGGAAAGCCCCCCGGGCAGACTCATCTCCCGAGCGGACCAATCGCCAATTCTCGGAAGATATTTTACGAGACCCTCTGCCCAAGCACTACGTGCCTCCGACGATCGGCGAATACAATGGAACAACGGACCCGGATGATCATCTGGGTAAGTTCGATAATACAGCCACGCTCCATCAGTACACAGATGGAGTAAAGTGTAGAGTTTTCCTTACCATCCTCTCGGGATCGGCTCAACGGTGGTTTCGAAGGTTGCCGGACGGATCCATCACGAGCTTCAAGGAATTCCGAACGGCCTTCCTCCACCACTTCGCCAGTAGTCGGCGCTATCAAAAGACAAGTGTCAGCTTGTTTGCCATCAAGCAAGAGCCGAAAGAATCGCTTCGAGGCTATATTCAGCGATTCAACCAAGTGGCGATGGATATCCCGACGGCCACATCGGAGATGATGATGAATGCCTTCACGCAAGGCCTTGTGGATGGGGACTTCTTCCGGTCGCTCATCCGAAAGCCGCCCCGAGATTATGATCACATGCTACATCGGGCCAACGAATATATAAATGTGGAAGAAGCGCAAGCCGAGCGCGCACCTGTTCATGCCGAGCGGAAACAGCACACCGCTCAGCAGCCACCCAGAGGACCGAGGGCCGAAGCAATTCGATCCCCTCACGTCAGATCGCACGTACAAGAAGTGGCTGCCGCTCGGCCCAAGCCAAAGAAGAGGTGGACCCCTATGTTCTGCAAATTCCACCAAACAGATACGCACAACACGAGGGATTACCGAAGCCTTCCCTTTGTGTCCAATCCTGTTCCCCGGAGAGCCGAACGACGGTCTCCTCCCCTCGACAGGAGGCAAAGGACCCAGGAAGCCGACCGGACCCGCATAGAGAGGCGACATCACCAGACGTCCGATCGGCATAGATCCCCAAGACAGGAGAGTCGCCGGACGTCCAGAGAACGGTCCCGACCGTCCGCTCGGGAGGAGGAAAATAGAAGCAATACTTCCCGGGGCGAGATCAACGTTATTGCTGGCGGACCGACCGGAGGAGATTCCAACAGAGCCCGAAAGGCGGCCGTCCGGCAGCTGCAGATCCACACGGTCGGCTGTAGCCAAGAGCGGGCAAGTGGACCGGAAATCACTTTCGGGCCTGGAGACTTGGAAGGAGTAGAAGTGCCCCATGACGACGCGCTGCTCATTAAAGCGGTAATAGCAAATTACACTATTCATCGCATATTCGTTGACATAGGGAGCTCGGTCAACATCATATTCAAGAAGGCGTTCGATCAGCATCAAATTGATCGAGCCGAGCTGCTGCCCATGACTACCCCGCTCTACGGGTTTACGGGCAACGAAGTTCAGCCGTTCGGACAGATCCGGCTGGCCACCTCACTGGGGGAAGAGCCGCTCAGGAGGACCAGGACAATAAACTTCGTGGTGGTCGACTCTCCATCATCCTACAATGTCATTCTGGGACGACGTGCCGAGCGGTTGTTTCAACCTTCCACCAGAAGATAAAGTTCCCCGTGGAAGACAAAGTAGGAGAAGTGCGTGGAGATCAACTAGCAGCTCGGCGATGCTATATAGAGATGATCCGAGCAGAAGCTTCTTCCGCTCGGAAGGCCCCCCGAATCGAGGTACACGCCATAACCGAGAAACCTCCTGCTTTAATTTATGATGAAAAGGAGGAAGTTCAGATCCATCCGACCCGATCGGAGGCCACCACTTTCATCGCCTCGGATCTAGAGGAAAAACAGAAGAAGAAGCTGATCCAATGCCTCCAGCAAAATCATGATGTCTTTGTTTGGTCGACACACGAGTTGCCCGGAATTTCGCCGAGCCTAGCGCAGCATGAGTTGCATGTCCGACCTGACGCTCGGCCAGTAAAGCAGAAAAAAAGAGATTTTAGCGCCGAGCAGAATGCCATAATCCGGGCGGAAGTAGAGAAACTTCTGGAGGCCGGCCACATACGCGAGGTGCAGTTCCCGAGCTGGCTAGCCAACGTGGTATTGGTCTCCAAGCCGGGCGGCAAGTGGAGAGTTTGCATTGACTTTCGGGACTTAAACAAAGCATGTCCCAAAGATTTTTATCCTCTGCCCCGGATAGATCAGCTGGTGGACTCTACGGCCGGCTGTGAATTAATTTGCATGCTCGACGCCTACCAGGGCTATCACCAGGTACCGCTCGCCCGCGAAGATCAGGAAAAGGTTAGCTTCGTGACTGTCGACGGCACTTACTGTTACAACGTGATGCCGTTCGGATTGAAGAATGCCGGGGCCACCTATCAACGCTTGATGAACAAAGTGTTCAGGGAGCAGATAGGGCGGAATCTGGAAGTTTATGTGGACGACATTCTTATTAAATCCGTCCTAGCGGTAGATCTCTTTAAAGACATGGAAGAGACATTCCGAACGCTGCGCAAATACAGAGTCAAGCTGAATCCCCAGAAGTGCCTGTTCGGAGCAAAGGGAGGACGTTTCTTGGGATACGTAGTGACCGAGCGGGGAATCGAAGCCAACCCCGGCAAGGTGAAAGCTCTGCAAGACATGCTTCCTCCCAGAAACACAAGGGAAGTGCAACGGTTGACCGGTCGGATAACTGCTTTGTCCAGATTCATCTCCAAAACTGCCGACCGGAGCCTGCCATTCTTCAAGATCCTGCGCAAGGCTACTAAGTTCCAGTGGAACGAAGAGTGTGACCGAGCATTTGAAGAGTTGAAAACATATCTGAATTCTCTGCCTATACTTGTCAAGCCGATCGGGGGTGAGTCACTTTATATGTATCTATCGTCAACTGAGCATGCTGTAGGCTCAGCACTTGTGAGGGCGAACGGTGAAGAGCAACCGGTGTATTTTCTGAGCCATATTTTGAAAGATGCTGAATCTCGCTACACCGGGCTCGAGAAGTTGGCCTTTCGACCGTATTTCTTGGCCCACACAATCATTGTCCGGACGAACAGTCCACTCGGAAGAGTCCTGTTGAATCCAGAAGCGTCCGGACGGCTTATCAAGTGGACGACAGAATTAAGCGAGTTTGACATCCAGTACCAGCCCCGCTCGGCGATTAAAGCCCAATCCTTGGCTGATTTTGTGACCGAAGTGCAGAGGCCCGAGCCGGAAGCTCTGTGGAGGATATATGTGGATGGGTCTTCCACTCGACTCGGAAGCGGGATTGGGATATTACTTATCTCACCGCAAGAAGAAAAGATGCACCTATCCGTCCGGCTGGACTACAAGGCCACCAACAATGAGGCAGAGTATGAGGCCCTTATAGCCGGATTACAGGCAGCACGGCATGTGGGAGCCGGTCGGGTGACTCTCTATTCGGATTCACAGTTGGCCGCTCAGCAACTTTTGAAATCAACTGTGTTCGGCTTAAACTCTACGCTGAGGCCTTTGAAAAACTCAAAGCTACTTTCCGAGAAGTGCTTATTCAGAAGATTCCCCGAACGGAGAACCAGGCGGCCGATGAGTTGGCCAAACTCGCGAGCTCAATAACGCCGGTCGCCATTCAGCAGCCAATTGAAAAAACGCTGATGGTGGCGCATGTCGACCGGATGCAAGGCCTCGCGTTTCCAAGTGACTGGAGGACACCTATTATAGAATTCCTCCGTTCGGGCACCACACCATCCGATGAATATGCGGCCCGGCTCCTCGTAAGAAGAGCCGGTCGGTTTACACTCATCGGAGATCGCCTTTACAAGAAAGCTCGCGTCCTTTTGAAATGTAAGCTCGGAGGACTCACTTACATCCTCCGTGAAGTACATCAAGGATCATGTGGAGGTCATCCGCGATCGTTAGCCAAGAAGATCCTCTTGGCGGATACTTTTGGCCAACTTTACAAGCGGATGCCGCTCGGACAGTATCTACATGCCTTTCATGCCGAATATCACAACTTCTCCCACCGACCGCCAGAGGAGATGAAGGCATCAACCATCTCATGGCCGTTCGATCGCTGGGGAATGGATATTGTGGGTCCATTTCCATGGCGGCCGGGCAGAGGAAATTTTTACTAGTGGCGGTAGACTATTTCTCCAAGTGGGTGGAGGCCGAACCGCAAAGATCATCGAGCAAATGGTTAAAAATTCATCTGGCAACACATCATTTGTCGGTTCGGCATCCCTCGCTGACTGACAACGGGCGGCAGTTCACAGGGAAGATGTTGGAGGATTGGTGCCAAAGCTACGGCATTAAGCAACATTTCACGTCCGTGGCCTATCCTCGAGCAACGGTCGTGAAGTCGCCAACCGGAAATTCTTCGCTCGGCTCGACCATTTGGGAGGGAGTTGGCCGGATGAAGTGCCGAACGTCTTGTGGGCTATCCGAATGACGCCAAAAGAAGGGACGGGAGTCACACCGTTCCATTTGGTATATGGCGGTGAGGCTGTCATACCGGTCGAAGTCGGCGTTGAGTCGGTCAGGATCCGTAACTATGATGATGACAACACCGAACGAAGAAACATGGAGCTGGACTTGGTAGAAGAGGAGAGGGCAAAGGCGTCCGTTCGGTGATGGCACCGTCAACGGATGAAGCAAAACTACAACCTCCGAGATCATTCCAAGTCGGCGATCTTGTCTCGAAGAAAGTCAAGCCGGTCGCGACGTCGGCAAGCTTGAAGCGCCATGGGCAGCCCTTTCAAAATCATCGAAAGCTCCGCTCGGCGCTATTATCTGGATGAGGACGGACGGCAGCTAGATAGGCCGTGGAGCGAACCACCTCCAGCCTTACGGCGGGGTGAAAGGTGTATCATGTAAATCACCCTGTATTTCATTTTTCGACTAAATACTTGAAATGCAGAGATGAAAAGTCAAAGGAGCGAATAGAAAGCGAAGGCCCCGAGCCGATCGGCCGAGAGGTTTATGTGGTTAAGACTTGTAAGCAAATAACCCGTGCCGTTCGGTAGGAAGTAAATTGGTCGAGCCAAACGCTCAAAGACGAAGGCCCGGCCGGAGGTAAATGGGTCGAGCCAAACGCTCAAGATCGAAGGCCCCGTGCCATTCGGACGGAGGTATATTATCCGAGCCAAAATACTCGATGAAGTAGATCCTGAGCCGTGCGGCCAGGAAGGCATTATCCAAGCTGGGGAAAGGCAAAGAGCTACACCGAACGGAAGTGTCAAAATTAGCCTTGACGACCGCCTAGCCCAGACGTTAAATCAGAGCCGCGCCGACCGCTATAAATATCCGCGCCGACGAGCACCGCCGTTAAAGATCAAGAGACGAGCCGGCGCCTATAAACCCTCCGAGCGGAAGACCGACGAGCACCGCGTTAAAGATCAAGAGACGAGCCGGCGTCTATAAACCCTCCGAGCGGAAGACCGACGAGCACCGTCGTTAAAGATCAAGAGACGAGCCGGCGTCTATAAACCCTCCGAGAGGAAGACCGACGAGCACCGTTAAAGATCAAGAGACGAGCCGGCGTCTATAAACCCTCCGAGCGGAAGACCGACGAGCACCGTCGTTAAAGATCAAGAGACGAGCCGCCTATAAACCCTCCGAGCGGAAGACCGACGAGCACCGCTGTTAAAGATCAAGAGATGAGCGGCGTCTATAAACCCTCCGAGCGGAAGACCGACGAGCACCGTCATTAAAGATCAAGAGACGAGTGGCGTCTATACCCTCCGAGCGGAAGACCGACGAGCACCGTCGTTAAAGATCAAGAGACGAGCTGCCTATAAACCCTCCGAGCGGAAGACCGACGAGCACCGTCGTTAAAGATCAAGAGACGAGCCGGCGTCTATAAACCCTCCGAGCGGAAGACCGACGAGCACCGTCGTTAAAGATCAAGAGACGAGTCGGCGTCTATAAACCCTCCGAGCGGAAGACCGACGAGCACCGTCGTTAAAGATCAAGAGACAAGCCGGCGTCTATAAATAGTCCGGGCGGACTAACAGACGAGCTCCGTCGTTAAAAATCGAGAGACGAGTCGGCGTCTATAAATAATCCGAGCAGGCCAACCGTCGAGCTCCGAGGTTGAACATCGAGAGGTTCGGATCGTCTCATAACCAGCGATTCTTGGTAGCAACACAGAATTATGTGCGGCCGAACGGAAGAGCTGGAGAAAATACTCCAGCGATTCTCCAAAGGTGTGATGTGACAGGAGATGAGCGGACAGCACAAGTGTTAGCAAGGGGACAGTGCAAGAAGATAAAATACACTAAAGGAAAGCATTTCATTAAAATTAAAACCTTAGGCCGAGTGGCCTAAATACAAAAGGGTTCATGATCAGCCGAGCGGCTAAATTACAAGAATTACTCGATGTAGTTATAGAGGTCCCTCGGAATGTTGCTCAGAAGCTCCACCTGATCGCCGCCCGGAATATTGGTGGACTCCGGAAGAAGGCCCTTCGACTTCAGATAGGTCATAGTAGCCGTAATTGCCAAGTCGAAAGCCGAGTACATCCGCTCGCAAATTTTCTCCGAGAACTCGGGCGATCGGATGTGGCTTTGTCGGAGAGCGGCGACTCGGCTCGGCATCCCGGTATTCTTTGAAGGTTTCGGAGCTTGGAGGGCCTCATTCAGACGCTTGATCTTCTCCGATCACCGAGCAACCGCTTTTCTCCCGATCGAGCCGCCGCCTCTTTATCTTCGACTCGTGCCCCGGCCTCCACGCTTTTCTTCTCCAGATCGGAGATGGTCGTGTTCTTCCGAGTGGTGGCGAGTTATCTTTGTGTCAAGCGACTTGACCGTCGCCGACTCGGCCTGCATGGGCCCGTCATTGTTTTCTTCCGCCAGCCCAGAGTTTGAGCTTTCCTCTTTTGCACCTGAGTAGGAAGGTCCTTGGGAGCCGCTCGGACCACCTGCCGCCCGCAGTTGCCTTATCTCCTCGTCCGCCATAGCCAGACGGCTGGAAACTGCTATCTCTTCCACCCACCTCTGAAACGAGAAGGCGCAGTTGTTAGAAGCCGAGCGGAAATATTTTAGGCAAAACAAAAAACAAAAAACAACGAAGAACTTACCCCCGTAGCCGCTTGCATGTGGCTGTTGGCTAAGTTCTGGAGAGGGATCAGTGCTACGCGCGCCCGAGCGTCGGCCCACATCTCGGCGAGGGGCCCTTTCAAAGTAATAGTGTGCTCGGGCACGGTTGTCCGGTCAGCTTCTGGCAGCAACTCTTCAGTAGGGAGATGAAGAGTAGCCCGTACTGTGCGGCCATGACCAGGGATCGCCCGACCGGGATCAGAAGCTGGCGCAGAAGATCGCGAATGGATGGTCGAACGTTGGACTGAACGGCGAGCAGGGGGGAGAGTGTCGACCGGAGTGGCCTCGACCGGAGTGGCCTCGACCGGAGCAGTCAGCTCGTCCCAGTCAGAAGGCGTCCGGTCGGACGAAATGGTCTCGGGCACAGGCGCCTTCCCTTTCGCAGTCGAGGCGGCCCGGTCAGAGGGTTGGACCGCGGAGGTAGCCGAGCGTAGCGGGGTCTCCACTCGGCGTCTCTTTTGCAACGGCTGATCCTCCTCCCGAACGGACCCTTCCTCGGGGGCCGTTGGTTCCCTGGAGGGGGTAGCTCCGCTGTCCACCTGCTGTTGAGAGGCCTGAGCGGCCGATTCAGCCTGGGTGCCGCTTTCTCCTTCGTGAGAATTTGCCGCCACAGCCTCCAGCGCTGCTGCCTTTCTCTTTAGAACGCCGGCCATCACCGAGTCCATGACGATGTCACCTGCAGGAAGAGAAAAAGAAATCGGTTAGCAATTAAAGCAAGTGCCAAAGCAAAGTTCTTACCGAAGCCGGTCGGAAGTGGGGTCCGTATAGGACTCAGCCCAAAAATGTACATCACTCCCTCGTGAAGAAGCTTGTTGATGTCAAGCCGTAGACCGGCTAGTACATTTGCGGCGTGAAGATAATCCGGCCGGTCTTGAATTTCTTCGATTCGAGGGGAGGTAGACCGACTTGCCACCGGGTCGGAAAGTTTGGATGACTGGCATGGAGGTAGAATAATAGTCCTTCCAATGTTTATTGGAAGTGGGTAGTTTATTGAAGAAGACCAGACCGGGCCGAGCTTGGAACATAAAGGTGCCCGGCTCGGCTTGCTTAGGATAATAGAAAGAAGACCTCCGGTCGGAGGGGATGTTGTGAATCTTAAACAAAACGACAACGCCGCAGAGCAGATGAAAGGTATTTGGTACTAAACTGCCGAGCGGCACGCTAAAATAGTTCTGACGTCTACTATAAAAGGATGTACGGGGAACCGCAGACGATGAATTGGTCGAGCAGAAGAGGCATATAGCCCCATAGCAGATAAGGCACAGTGTACTCGATAGATGAAGATCGACCGAACGAAATAGTCAAAATATCAAATTTGTTCAAACGAGATCGCATGGTAGTATACCATGGGCCTAAAGATTGTTCTTCGGGATGAGAAGAACTGGCCATGATCGGGACAGAAGAAATCAAAAAGGAAGTTTCAAAGACGAGGAAATGGAGTTTCAAAAACTAGAGCAGAAGTGCGAATTAGATATCGGAAAGGAAAAAGGAGAGATCTAAAACCTTACTGGGGAAGAGGGATCGAAGAAAGGCGCCGGATAGCGTCAAAGGGCGTGCGAGATCGCCGGAGCTCCAGAGCGCAGAAAGCAACAGTAGAGGTGACGGAGGCGTGTGAAGGTGAGGAGGAAATGAAGAATTTATAGGGTGAGGGTCGGGCGGCCTCCACCGTCGGATCCAGGTCACGGGAATCAATGCATACATCTAGCCGTTTATTTCGAATTGCTTCGGTCACATCAAAATATCATGCAACCGCCTCCGTACTCTGATGGCATTGCTCCACGTGGCAGTCAATCATTCGGAGCATTTAATGAAGGTATGATCGACATTGATGTCGAAGATTGGCGCAGAACGCAAGGAGATCCGGCGAAAGCCATCATTGATTCATTCAAGGATATCTCTGCCGCTGACCGGGCGGAGAGTATTAGCATGGAGGAGCCGTCGGCTAGACTCACAATCCAGTTAGTCCGCCTCACTAGACTTGAAGGGAAGGCAAGTGATCCGGTTGTAAGAGTGGGCCCCCCCCTTCTTGCAAAGTCAACGCCAAGTGGAAGTCACCGAAACAGCCGCCCACCCAGAGGAGAGTGTGGTCCGATCGGACGGACGGCCGTAGACGGCCGGTCCGATTGGACTGCCGGCCGGCCGATGGAATCGAGTACCCGGAGGGGTCCGTCCGGCTAGCACTTATAGTTGGGAGGCACCTGTCAAATCGGGTTCACGCCGCTAAAAGGTCATGGACCGAAATGACCTTTTCGACCGACCGCACCATAAAGCACCCTCGCTTGTTAGTCTCCACAAAGCACAAGTAAACCATTGCGGATGTCCGGTCGGATGTTTAGGTATCCGTCCGCTCGGACTACAAGTTTGGAGCAAAGGAAAAGGCCGAGGATTTCTTTCTTTGACAACTGTAGGTTTCACGTGTGTGCCATGCTCCAAATCTTGTGACAGGGGATTCTGCTGTCCCATCGAGGGCATGCTTTGACTGTAGCGATATGGGTCGTAAACTTTCCGACAGCTGCATACCTAGGAAAGGACAGAGGACACTTATGCACTTCGGGATTCCGCTGTCCCATCGAGGGCATGCTCTGACTGTAGCGATAGGGGTCAGGTAAGCTTTCTGACAGCCGCATACCTAGGAAAGGACAGAGGACACTTATGCACTTCGGTACGCGTGCCCAAACTTGACACCGCTCTATATAAAGAACCTCAGGTTTCACCGGCAGGAGGATTCTGGTACGTACTCTGAGACTTCTGGAGCCACCTTGTTCATCGTGATTTACCTGACTTGAGCGTCGGAGGGTCGTCGCTGGGAATCCCCTTCCCGGCTCGACTTCTGTGCAGGATAGCCGGAGCATCTCGACACTAGTTGGAGATCTACATCAGCGAGCCTTGGAGCGCTACGTGCCCAGCGTCTGTTGACTTCTGGTTCGGACAGGATCATATATTTTTTAAAAACTTTTACAAGAAGAAATCCTCTTATAAAATTTACAAGCTCTCTTTCCTAAAGTAGGAGTTAAAAAAGGAAAGTTCTAAAAATTAAAACCATGTTTTAAAATTTAAAACTTCTCTAATAAAATTTCCTTTTTTAATATGGTGATAGAAAATTTAAATTTTAAAACTTATCCTCCTTTTTTTCTTAAACCATGATGATGGTTAAAAAAAGGAAAGTTTTAAAAATTTTTAAACTTTATTTTAAAACATGTGACCTAATTCAAATAAGGAAAGTTTTAAAATTAAAATATCTCTTTTAAAACTTATAGTTTTCTACAAAGAGGAGATTTTTAAAATTCAAAACAACCCTCTTTGTATGAATTATTGTGGCCGACCCCTACTAGCTTGGTCACCAAGCAATAGGGCCGACTCCTATAGAAGAGGATGTGGCCGGCCCTTGCTTGGTCACCAAGTATTAGACCGGCCCACTTCTTGGACACCAAGAAAGCCTTACATTTGGATGGACTTGAGGCTATAATGAGGCTACGACAGGGACCTAGAGGAGAAATTGGTTTTGGCCTTCCGATGAGCTTGAGTATCCCGTGTTCGCCCCGAACACACAACTCAAGTTCATCGATAACAACTCATTCCACTAGAGAGTTATTATCGTACTACCGCACCAATCCCAAATTACATTATGGACTCCTTCTTATCATGAGTGTGTTAGTCTCCCTATGTTTAAATTACGAATGTCCACTAATTAAGTAAGTTACTGACAACTCACTTAATTAATATCTAGCTCCAAGAGTAGTACCACTCAACTTCATCGTCATGTCAGACTAAGTCCACCTACAGGGTTTAACATGACAATCCTTATGAGCTCCTCTTGGGGACATTCTCAAACTAGATTACTAGGACACAGATTCCTTCTATAATCAACAATACACACTATAAGTAGTATCATTTCTCAACTTATCGGGCCTATTGATTTATCGAGCTAAATCTCATCCTTTGATAAGTTAAAGAAATAAATGCTAAATATATGTGCTTGTTATTATATTTGGATTAAGAGTACACACTTCCATAATAACTAAGGTCTAGTTTTTTTATTTAGTCAGTACAAAAAGAACTTACCTAAAATGGTCCTACTCAATACACTTAGGGTGTACTAGTGTAATTTATTAGTCAAGATAAACTAATACTTAATTACACTACGACTATTCTAATGGTTTGTTCCTTTCCATCTTAGTCGCGAGCAACTATTTATAATTTATAAATAACAGATAACATGATCTTCTGTGTGAGACACCACACACCATGTTATCTACAATATAAATTAATTGAACAAATTACATTTAACAAATAAATGTTGATATTGACCAATGTGATTCTTTTATTTCAAAAATAAATGTTTACAAAAGCTAGACTTTTAGTATACAATCTAACACTTCCGTCATATGGAAGGGATAGATCCCATCTACATCACTCACATCCCTCCGCATAATTTATTGCATACCCAGTGATTGACTTTATAGTCCACCCTGTTACGGGTGACGTTTGACGATACCAAAGTATACAACTCCTTATGCAGGGAATCGTAGTGACTTCAGGTCTAAGGACTATTCATACCAATAGTCACATGAGAATGTTTATGACACTTATATGACGATCCATGAAACATTCTCATGGCGGGTCATTCAGTATATATTCTCTAATATATACCCATGTGTCAACCTGATATCTCATATCCATGACTTGTGAGATCAAGTCATCCATTGACCTACATGCTAGTCTCAACGCATTAATATTGTCCTTGTATATTAATGCTCGACTAGAAATAGTTAAGAGTAGTGTTCTCTACAATATCTCATTATCAATTCAATCAATTGATATACTATAGATAAGAATGTACTACCCAAGGACATTATTATACTTATTCAATTTGCACTAAACTGAAATAAATATAATAACCAACTTTGTCTTTTATTAGTAATGATATATGATACAAAATGAGTCCTTTACAATCATCTCATAATTGGTATTAGGGCTAATACTAACAATC
Organism: Zingiber officinale; assembly: GCF_018446385.1. Taxonomy (NCBI): domain Eukaryota; kingdom Viridiplantae; phylum Streptophyta; class Magnoliopsida; order Zingiberales; family Zingiberaceae; genus Zingiber; species Zingiber officinale. The sequence continues at coordinate 32,704,969 of NC_055990.1, read as the reverse complement.
TCCCACTAGCACTAGTGCCAATCACTGAGGTATCGAATACCCATTGACCTAGTGCTAATATCATGCTTTCCCTGTGCCAAATCGTTGGTCAAGGGATCCGTAATGTTAGCATCGGTCGAGACTTTGCATATCCTCACATCTCCTCTATCGATGATCTCTCGAATGAGATGGAATCGTCGGAGTATGTGTTTGGATCTCTGATGAGAGCGAGGTTCTTTAGCCTGTGCAATAGCCCCTAGTGTTACTATCATGCTTTCCCTGTGCCAAATCCTTGGTCAAGGGATCCACAATGTTAGCATCGATTGGGACTTTGCATATCCTCACATCTCCTCTATCGATGATCTCTCGAATGAGAAGAAATCGTCATAGTATGTGTTTGGATCTCTGATGAGAGTGAGGTTCTTTAGCCTATGCAATAGCCCCACTGTTATCACAATAGAGGCCTATTGGGTTCGCTACACTAGGAACAACACCAAGCTCTGTAATGAACTTCCTGATCTAAACAACCTCCTTGGCTGCAGCTGATGCAGCAATGTACTCAGCTTCTATTGTAGAATCAGCGACTGTATCCTGCTTTGAACTCTTCTAGCTCACAACACCACCATTTAAGCAAAATACATACCTTGACTGCGATCTGTAATCTTCCTTGTTTGTTTGGAAGCTAGCATCGGTGTAACCCTTTACAACAAGATCCTCATCGCCTCCAAATATCAAGAAATAATCTTGAGTCCTTCTCAAGTACTTAAGAATATTCTTGACTGCTGTCCAGTGACCTTCACTTGGAGCTGACTGGTATCTACTCGTCATGCTTAACGCATACGAGACATCTGAGCGAGTACAAAACATGGTGTACATGATAGACCCTATAGCAGATACATAAGGAATCTGATCCATGCGGTCCCTTTCTACCTTAGAAGAAGGACATTGAGTCTTCGAAAGACTCACGCCATGTGACATAGGCAGGAATCCCTTCTTGGAATTCTCCATGGTAAAACGTTTAAGCACCTTGTCAATGTACATACTTTGGCTTAGTCCAAGCAATCTTTTAGATCTATCTCTATAGATCTTAAGGCCTAAAATATAGGCTGCCTCACCTAAGTCTTTCATTGAAAAACAATTCCCAAGTCAAGTCTTCACTGACTGAAGAGTAGAGATATCATTTCCAATGAGTAGTATGTCATCTACATACAATATGAGAAAGATGACTGTGCTCCCACTAACCTTCTTGTAGACACAAGGTTCATCTTCATTCTTAATGAAACCAAGCATTTTGATCACATCATCGAATTGAAGATTCTAGCTTCTAGAAGCTTGTTTCAATCCATAAATGGATCTTTGCAACTTACAAACCTTTCCAGCATGTTCTGGATCTACAAAACCCTCAGGTTGTGTCATGTACACATCCTCGAGTAAATTTCTATTAAGAAATGCGGTTTTGACATCCATCCGTCAGATCTCATAATCATAGTAAGTAGCAATAGCAAGCATGATCCGAATGGACTTGAGCATCGCAACTGGTGAAAAGGTTTCATCATAGTCTATACTATGAATCTGCTTGAATCCTTTAGCCACCAATCTACCTTTATAGGTATGCATACGACCATCCATGTCAGTCTTCACCTTGAAGACCCACTTACACCCAATGGGTTTGATCCCTTTAGATGGATCAACCAAAGTCCATACTTGGTTAGTGTACATGGATTCCATTTCAGATCTCATGGCCTTTAGTCATTTCTCAGAATCTGGGCCCTGTACAGCTTCCTAATAAGATGTAGGCTCGTTGAAACTAGCTAGCACTACATCACCATTGCCAGATAAGAGAAAAAAATATCTCTCAAGTTGACAACAGATCCTATCAGATCTACATAGAGCTTGTGCTACTTGAACAGGTTGTTGTTCCATAACTTCTTGTGGTGTAACAAAATCCTGATCCACAACATCTTATGGTACCTATTCAATTTCCATCATTGTGTTAGTGCTAGAATCTTGAACTTCTTCAAGATCGACTTCACTCCCACTAGTTTTTCTAGAAATAAATTCCCTTTCTAGAAACACACAAGTCCTGGCAACAAACATCTTGCCTTGTGTGGGATTATAGAAGTAATATCCCTTTGTTTCCTTGGGATATCCATCAAAGTAGCACTTATCTGATTTGGGTCCTAGTTTATCTGATACTTGTCGTCGAACGTAAGCCTCACAACCCCAAATCTTCATAAAAGACATATTGGGACTCTTCCCTGTCCATATTGTATATGGTGTCTTTATGACAACCTTGGATGGAACTCGGTTAAGTGTGAAAGTGGCTGTCTCTAGAGCATGTCCCCAGAAGGAAGTAGGAAGATCTGTATGGCTCATCTTTGATCGTACCATATCTAATAAAGTATGGTTCCTCCTTTCTGATACACCATTCCATTGTGGTGTTCCAGGTGGAATGAGTTGAGATATGATCCCACACTCAACGAGATGGTCATGAAACTCTTGGCTAAGGTATTCCCCACCTCGGTCTGATCGAAGCATCTTAATACTCTTACCAAGTTGGTTTTGTACTTCATTCTTGAATTCTTTGAACTTTTCAAAGGATTCTGACTTGTGTCTCATCAGATACACACAGCCGTATCTACTGAAATCATCAGTGAAGGTAATGTTGGAGTGTATACTAAAAGCCTAAGCTTTTGTAAACATTTATGTTAAATAAAGAATCACATTTGGTCAATTTATCTACATTTGTTTGTAGTTGTTCAATTAATTTATATTGTAGATAACATAGTATGTGGTGTCACATATAGAAGATGATGTTATCAGTACCTTATAAATTATAAACAGTAGCTCACGACCAAAATGGAAAGGAACAAACCATTGGAAGGTCGTAGTGTAATTAGGAATTAGTTTATCTTGACTATATAATTACACTAGTACACTTAGAGTGTATTGAGTAGGACCATTTGAGGTCGTTTCTTTTATACTGACTTTATAAAGAAACGAAGACCTCGGTTATTATGGAAGTGTATGCTCTTAATCCTAATATAATAACAAGCACATATATTTGATATTTATTTCTTTAATTTATCAATGGGTGAGATTTAGTTCGATGAATCAATAAGCCTGATAAGTTGGGAAATGATATCACTTATAGTGTGTGTTGTTGATTATAGAAGGAAACTGTGTCCTAGAGATAATAAGTTGATAATGTCCTCAAGAGGAGCTCATAAGGATTGTCATGTTAAACCTTGCAGGTGGACTTAGTCCGACATGATGATAAGGTTGAGTGGTACTACTCTTGGACTAAGATATTAATTAAATGAGTTGTCAGTAACTCACTTAATTAGTGGACATTCGATATCTTAAACACAGGGAGACTAACACACTCATAATAAGAAGGAGCCCAAAAATGTAATTTGGGATTGGTGTGGTAGTTCAATAATAGTTCTCTAGTGGAATGAATTATTATTGATAAAATTAAGTTGTGTGTTCGGGGCGAACACGGGATGCTTAATTTTATCGGGAGACCAAAACCAATTCCTCCTCTCGGTCCCTATCGTAGCCTCTTATTTATAGAGTACTATACCCACCTTCATACCCATGAGAAGGGGGCTGGCCAAACTAGCTTGTGGTTCAAGCTAGGGCCGGCCAAGCCTTGATTCATGGGTGGCCGACCCTAGCTTGAACTCAAGCTTAGGTGGCCGGCCCCCATTAAATTTAAAAGAATTTTAATTTTAATTTTTATTATGTGGAAGATATAATTTATTACATGGAATTAAAATTAAAATATCTCTCTTTAAAAGATTTACAAAAGATTAAAAGAAAGAGATTAGATCTCTTTCCTTATTTGTAGATTGGAAAAATATTTTATTTTTTCTCTCTGAAAAATTATTCACATGTTGAAAATTAAAATTATAGAAATTTATTTTTATCAACCATGAAGAGATTTTTAAAGAGAAATTTTAATTTTTAAAATTTCCGGAAACAAATTAGGAAGTTTTAATTGTTGATTAAAACTTGTCTAATTTATCTCTTTTAATGTGGCTGGCCATTAGAGATTAATTGGGGAAATTTTATTTTATTTTTCTCAATTAAATCATGTCAAGGGAATTAAGGAAATTTTATTGTAATTCAATTTCCTAATTTGCCTAGGCCAAGGAATATAAAAGAAGGGGTGAGAGTGCCTTCATGAGACACAACCTCTATTATTTCTCTCCCTCTTTTATTCCTTGGAGTGGCCGGCCATCCTCTTCCTCTCTTCCTCTTTGTGGTGGCCGAAACTCTCAAAGGCTTGGAGCTCTTGTGGCGGCCGGATACTACTTGGAGAAGAAGAAGAAGAAGAAGGAGAGAAAGCTAGCATCTCTTGGAGCTTGGTTGGTGTTTTGTTCTTCATCCTTGGTTAACCTTTTTGTGGCCGAACCTAGCTAGGAGGAGAAGAAGGTGGTTGGTGGTTTCTCATCTCGGAAGATCGTTGCCCACACAATGTCCGAGGTTAGAAGAGGAATACGGTAGAAGATCAAGAGGTCTTTCTAAAAGGTATAACTAGTAATTTTTCTTTCCGTATCATACTAGTTATTTTTGGAAATAATACCAAATACAAGAGGCTTACGATTCTAGAATTTTGAATATGTTTTTCGATGTTGTGTTCTTTTGTTTTTTCTTTTCCTTGTGATTTGATTGTTCTTTTCGGTTAACCTAAAGTTATTTTAGGAAATTAAATATTAGCTTTCTATAAAAGGTTTTGTCTAGTCGGTGGTGGTTGCTCCCATATCCAAGAAGGTCATGTGCCTCGCCACGTCAGTACTGGGAACCGATTATGGAAATTAATATTTAATGGAATTAATAACTTAAGGTGATTTGGGTCGAACGTGTTAAGTTCCGCAGGAGATCCAAGTCAAAACCTAAAAGAACAAATAGATTAAGTTTTGGATCAAACGTGTTAAGTTCCGCAGGCGATCCAAAATTTAATTTAAAAGAACACATGGTAGCTAGGAAAAGGTTCAGACCTTTGTACAAAATTTTTGTACAGTGGAACCTCTAGGCTTTCCGAGTAGCAACCAACAGGTAATCAAGTAAAAATAGCCTCCTCTAGCTGCTACTCTGATGTTGGTTAATCCTAGGAAAACGTACCGGTTCCACTGTACAAATTTTTTTTGTACAAGTGTCGAACCTTTCCTTAAATAACCTATTGTGTTCTTTAGAAGTTAAATTCGGAATCGCAGATGGAACTTAACATCATTGATTCCAAATTTAACTTATCTATTCTTAATGGTTTAGTTTTGAATCGCAAGCGGAACTTAACACTATTGATTCAAATCTACCTAAGTTATTAATTCCATTAAATATTAATTTCCAAAATTGTCTTCCAGGACTGTATGGCGAGGCACATGACCTTCTTGGATATGGGAGCAACCACCACCTTCATGACCTTCTTGCACATGACCTTTTAAGGAAAGCTAATATTTAATTTCCTTAAATAACTCTAGGTTAACCAAAAAGAACAATCGAATCACAAATTCGAAAAAGAAGAAACACAAACTCGAAAAACTTATTCGAAAAACTAGATCTAATTATCTCTTGTATTTAGAATTCTTACAAAGAAAATAATTAGTATGATGCGGAAGAAAATTACTAGTTATACCTTCTCTTTGTAAGCTAATGACCTCGAGATCTTCTGCCGTATTTCTCGCCTCGCCTTGGACGTCGTGTGGGCTACGATCCTCCAAGATGAACACCACCCAAAAGCTTCTTCCTCTTCTTCTAAAATCCGGCCACCAACACCACCAAGGAGAAGAGAGCAAAAGGGAAAAGAGAAGGGAGAGAGGGGCCGACCACCAAAAGATCACCAAGCAAAAGAATAAGAGTTGTGTCCCATGAAGCCCCCTCACCCCTTCTTTTATATTACTTGCCCAAGACAAATAAGGAAAAACATTTTACAAAAAATAAAATCATCCTCTAGTTTTTCCTTTCCCCTTTTTATTTTTCCTTTTCTTTCCTCTTGATTGAATCAATCACCAATTTTGATTTTGTGATGATTTTAATTTATTTTATGATGGTCGGCCACTTGCTTGGGCACCAAGTAAGGTGGCCGACCACCTCATCAAGAGGAATAAGGAAATATATTTTTTAAAAATTTTACAAGAAGTAATCCTCTTATAAAATTTACATTCTCTCTTTCCTAAAGTAGGAGTTAAAAAAGGAAAGTTCTAAAAATTAAAACCATGTTTTAAAATTTAAAACTTCTCTTATAAAATTTCATTTTTTAACATGATGAAAGAGAATTTTAATTTTAAAACTTATCTTCCATTTTTTTTTAAACCATGAGGATGGTTAAAAAAGGAAAGTTTTAAAACTTTTAAAACTCTCTATTAAAACATGTGGCCAAATTCAAATAAGGAAAGTTTTTTAAAATTAAAATCTCTCTTTTAAAACTTATAGTTTTCTACAAAGAGAAGATTTTAAAAATTCAAAAACAACCCTCCTTGTTTGAATATTGTGGCCAGCCCTTACATGCTTGGTCACAATGCAAAGGATCGACCCCTATAGAAGAGGATGTGGTCGGCCCTTGCTTGGTCACCAAGCATTGGACCGGCCCACTTCTTGGACACCAAGAAGAGCCTTACATTTGGATAGACTTGAGGCTATAATGAGGCTACGACAGGGACCTAGAGGAGAAATTGGTTTTGGCCTTCCGATGAGCTTGAGTATTCCGTGCTCGCCTTGAACATACAACTCAAGTTCATCGATAATAACTCATTCCACTAGAGAGTTATTACAGCACTACCGCACCAATCCCAAATTACATTATGGGCTCCTTCTTATCATGAGTGTGTTAGTCTCCATGTGTTTAAGATTACGAATGTCCGCTAATTAAGTAAGTTACTGACAACTCACTTAATTAATATCTAGCTCCAAGAGTAGTACCGCTCAACTTCATTGTCATGTCGGACTAAGTCCACCTGCAGGGTTTAACATGACAATCCTTATGAGCTCCTCTTGAGGACATTCTCAACCTAGATAACTAGGACACAAATTCCTTCTATAATCAACAACACACACTATAAGTAATATCATTTCCCAACTTATCGGGCATATTGATTTATCGAGCCAAACCTCACCCTTTGATAAGTCAAAGAAATAAATATTAAATATATGTGCTTGTTATTATATTAGGATTAAGAGCACACACTTCCATAATAACTAAGGTTTAGTTCTTTTACTAGGTTAGTACAAAAAGAACTTACCTAAATGGTCCTACTCAATACACTTAAAGTGTATCAGTGTAATTTATTAGTCAAGATAAACTAATACTTAATTACACTACGACTATTTTGATGGTTTGTTCCTTTCCATCTTAGTCGTGAGCAACTGTTTATAATTTATAGAGAACCGACAACATGATCTTCTGAGTGTAACACCACACTTCATGTTATCTACTATATAAATTAATTGAACAATTACATTTAACAAATAAATGCAGATATTGACCAATGTGATTCTTTTATTGCAAAAATAAATGTTTACAAAAGCTAGACTTTTAGTATACACTCCAACAATCTCCCACTTATACTAAAAGACTAAGTTGCCATATCTGTTTCCATACATCTGATTCCCATCCCCTCCATATGCCGATCAAAAGCTTTCGCCGGAAGGGCCTTAGTGAAAGGATCTGCCAGGTTATCTGCTGATGCAATCTTGGCGACGACAACCTCTCCTCGCTTGACGATGTCTCGTATCAGGTGGTACTTGCGCTCTATATGTTTACTTGCCTTATAGACTGTGGTTCCTTCGAGTTTGCAACCGCACCGCTATTATCACAATAAATTGTGATGATCTTGGGCAAACCAGGAATCACATCTAAGTCCATTAGAAAATTCCTAAGCCACACAACTTCTTTAGCTGCCTCAGAAGCTGCCACATACTCAGCTTCCATGGTTGAGTCCGAGACGCATTTCTGCTTAACACTCCTCCAAGCAATGGCTCCACCTCCTAGAGTAAACACATAGCCTGATGTAGACTTACTGTTGTCCCTATCTGATTGGAAGTCCGAATCCGTGTAACCCACAGGGAGCAAATCATCTACCCGGTAAACTAGCATATAGTCTCTAGTCCTTCTCAGGTACTTTAATATATGCTTTACCGTAGTCTAATGTTCTTGTCTAGGGTTACTCTGATATCTGCTAACCATGCCCACTGCAAAACAGATATCAGGTCTCGTATACAGCATTGCATACATAAGGCTTCCTACAGCTGAAGCATAAGGAACTGCCTTCATGTCCTCTATCTCCTTTGATGTCTTCGGAGACATCTCTTTAGATAAGGCTACTCCATGCCTAAAGGGTAAGAATCCTTTCTTGGAGTTCTGCATGCTAAAACGAGCAAGGATCGTATCTATATATGAAGCTTGAGATAGGCACAACATTCTTTTCTTGCGATCCCTTATCACTTTGATCCCAAGAATGTGTGCACATTCTCCTAAGTCCTTCATATCAAATTGTTTGGACAACCATACCCTTACGTCCGATAATACCTTGACATTGTTGCCAATTAACAAAATATCATCTACGTATAGTACAAGAAATACCAGCACGTTTCCGTTACACTTTTTGTATACACAAGACTCATCCGGACACTGAATAAATCCATATGACTGGATTACTTCATTAAACCGGATGTTCCAAGACCTTGAAGCTTGCTTCAGTCCATAAATGGACCGATTGAGCTTGCACACTAGATACTCTTTGCCCTTTTCAATGAACCCTTCTGGTTGCTTCATATGGATGTTTTCTTCAAGACTTCCATTAGGGAATGCTGTCTTGACATCCATTTGCCAAATCTCATAATCCATATGAGCGGCAATGGATAAGAGTTTCTGGATAGACTTAAGCATGGCTACTGGCGAAAAAGTCTCCTCATAGTCGATTCCCTCTTTCTGAGTATACCCTTTCGCAACAAGCCTTGCTTTGAAGGTTTCTACCTTCCCATCTGTTCCTCTTTTCCTTTTGTAGATCCACTTACATCCAATGGCTTTTACACCATCAGGTGGTTCTACAAGCTCCCAGACCTTATTAGAATACATAGATTCTATTTCGGAATTCATTGCCTTTTGCCAAGATACTGCATCTATATCTTGGAGTGCTTCATCATATGTCCGAGGATCAGGTTCATGTTTACCCGGGATCAAGTCCGAAGACTCTCCCAAAAACATGAATCTCTCAGGCTGCCTTACAACCCTCCCACTACGACGAGGCACCGTCTGTGGTTGTGTATCATGTGTGACACGTGTTGCAGTCTCTTGTGGTATTTCATCTTGTACTGTTGGTACTGAAGTAGACGTGTCCTCTCTAAGTTCTTCTAGAACAATTTTGCTACTGGGCTTGTGATCCATTATATAGTCTTCTTCTAAAAACTGGGCATTGGTGCTAACAATGACCTTCTGGTCTTTAGGACTATGAAATAAACCACCTTTCGTTCCTTTGGGATAACCCACAAACACACGAACTTCTGTACGAGATTCTAACTTATCAGCATCTGGTTTTAGCACATGTGCTGGACTACTCCAAATCCAAATATGTCTTAGACTGGGCTTCCGCCCATTCCACAATTCTGTGGGAATAGAAGATACTGATTTAGAAGGTACTAAGTTCAGAATGTGTGCTGTTATTTCCAGAGCGTATCCCCAAAACTAATTTGGTAATTCTGAATAACTCATCATCGATCTAACCATCTCCATAAGAGTCCTATTCCTTCGTTCTGCTACACCATTCTGTTGGTGTGTACCAGGTGCGGACAATTGGGATTGAATCCCAGCCTCTGATAAGTAATTCCTAAACTCTCCTAAGAGGTATTCGCCACCACGATTACACCGTAGTGTCTAGATACTTTTACCTAGACGTTTCTCCACATCAGCCTTGTACTCTTTGAACTTATCAAAACACTCAGACTTGCGGTACATTAGGTAAATGTATCTATATCTTGAATAATCGTCTATAAAAGAGACAAAATATTCAAAACCACCTCTTGCCTGGATAGATATAGAACCACACAAATTAGAATGAACCAATTCTAACGCTTCTTTGGCTCTATACCCCTTGGCCTTAAACGGTCTCTTAGTCATTTTACCTTCCAAGCAGGATTCACATGTTAGAAAGTTTTCCAACTCTAATGGACCCAAGAGTCTATCGGCTACAAGCCTTTGAATCCTACTTAAGTTAATATGACCAAGCCTTAGATGCCAAAGATGTGTTTGGTTCATTTCCGAAGGTTCTTTTCTCTTATTAGAATTAGAAGATGTGTTATTAATTTCCATATTTTGTTTTGTGGGAGAAATTAGATTTAAAGTATATAAATTTCAACCAATGCACCAGAACAGATAATCACTTTATTTCTCTTTATAATCACATTGTTACTAAAGGAAACTGAATATCCATCCAAATACAGTTTAGAAACTGAAATTAAATTCTTTCTAAAACTGGGTACATAAAGATAATTTCTTAAAACTAATTTCCTATTCCTATCAAATGATAAGTAGATGTCTCCCACTGCAACAGCTGCCACCTTAGTAACATTGCCCATGTAGACAGTTATCTCTCCATCAAATAGACGCCGGGTTTCCTGGAACTCCTGCAAAGAATTGCAGACATGATCAGTGGCTCCCGTATCTACACACTAGGTGCTGGTAGATAACACCACTAAACATGTTTCAACTACTAGAGCATGAGATATACCTTTATTGTTCTGATTCCTACGAGGATAGTCTGCCTTCCAATGCCCTGTCTGCTTACAAATAAAGCACTTGCCCTTCGGCTTCTTCATTCTAGCTTTGTGTCCCTGAGGTTTATTCACTCTCTTTGCTGAAAAGATCTGTTTCTTCTTCTTCTTACCTTTCGATTTAGAAGTAGAACCATTTTCAGCATAGTGAATCTGAGAACTTTGACGAAATATACCTTCTACTGACTGTAGTTCTGTCAGAAGTTCTGCCAACGTATACTCTCTTTTGTTGATGTTATAGTTCAGGCGGAACTGCTCAAAACTTCTAGGTAGCATTTGGAGAATTATATCGACCTGGGTTTCCCCATCGATTTCTCCTCCAAGGACTTGTATTTCATTTAGATAAGCCATCATTTTGAGGATATGATCCCTTACGGGTGTCCCCTCAGACATGGTGGTTGTCATTAGCTTTCTCATTGTCTCTTGCCTAGCAGTCCGACTATGGTGCCCAAAGAGTTCTTTGAGATTGTTCATTATATCATAAGTTGTTGGTAAATCTTGATGCTGATGTTGCAATACATTTGACATTGATGTCAAAATGTAACACCGCGCCATCTCATCAGCTTTTACCCATTTCTTATGATACTCAATCTCCTCTGGGGTAGAGTCACCGTCAGGTGCATCAGGGCAAGCCTCAGTCAGTACAAACTTATAGCTTTCAGCAGTAAGGACAATGTCCATGTTTCTTTTCCAATCTATGTAGTTGGGTCCAGTAAGTTTGTTCTCTTTCAGTATAATGGCCAGTGGGTTGAAAGTCATCCTAAGAATCACAAAATAACTTTGGTCAGGACTATAAATTTAGAATAATATTGATTCCTCAAACAATACTATTTTAAATTAACCAACACCTCAAAACACCGTGAATTTTGTATGCCACAATAGTGTGGACGTATACAAATTCAACATTTGTAAAAGGAGGGTGTAACCCATCCAAATAAAGTTTAGAAACTGAAATTAAATTCTTTCTAAAACTGGGTACATAAAGATAATTTCTTAAAACCAATTTCCTATTCCTATCAAATGATAAGTAGACGTCTCCCACTGCAACAACTGCAACCTTAGTAGCATTGCCCATGTAGACGGTAATCTCTCCTTCAAATAGTCGTTGGGTTTCCTAGAACCCCTGCAAAGAATTACAGACATGATCAGTAGCTCCCGTATCTACACACCAGGTGCTGGTAGATAACACCGCTAAACATGTTTCAACAACTAGATCATGAGATATACCTTTATTGTTCTGATTCCTACAAGGACAGTCTGCCTTCCAATGCCCTGTCTGCTTGCAGATGAAGCACTTGCCCTTCGGCTTCTTCATTCTATCTTTTTGTCCCTGAGGTTTATTCACTCTCTTTGCTGAAAAGATCTGTTTCTTCTTCTTCTTGCCTTTCGGCTTAGAAGTAGAACCATTTTCAGCATAGTGAATCTGAGAACTTTGACGAAATATATCTTCTACTGCCTGTAGTTCTATCAGAAGTCCCGCCAACGTATACTCTCTTTTGTTCATGTTATAGTTCAGGCGGAACTATTCAAAACTTCTGGGTAGCGTTTGGAGAATTATATCGACCTGGGTTTCCCCATCGATTTCTCCTCCAAGAACTTATATTTCGTTCAGATAGGCCATCATTTTGAGGATATGATCCCTTACGAGTGTTCCCTCAGACATGGTGGTTGTCATTAATTTTCTCATTGCCTCTTGCCTAGCAGTCCAACTCTGGTGCCCAAAGAGTTCTTTGAGATTGTTCATTATATCATAAGCTATTGGTAAATCTTGATGCTGATGTTGCAATACATTTGACATTGATGCCAAAATGTAACACCGCGCCATCTCATCAGCTTTTACCCATTTCTTATGATACTCAATCTCCTTTGGGGTAGAGTCACCGTCAGGTGCATCAGGGCAAGCCTCAGTCAGTATAAACTTATAGCTTTCAGCAGTAAGGACAATGTTCAGGTTTCTTTTCCAATCTATGTAGTTGGGTCCAGTAAGTTTATTCTCTTTCAGTATAATGTCCAGTGGGTTGAAAGTCATCCTAAGAATCACACAATAACTTTGGTCAGGACTCTAAATTTAAAATAATATTGATTCCTCAAACAATACTATTTTAAATTAACCAACACCTCAAAACACCGTGAATTTTGTATGCCACGATAGTGTGGACGTATACAAATTCAACATTTGTAAAACGAGGGTGTAACCCATTAATTTTATTATCTTGTCAACCTAACTTTTTGACAAATAAAATTAATAGTTGGTTTCCTTCGGTCACACAAATAATAGCAGTGACTCCGATGGGGAGGATACTATTAGACGTGCCTAAGTGTATACCATTACTTGACACTTAGTCCATTAATAAGATTGTGCCCCTTCCGATGGGGAAGATCACATGCTCTTAATTAATTTCTTATAGTCATCCAAAATGAAAGTTTGATCTAGTGATCCGCAAACAAACTCATCCGATATGGAGGAAGGCACTCAGAGCCAACGCGCAAGTTTGTTTGTATCACTTACAAACCAGTAATGGAGACTATGGAATTTATTAAAATAAATCCCTCCCCCACTTAGTTATTTAAAGTGAGGAATTTTAAACTATCCTAGCATACATCACATGCATACACACACATCACAGTAAATAAAAGCAATAAATATGGAAATTATTTTCCAACTATTATGACCTTTTTTCTGTTACTGTCCTCCATGTGCACCAACCCTAGCTGCTGCCATCTTTAGCCACCGTCATTGGGTCGAGTCGTCGCATCCATCTTGCTTCTTATTCCGCTGCGCCTCTGGTGCTCCAAAAGTATCACGCCTCGTAAGAATCCGATCCGTGACAAAAATAGAATTTTACATATATCGATCATATATTCCACGAGGGAATGTACATGTAATCTAGATCGAAAATAAAATTCTAAAATCCTAGGGCTAATACATCTCCTACTGTATTAGTTACATATAATCATGCACACACAAAATATTGCACTTGACATGTCCAAGGGTCCAATCACACACAACATTAATAAGCCATAATAGTTGGAGCCAGCAACCAAAGAGTTAGCACATCCTACTATTATCCTGCATAAATTATGTATGACATGTGCATAACCTATTTGAATTCTAAACACACAAAGGCAAACCCTAGCTCTGATACCAATTGTTGGTTAATCCTAGGAAAATGTACCGATTTCACTGTACAAAATTTTTTTGTACAAGTGTCGAACCTTTCCTTAAATAACCTATTGTGTTCTTTAGAAGTTAAATTAGGAATCACAGACGGAACTTAACATCATTGATTCCAAATTTAACTTATCTGTTCTTAATGGTTTAGTTTTGAATCGCAAACGAAACTTAACACTATTGATTCAAATCTACCTAAGTTATTAATTCCATTAAATATTAATTTCCAAAATTGGCATCCAGAACTGTATGGCGAGGCACATGGCCTTCTTGGATATGGGAGCAACCACCACCGCCTAGGCAAAGCCTTTTAAGGAAAGTTAATATTTAATTTCCTTAAATAACTCTAGGTTAACCAAAAAGAACAATCGAATCACAAATTCGAAAAAGAAGAAACACAAACTCGAAAAACTTATTCGAAAAACTAGATCTAATTGTCTCTTGTATTTAGAATTCTTACAAAGAAAATAACTAGTATGATGCGGAAGAAAATTACTAGTTATACCTTATCTTTGTAAGCTAATGACCTCGAGATCTTCTACCGTATTCCTCGCCTCGCCTTGGACGTCGTGTGGGCGACGATCCTCCAAGATGAACACCACCCAAAAGCTTCTTCCTCTTCTTCTAAAATCCGACCACTAACACCACCAAGGAGAAGAGAGCAAAAGGGAAAAGAGAAGGGAGAGAGGGGCCGGCCACCAAGAGATCACCAAGCAAAAGAATAAGAGTTGTGTCTCATAAAGCCCCCTCACCCCTTTTTTTTATATTACTTGCCCAAGGCAAATAAGGAAAATCTTTTTACAAATAATAAAATAATCTAAGAGTTTTTCCTTTTTTCTTTTTATTTTTCCTTTTCTTTCATCTTGATTGAATCAATCACCAATTTTGATTTTATGATGATTTTAATTTATTTTATGATGGCCGGCCACTTGCTTGGGCACCAAGCAAGGTGGCCGGCCACCTCATCAAGAGGAATAAGGAAATATATTTTTTAAAAATTTTACAAGAAGTAATCCTCTTTTAAAATTTACAAGCTCTCTTTCATAAAGTAGGAGTTAAAAATGGAAAGTTCTAAAAATTAAAACCATGTTTTAAAATTTAAAACTTCTCTTATAATATTTCCTTTTTTAACACAATGATAGAAAATTTTAATTTTAAAACTTATCTTTCTTTTTTTTTTAAACCATGAGGATGGTTAAAAAAGAAAAGTTTTAAAACTTTTAAAACTCTCTATTAAAACATGTGGCCAAATTCAAATAAGGAAAGTTTTTTAAAATTAAAATCTCTCTTTTAAAACTTATAGTTTTTTACAAAGAGAAGATTTTAAAAATTCAAAAACAACCCTCCTTGTTTGAATATTGTGGTCGACCCCTACATGCTTGGTCACCAAGCAAAGGGCCGACCCCTATAGAAGAGGATGTGGCCGACCCTTGCTTGGTCACCAAGCATTGGACAGGCCCACTTCTTGGACACCAAGAAGATCCTTACATTTAGATGGACTTGAGGCTATAATAAGGCTACGACAGGGACCTAGAGGAGAAATTAGTTTTGGCCTTCCGATGAGCTTGAGTATCCCTGCTTGCCCTGAACACACAACTCAAGTTCATCGATAATAACTCATTCCACTAGAGAGTTATTACCGCACTACCGCACCAATCCCAAATTACATTATGGGCTCCTTCTTATCATGAGTGTGTTAGTCTCCCTGCATTTAAGATTATGAATGCCCACTAATTAAGTAAGTTACTGAAAACTCACTTAATTAATATCTAGCTCCAAGAGTAGTATCACTCAACTTCATTGTCATGTCGGACTAAGTCCACTTGTAGGGTTTAACATGACAATCCTTATGAGCTCCTCTTGAGGACATTCTCAACCTAGATAACTAGGACACAGATTGCTTCTATAATCAACAACACACACTATAAGTAATATCATTTCCCAACTTATCGGGCATATTGATTTATCGAGCTAAACCTCACCCTTTGATAAGTCAAAGAAATAAATATTTAATATATGTGTTTGTTATTATATTAGGATTAAGAGCACACACTTCCATAATAACTAAGATTTAGTTCTTTTACTAGGTCAGTACAAAAATAACTTACCTAAATGGTCCTACTCAATACACTTAAAGTGTATCAGTGTAATTTATTAGTCAAGATAAATTAATACTTAATTACACTATGACTATTCTGATGGTTTGTTCCTTTCCATCTTAGTCGTGAGCAACTGTTTATAATTTATAGAGAACCGACAACATGATCTTCTGAGTGTGACACCACACTCCATGTTATCTACTATATAAATTAATTGAACAATTACATTTAACAAATAAATGCAGATATTGACCAATGTGATTCTTTTATTTCAAAAATAAATGTTTACAAAATCTAGGCTTTTAGTATACACTCCAACATCTGAAAGGGCCACATATATCAGTATGTATGAGTTCTAATAGATCATTAGCCCTTTCGCTGTGTCCACTAAATGGAGTCTTTGTCATCTTGCCTTGAAGACAAGATTCGCATGCCTCATATGATTCAAAATCAAATGAGTCCAAAAGTTCATCCTTATGGAGTTGGGATATGCGACTCTCATTTATGTGATCTAAGCGACAATGCCAGAGATATGTTTGGTTTAGATCATTAGACTTGAACTGCTTGGTATTTATGTTATAGATTGAGTTTTCAAAGTCTAGAACATAGAGTCCATTTATCAGAGGTGCACTACAATAAAACATGTCATTTAAATAAATAGAACAATATTTGTCCTTTATTATAAATAAGAACCCCTTCTTGTCTAAACAAGAAAAAGAGATTATGTTTTTGGTTAAAGCAAGCACATAACAACACTCTTCTAGTTCTAAAACAAGCCCAGTGGGCAAAGATAAGGAATAGGTTCCTACATCGATGACAGCAACTCTTGCACCATTGCCTACTCGTAGGTCCACTTCGTCCTTTGTCAACACTCTACTATTTCTCAACCCCTGTGCATTAGTACAAATGTGAGACGCACATCCAGTATCTAATACCCATGAAGAAGAAATAGATAGATTGACTTCTATAACATATATACCTGAGGTAGAAGTCTCACTTCTCTTCCGTTTCAGTTCCTCTTCCAGTGTCCGGTCTCACTGTATTGGAAGCAAGTTCCTTCCTTAGTAACCCCACCTTTGGGTTTCAGTGCATGAGCTTTGCCCTTTCCTTTGACTTGGGTCTTACCCTTACCTTTAGGCTTCCACCTGCCTTTGCCCTTAGACACCATCAAAATGGATCCAGGCTTTGCCTTCTTAAGGTTGAGTTCAGCAGTTCTCAACATGCTCAACATTTCAAGCAGTGGTTTGTCAATTTCATTCATGTTGTAGTTCATGAAAATTGACTATAACTATCAGGCAACGACTGCAGAATAAGGTCAGTAGCCAATTCTTGGCCTAGTGGGAATCCCAACCTTTGAAGATTCTCCACATACCCGATCATTTTGAGCACATATGGCACAACGGGACTTCCTTCTTGCATTCTACACTGAAACAGTGCTTTAGAGATCTCAAATCTCTCATGCCTTGCTTGTCCTTGATATAGTTGTCTAAGATGTTCAACCATATCATAAACATCCATGTTCTCATGTTGCTTCTGAAGCTCAGAGTTCATGGTGGCGAGCATTAGGAATGACACATCTAATGCATCATCTTGATGCTTCTTGTAAGCATCCCTTTCAGCTCTAGTGGTAGTAGCAAGGGGTACTTTAAGAATAGACTGCTCCAGGACGTACAGTTTTCATTCTTGCTTGAGAACTATTCTCAAGTTTCTATACTAGTTCAGAAAATTAGCTCAATTGAGCTTGTCCTTATCAAGGACAGATCGCAGAGAAAGGGTATTCAATGTACTTGATGACATGGTAATCTACAACAGAATAATGCAGAACTTAGTATGTATCGATCATTCAATTAGGCTTTTAATTAAATGATTCTCCCACTGAATTCTAAAGCTTGATAGGAGCAAGTCACTACTAGCTCTAAGCCCAAAAGCAAAGACATTCAAGTGGGACAAGATCCATATTATACCTCATCTTGAGTTAGCTTTGGCTAATTGCCCAAGACTTGTATAAATTAGGTAGGCAACGTGTACCAATTGGACAAGATCCATATTATACCTTATCTTGAGTTAGCTTTGGCTAATCTCCCAAGACTTAGTACAACTTAGGTAGACAACGGTTACCAATTTCATCCTATGTAACTCTTGTATCTTTAGGTGAACAAAACTATTTGTTCATTTTCCCATCTTATGAAATCCATACTATTACTCATCTTGAGTTAGCTTTGGCTAATCGCCCAAGACTAGTATAATATGATTTACATCTTATGGGATATGCCTCTATGTTCTCAACTTAGTTAAGTCACAACCAAAGTCTAATAGTCGGACATCATAATTGTCCAGTCGCACTCTACCAAGATAAAACGAGTCACTTTGCTTTAACAAACCTGACTACAAATGATCGAGGTAGTAGTGAGTACCAAACTTTAGTAGACATATGTAAATGACCTAATTACGATAGCTACACATGTATTACATACATTCATGGCATATCATGGCATATATCAACATATGCACAAATTTAAACGTGACATGGTTACGACCCCCATAAACTACGATCTTCTCAAGCCAATGAGAAGGGCGATAAGTCAACGTAGGTCCAAGCCGCTTCTCCAAGCGCTTCCTTGGTTGTCGTGTGTTGTTGTCCTTCCTTCCTTTTCACCCGTCGTCCAAAAGATTAACTCTTTCTATTTTTGTACATTACAAAATCGAAAGAAACTCAAGTTACATTCAAGTGTAATCTAATTACAACAAGAATAAAAGGGATGAAGGCACGACACGCAGGCCGTATTATGAATTACAACATTATACACATCTAATCACATTGGGGTTGAAGGGCCATAACCATGTACCATGTCATATCTATTCATAATATTTTATGACATAAATTTACTATGATTTCAACAAATAAATTTATTTTGCATACTCATTTTATGAGTTGCTGCTTTACCCGAGACCCTACTACCCACAATACCGACTACGTTTTGTTCTAAACAAAACATTTCTGGCCGAGACCTTGTTGACCACACACCAACTTCATTTTGTTTCCAATAAAACACCCATATCGGTCAAGACTCAGGATTTGGCCGAGACTTAGAATCTGGCCAAGACTCACAGTCTGGTCGAGACCCATAATCTGGCCGAGAGTCTTGTGTGGCTGAAACCCATAACTTTTGCAAATCACAGTAAACCCTATCATGCAATTTCTATATCATATATAAAAATTCTAATAACTTAGCATAGCCCTTCGCAAGTGGCTCTGATACCACTGTTGGGATCTAGCGCACTAAACACGCGGAAGCGCAGCGGAAATTCACTAGATCCTCTATCCAGCAGATCCATGCGAAGGGAACAAATATTGCATACAAACAATCTATACTAAGTTAGTTGATAGGATTATACCCTTGATGCGTGCACACAATCTCCCGACAACTCGAATCTCAGAACGATCACACGTCCACACCTCTATGGTATCCACACGAACAAGCCTTGTCTTTGCTTGTCTCACAAACAAAGCAAGATGGAGAAGAAACCACACAAGGTTGTGCTAGTAACCTCAATGTATGTTTCGGACAAGAGAGGGGAGGAGGAAGAAGAAGAAGACAAGAGACTTTTCACCTTCTCAAGTTTTCAACCTTATGAAAAATATCATACAAAATGATATTTATACTCATCACATGAATGCCAAGAGTCTTGCCCTTTCATCTTTCCATCCAATGGCTCAAAATTAACCATTCAATCCAATGGTTCAATTTTGACCATTAAACTTCCTTAGTGAACTCGAGTTCACCCAATGAGTCCAACACATTGATTCTCAAGCAACTCGACTCAATCCAACAATTGGATCTCTTTGAGTCTAACTCAATGAGTCAAATTCGGATTACACTTAATCCAATGATTCATCACATGAACTCATCTCCATATCAACTTGTTCTTAGTGTGTAACCCTATAGGTTCTCATAACGTTGGCAATGTACCCAAATCATCATTTAGATACATAAGCAATGAGTGACATCTAGCAAGGCGTCATTGCTACCCAAGTGATGAGAAAGTCGAGATCCGACCTAACCTGTCTGTGGCTATTATCTTTATGACTTGGTCCCTCTATCCTTGATATCTAGATTGATCAATGAGGTATAGACCGTGTCATCCTCTTATCAATTTTTGTGTTTCTTGATCTCCAAGTAGACACACTCAAACAAATGAGCTCAATATCTCATATTGACTCATTTACGCATGACCATGCTTTCTTGTGTCCTACTAATCAAGGGGCCCACAGATATCGCTTCCGTCATATGGAAGGGATAGATCCCATCTACATTACTCACATCCCTCCGCATAATTTATTACATACCTAGTGATTGACTTTATAGTCCACCTTGTTATGAGTGACGTTTGGCGATACCAAAGTATACAACTCCTTATGTAGGGAACCGTAGTCACTTCAGGTCTAAGGACTATTCATACCAATAGTCACATGAGAATATTTATGACACTCATATGACGATCCATGAAATATTCTCATGACGGGTCATTCAGTATATATTCTTTAATATATACCCATGTGCCAACCTGATACCTACATGCTAGTCTCAATGCATTAATATTATCCTTGTATATTAATGCTCGACTAGGAATAGTTAAGAGTAGTGTTCTCTACAATATCTTACTATCAATTCAACCAATTGATATACTGTAGATAAGAACCTACTACCCAAGGATATTATTATACTTATTCAATTGACACTGAACTGAAATAAATATAATAACCAACTTTATCTTTTATTAGTAATAATATATGATACAAAATGAGCCCTTTACAATCATCTCATAATTTATACTAGGGCTAATACTAACAACCACTTGTTGGATCATAAAGTTCACTAGAGGAGGGGGGGGGTGAATAGCGATTGTCAAAAATTCGTTAGTAATTCGAGTACGCAGCGGAAAATATTAAGCACAATGCTAACAAAACCAATTTTACTTGGTTCAGAGCCTTCGTCGACTCCTAATCCAAGGTCCGCATTCGTCGAGTGCTTTCCTTGGTCAATCACTAATAATTTGAAAAATATTACAAAATTTAGTACAAGAATTATTAAAAGAATACCGACAATAGGAAAAGGAAATTGAGTTGCAGGTTGTCAGAGAAGCCTCGCAGCATCGCAGGAGTAGTGTGCAAAAGAGCAGTCGTTGAAGAAGTTGTTGTTCTTTGCTCCAGGTAGAGGTCTCCTTATATAGGAAGCTCGGGGTGCCTGGATCCCTTCCGGGTGCCTGGAGCATGACATTGGCCTAGCCAATCAGATCGCTCCATGTTGCGACGAGATAAACTTTTACATTCTGGACGCTCGGATCCCTTCCGGGCGCTCGGACCTCTTTTTCCAGCAAAAGTTTTCTCCTGCAAGAAAAAGATTAGTCCGAGGCAATAAATATTATACTACCCTATAAAATAAAAGTTAGCACAAATATATATATATATAAATAGAGTAGTAATTAGATTCGGTCTCCTCAAGACCAGAATATAGTCACGATCTCAACTTAGATTTCCCAAATAGATCTAAGTTGCATCGACGCCTATAGTTCCCTCAAATGGGGAACACGTCCTCACCAAGCTACTCCCCTCCAGTGACTTACCTTTACTTACCTTTTGCCAGACATTCGGTCAGCTCGTCGACTTGTCTGGACTTCGTGCCAGCTATCCGATCGGTCCGTTGACCTATCTGGACTTCTTGTGAGATATCCGGTCAGCCTGTCGACCTATCTGGACTTCGTACCAGCTATCCGATCAGCCCGTCGACCTAGCTGGATTTCTTGCCAGATATCCGATCGGCCGGTCGACCTATCTGGACTTCTCCTGCACACTTAGTTAGGTCGTTAGATCACAACAAACCTAACTTAACTTACTTTGTCATTCATCAAAATCTGAGTTAGACCGTTAGTGCTAACCATACCTGACAGTCTATATGGGTTTACCTATTGTATCCTGGAAAACAGATATCTAACGTAACCTCAAAGTATAGCTGGATGGAACAAATCTATTTTAAGGAAACCACGTTGAATGTAGTCCTTGGAATATCTTTCAACATGGTAACTCAGCCTCGGCAGCTCGGCCAAGACAGCTCAGCCTCAACAACTCAGCCAAGGTTGCTCAACCTTGACAACTCAGACAAGGTAGCTTTGCTTGGCCTTACAAGGCAATTAGGGGTAGCTTTAGTTAGTTCCATTAAGTCAAATGCACCAGTCAAAGCTATATCTTCCTAGACATACATAGACAGAACTTACCTAACCTACTATCATCCAAAACTTAACCAGTACCGTAGGTCAAGTTAAACATTTGTCCCTTTTTAAGCTAATCCTAATTACCCTGCCGGATAGGTTATTTTTGGAGGTGCCAACTAGTTTAGAGTCTCACCCTGAATTATTGATCTGGATTAAATTTTAGTTCTGGATTTATGTTGATTACTTTTATAATTATAATAGATTTGATGATAGTTTAGGTTTGAGTTTGTTCTATAGTTATTTTTATGATTTAACTTTGGTTTAGTTGATTTAGTTTTATAGTTAGGATTTTGAATTGGGTTGTTTGATTTTACATAATATATTTTATTTCTAGGTATGTAGTATTGTTTCAATCCTATAACCTGCGTGGTTAGGCACGCTTTTGGAATTCAAGCTTTAGTTTGTGTTTTGTTTTGAGTTTCAAGTGACATAAATAATTTATTTATTGAACTGGACTTGTATCCATGCCCAAATTTGTTGTATACTGCTTTTTGATTATTTAATATTAGATCCAAATTTTTTGATCTAGTTGTGAAATTTTCTAACAACCCTTTAAGTTTTTTAATTTCAATTTTTAGTGTTGAATTTTCCTTCTCAAGTTTTATGACTTGATTTGGATTAGATTTTTCAATTTGTTCCTTGAGGCATTGATTTTCCTCAAGGAGCATTTTATTTTGATTTTCTCGTTCAATTAATTTTCTATTTAAGCATGAAACGACTTTAAAAAACTTTTTCCTTAAATTAAAACATACCTCATCGGAACCTTCAGAAACGAGTATGGACTCATGGCTCGATTCGGGTTCGAACCCATCTTCTGATTCGTCTTCCGATTCTGATTCGCGGGTCATCAACGCAAGGTAGCTTCGGTACTTTTGCTCTTCGGCTTCAGATTCCTCTGAAGACGAGTCGCCCCATGTTGCTTTGAGTGCCTTCTTTTTGGATGTTTTGGTTTTATCATTCTTCAGCTTTGGCCATTCGTTCTTGTAGTAACCCTTCTTGTTGCATCTGAAGCAGGTCACATTCTTTGGTTCGGTAGTAGACCTGATCTTCTACAAGTCATTTTTGCTGAAGTTCTTCTTTCTCCTGGTGAACATTTTTCTTACCAAGTTCACCAGGTGTTCTTTGTCTTCTGAGTCTTGGTCAGACTCACTTTCAGATTCAGGCTTGGTTCTTGTCTTTTCCTTGGAGGAATTTGCAAAAATAGCAACACCTTTCTCGGTTCTGGCGTTAGTTTATTTGTGTAGCTCAAGTTCACAAAATAGTTCATCTAACTTTAATTTTGAAAGATTCTTTGAAATGTTGTAGGCATCCACGATGGATGCCTACAATGCATTTCGAGGAAATGCGGTTAAGGCATACCTTATTAGATCGTAGTTCTCCATTTGGTGGCCGATGGTGAGAAGTCCGTTGAGGATGCCCTTTATCCTCGCTTAGAGTTGACTCGCCGATTCTCCTTCATGCATTTTTATATTAAATAGATTATTTAAATAAAGATCTCATTTAGTTACCTTAGCATCGCTGGTTCCTTCGTGAAGTTCGATGAGCTTGTCCCACAGTTCTTTCGCATTTTTGTGTGGGCCCACTCGGTTAAGCTCTTCCTTCGTTAGCCCACATTGTAGTGTGTTGAGGGTTTTGAAGTCCGTCTGTGCTTTCTTCTTCATCTCCGAATTCTAATGTTCCAGGTCTATTGGATTTCCGGGGTTGTCAACTGGAGCCTTGTAGCATCTGGTGACGCTAAACCACTGGTCGAAGTCGGTCTTTAGATAGACCTCTATTCGTTTTTTCTAGTACGAGAAGTCATTATCATTGAACAGGGGAGGACGGACGGTGCTGAATCCCTCGATTTGGGCCATAATTCTTGCATACAAAAAACAAAGAAGAGGATCCCAATACTTGGTCTTTGATTTAGCAGTGTGGAAGAAAAAATAAAAAATTAAGACTGAATTGGTGTTGCACCAGTTCAGTTTGAATTGCTACGAAAAAAAAATTCCAAAGAGGTAATGATACCAATTTGGATTATTCGAAAAATTGAAAACCGAAAAAAATAAAAGTTTCACCCCCTTTACCTGATTGGTAGTTGCACCAAATCAGAGCGGTACCTACTCTGATACCACTTGTTGGATCGTAAAGTTCGCTAGAGAGGGGGGGGGGGTGAATAGCGATTGTCGAAAATTCGTTAGTAATTCAAGTACGTAGCAGAAAATAATAAGCACAATGCTAACAAAATCAATTTTACTTGGTTTGGAGTCTTCGTCGACTCCTACTCCAAGGCCAACACTCGTCGAGTGCTTTCGTTGGGTAATCACTAATAATTCATAAAATATTACAAACTTTAGTATAAGAATTATTAAAAGAATACCGACAATAGCAAAAGGAAATTGAGTCACAAGTTGTCAGAGAAGCCTTGTAGCATCGCAGGAGCAGTGCGCAACAGAGCAGTCGTAGAAGAAGTTGTTGTTCTTTGCTCCAGGTGGAAGCCTCCTTATATAGGAAGCTCCGGGCGTCAGGATCCCTTCCAGGTGTCTGGAGCGCGATGTTGGCCCAGCCAATTAGATCGCTCCACATTGCGACGAGATAAACTTTTGCATTCCAGGCGCTCGGATCCCTTCCGGGCACCCGGACCTCTTTTTCCAGCAAAAGTTTTCTCCTGCAAGAAAAAGATTAGTCTGAGGCAATAAATATTATACTATCCTGCAAAACAAAAGTTAGCACAAATATATATATACATAGAGTAGTAATTAGGTTCTGTTTTCTTGAGACCAGAATCTAGTCACAATCTCAACTTAGATTTCCAAAATAGATCTAAGTTGGATCGACGCCTATAGTTCCCTCACACGGGGAACACACCCTCACCAAGTTACTCCCCTCCAGTGACTTACCTTTACTTACCTTTTGCCAGACATTCAGTCAGCTCGTCGACCTGTCTGGAATTCATGCCAGCTCCGGTCAGTCCGTTGACCTATATGGACTTCGTGCCTGATATCCGGTCAACCCGTTGACTTATCTAGACTTCGTACCAGTTATCCGATCAGCCCGTCGACTTAGCTGGATTTCTTGCCAGATATCCGGACGGCCGGTCAACCTATCTGGACTTCTCCTGCACACTCAGTTAGATCGTTAGATCACAACAAATCTAATTTAATTTACTTTATCATTCATCAAAACCTGAGTTAGATCGTTAGTGGTAACCACACTTGACAGTCTATGTGGGTTTACCTATTGTATCTTGGAAAACAGACATCTAACGTAACCTCAAAGTACAGCTGTAGAGAATAAATCTATTTTAAGGAAATCACATTGAATGTAGTCCTTGGAATATCTTTCAACAAGGCAGCTCAGCCTCGGCAGCTCGGCCAAGATAGCTCAGCCTCAACAACTCAGCCAAGGTAGCTCAACCTTGACAACTCAGACAAGGTAGCTTTGCTTGGCCATACAAGGCAATTAGTCTTCCATACAACTCAGTCAATTCCAAGTAACTTTTCTTTCTCTTCTTAACAGTCTAAGATTATCAGCTCGGGTTATCTCAAAAGATAAATCTAAAATTGAAATTTTATCTGACAAAAATTATTTAACACATCATTCAAAAATTTAAAAGTTTGATATTTTTTAAATCAGAGAAGTTCGAAGAACTCACTGATGGTATTAGTTAGTAAGTATTATTGTTTTAGGTAAATCTGGTGATAAATTTTATCAAATTTTTTGTAAAATTAAAAATTTATTATTCTTAATTTATGCTATCGTATTATTTATTTCATGAGTGTTTTAAGTTAATTATAGCTCACATATCATTGTTGCAAGATCATTCATAGAAATCAAGGATAAACAACCCAATTCAAAAGTATAAACATAAAAAAAATGCCTGCCATACTATACTGGTAATCATATTTGAAGGGCAGGCAGTACTCTAATCCCCAGCAAGGCTTAATTTAATGATTTCAGTGTCAGCTTTGACTGCTTTTGATACTGAAATCGTGATTAAAAAAAGTCACTCATCTGTGGTGATAGTCCACTAGTGATCATTTCTTATACAACTCAGATTCCTTGTGCTGCTGCTGCCATGCATGCATGCATGTACGCAACAGGACCAAAGCCAAACGCAAGGAGAACAATAATTATGGTATTTAGAGCTGCCTTGAGCTGTGCCTGTGCTGCATCATCAATTCATCTGCCTGCAATCATCATGTTGCTCTTCCTTTTGGGTTGAACGCAGGAGGCCATATATGCAGTGCGTAGTCTTTGCCCTGTTGACTGAGGGGACGCAGAGCGAGAAGGAATGAGAAATTTTCAAAGTGCATTGCCATTTAATCTGCTGATTGCATTTAGCTGTGTATTGTTTATCAGGAAGGATCCGATCAGAGATTAAGAAATGAGATGATTCAGCAAGTAATCATAGTCGAGTACTTTTGACCGTTTGGAAATAAGTCAGGTTGGTCTCTATAAAGTTTATCTTCGACAGGTCGGACTTCAATTAGGTTAGCTTCTCCGTAAATTGACCTTCCGAATACCAAGTGATGTGATAGAAGCCTACAACCTCCACATATCTCATGTGGTCAAATATCATGTTGAGCTGTCAGTCAAAGTCAATGTGAATCAGACGTAATCAAAAGAGAATCAAACTCGGCCTAAAAGGGACTTAGGTTTGACCAAACTAGCTCGGTGCACCATCCTAGAATTGAGTTTGTCCAGGGACAAGACAACTATTATGACTCAGCTTCAGTCGTCGATATCATCCCTGACTTGGCTCCAATCGTCGACATCATCTCTAACTTGGCTTCAGTTGCCGACTTCATCTTTCATCGGGGCCACTCAACATCGACTTCATCTCCTCATCCGCCCTTGGCTCGGACGCCCTATGTGGTCTGCTAAAAATGCGGGGGTGTTCAGATAAAGAAGCGACAAGACTGCTTCATTCATAGGGTTGTTTCTCCTGGAAGACGTGGAGAACAACATTGCGCATCCCGGAGCATGTGGGTAACATAAGCGCACATCTCAGAATATTTAATAAACAGATGCACACACCACAGAGAACAACCGCATTTATGGCTCTTTAAAAGGTCTCCCACTCCCATGGGCGCAGGTATGCTAATGCAGGTTCGACAGCGTAATCTTCCGGAAGCCATAACTTTTAACTCGAGATTCAAAATTAAGCTCTGTCAGGAACCCATAACTCCCAAGTTTCAAGTTAAAAATCCACCATTTAGGCCCTCAACCGAGCCTCCAAATATATTTTTACTATTTTTGGTTATATCTATTTTTATGGTATTTAAGGTATCATTAGTATTCTGGTATATACGAGTTAGGATTTGTTCATGTTAGCGACATGTTTTGTTAATTGGGATTTCTATTAAGAAATTTTCTTTTTGGATAAGATTTCTTTCTTTCTATAAAAGATAGGAATTGAGTTCAAATATGAGGATTTATTCCCTTTATTCTTGCGTGAATCAACATGGATTAGAAGCTCACTTCTAGTATTCATGTGCAAATCAACGGATTCAATAGTTTCTTCCAGTATTCTTGCATGGATCAATAGAACCGATAGTTATCCACTGCATAATATGTGCACACCAAAATTTACTTCTCCTTTGGCAATTCTGCTCCCTCAAGAAAAACTCTAACTTGAGCATCGGAGTGGCATGCCGAGATCCATCCCCAATACCATTTTATCACTCTTTTGTAGTTCTTTTTAGGCCTTTATATCCTCCTCGATGACAATCTCCAGAGAGTGTACATGTCAACTCATTCATTGACTGGTGGCTTGACCATCCATGGTATTTGACTGGAACAAAATGTCGTTTGTGGGAAAAGTCTGAACCAAGACGCTCTGATGATTAATGTTAGGGTTGATTTGTGCTAGAAGGGGGGGGGGGGGGGGAATAGCTCGTCGCGTGCTCGTCGTTGCTTTCATGATGATAATATGCAGTGAAAATTCACCCAAAGCACACTCATAACGCTAACGCTAGGATTTACTTTGTATCCACCTCAAGAAGAGGTGACTAATCCAAGGATCCGACCCTCACTCACTCATCCACTATGAAAACACTCCTTTACGGTAACTACTGAAAGCGGAGAAGCCTTGTACAAACTCGCAATACAAGAAGAAATAAAAACAAGCTTATACAATACAAATCTTACAAGATTTACAAAGCCCTAGCTTGCTTCTTCTTGCTTGAATACACCTCTTGACTTGCTTGGAAGTCTACCAACACTTCTCTCTAAGCCTTCAAGATCTGGTGTGTGCCTGTGAGAATGATCACAAGAAGTGGAGAGGAAGAACTATGGAAGAAGACGCTCGCCAAAGCTTTATTCTGCGCAACGATCGTCTCCCAATCGATCGGCTAATCGATTGGGGAGGCTGAATCGATCGACTGATCGATTCAACCCTCTTCTATGCTATCTGGAAAGTGCCTGAATCGATCGACCGATCGATTCAGGCTTTCTCATGATCGTGCGAGAAAACTAGCCTCCAATCGATTGGCCGATCTATTGGCAGTGCCTAATCGATCAGCTGATCGATTGGGAAGCATTATGTTTGCGCAATATAAGCTCCCAATCGATCGATCAATCGATTGGGCTGCTGTTTATTGCAACACTCTCCTAATCGATCAACTGATCGATTGGGCCTTGATTCAATCGATCAACCAATCGATTGATACCCCTTGACTTGCCTAACTCAAGTCCAAGGTCCCCAAACCCAACATCCGGTCAACCGTGACCTGTTGGGACTCCTTGTGCCTAGCATCCGGTCTACCTTGACCTGCTGGGACTTCTTCACCAAGTTTTCGGTCAATCCTTTGACCCACTTAGATTTTTCTCCTTGTGCCAAGTGTCCGGTTCTCCATGACCCACTTGGACTTCCACTAGATGTCCGGTCACCTTTGACCCATCTAGGTTTCCTCGTGCTAGGCTTCGCTCACTAGGTCTTTTCATATGCCTAGCTTCACGCACTAAGGCTTTCCATCTGCCTGGTTTCACTCACCAAGACTTTCACCTAGCTTCACTCACTAGGTCTTTCCACCTGACTTCACTCACTAGGATTTTCACCTAGCTTCACTCACTAGGTCTTTCACCTAGCTTCACTCACCAGGATTTTCCAACTGCCTACCTTCACTCACTAGGTCTTTCACCTAGCTTCACTCACCAGGATTTTCAAACTGCCTAGATTCACTCACTAGGTCTTTCACCTGACTTCACTCACTAGGATTTTCCCTTACCTAACCTCCAGTTAGGACTTTCCCAGTCAAGTATCCAGTCAAACCTTTGACCTACTTGACTCTTCTTCACATCTAACTGGTCAGTCCTTGACCAGAGGGGGAATTGTATCAACAATCTCCCCAATCAAACGATTTCATTTACAATCTCCATGTATTGTCAAACATCAAAATCCAAACATCAAGACTCAAGCTTGAGCCAACTCAAGCTTAATCAACCTGGTCAACCTAACCCAGGGAATATTGCACCAATAATCTCCCCCTTTTTGATATTTGACAATACTTTTAAGTTAGGCTAATCTCATGCTAATGCCCTTTGGATAATGAAGGCATAATTTAGACCCTACATTCTTCCCTAAACTTTTCTTGAAGGACAAAGGCCTAACTTAAACCCTACATTCTCCCCCTATTGGCACACATCAAAAACTCTCCCCCTGAAGGGTTACTCAACGTTGTTCATAACCTCACATGTTGTTCACAACACCACAATGGAGGTCCCATATCCTTCATTGTCTTCAATGCCCCCCCTTGAGCATTAACCAACTTCACACTTGCAATGAAGGTCTCATACCCTTCATTATATTTAATGATCCTCTTAGAGCATTCTTTTTTCCAACAATGAATATATCCGATCTTCCATTATTCCTCAATGCTCAATCTTGAGCATTTATCCAAATGAAGGATTTACCACCTTCAATGGGTTTGGAAAAATATTTTCATGTTTTTAAAGAGTAGCTCCCCCCTAAAAGCATGCTTCAACCTTCTATCATTGCACCAACAATGACTTGGCATCGCTATACTTTTAGGAAACCCAAAACTTGAAGTTTTGAGGTTGGAGTATTAATATTTGAATGCAAACCTCAACCTTACTTCAATCTAATGGTCCTTAACCAATCCATTCTTGTTTTTATCATAAAAACTTCCCCTAAATGTGTAAAAATGTGTTTCAAGGGGTTAGGAATGGTTACCTAGACTAAAAATAGTTTAAAGTGCTGGAATCAAACATTTACAGTCGAAAATAGCTTTCTTAATCGATTGAAGTTGGGTCTCAATCGATTGAAACATTTCAATCGATCCAATGATCGATTCCGCGCTCTGTTCGTAGAAAATCCCCTTGAATCGATCGACTGATCGATCCAGCCTAGGTCAACTGATCGGTTGATCGATTCCACGATGCTCTGTTCATGAAAAATGTCTTCTCAATTGATCGGTCAATCGATTGAGGCTTCCCAATCGACCGGCTGATCGATTGGGTTTCTGAAATTCCAGAATCCAATTTTAGTCGAATTTCAGAAATGCCCTAAAAATTCTACAAAATTCTAAAAATCATGAAAACTCTTGTAGACACTATTTAGGATATATAATATCATGAAAAAATAATTTTCTAAGAAAATACATCTTATTTTCAAAGATTCACATAAACTTGGAAACTTGCAAAAACTTCAATGTTTCTCCTAAGTTTGTGTCTAACTTTTCAATGATGATTACTATCAAAAGATAACCTTCACTAAGGTTTTCCAAAGTCTATTTAAAATATTTTTCAAAACCAGTTTCCAACCATGTTCTTTGGGTTCAATGCACATGACTTGTACATTAGCTTTCCCAATTATTGGAGTCCACATAACTATGTATTTTGATAAAATCAAAACTCAATTAGATGCACTAAATCAACATCTTGAGTCTTGTTCATCATCCTAACATCTCACTTGTATTTAGTGTGCACTAAAACACATACAAGTCACCTTATAGTCTTTATGAGATGTAGATTTTGATTTTGCCCTAAACTAGGGATCATGCATCTAGGCATTTTAAATTATGAACATCCACCTAGGATGTCACTTATTAGTAAATGTCATTGTCCTTAATCGCAAGGAATTAAAAGTAATGCATGATGATTTATGACTTATATCAAAGTAAATGATTTTCAAAAGAAAATATACTATAACTACATGATGTTGTTGGGTTTTTCGGGCCGCGAAAATCGCTTTTTCGCGTCGCGGAAACCCCGAATCACCCTAGCCAACGGATCTCGTGTGAAGAAAAATTCGAAAACATACGAGTACGAGTTACATAACTTCTAGATCTACATGATGAAGATCTTTACCCTTGTTGCGTGCCCTTTTGCGTATCCCGCTCGTCCTCGATACGCCGGATCTCGAAGTTGTCAATGTAGACAACTCTCTACACGTATCCACACCAACACACTAGGTGGAGGTGACCAAAAACCAAGGTGTGCTAGCACCTATGTGGTTCGGCCAAGGAAGGAGGAGAGGGAGAGCTTGAGAGGAAGAAGATGTAAAATTCCACACTTGAAAGAATTATGACAATCAATTCACACACCATTCAAAATGTGGTCGGCCACTTTTCTCATGTGTAACTTCCCTCATTAATGCATTAAGTTGTCATCAAGGCGAGAATGTAACCTCCATGAGGTGGCACTCACTAGTAACTCCCATGAGGTGGCAACCATGATGATGATGTGGAGTAACATCATTAGTCCACATCAATGCCAACTCACCAATGAGGTGGCATAAAGTCAAGTCAAACTTGACTTTTAATCTTCCTCTCAAGTCAAGTCAAACTTGACCAAACCTCTTCCATGGTTGATCTAATCTAACCATTTGATTCAAGCCAATTTAATATATAATGAATCTAATTCATTAAATTAAATTGATTCAATGAGTCATAATATAAATTAGACTCATTGAACACATGAATCAACTTGAGTCCAACTCAAGTTAGCCCAATTAGGATTACTCTTAATCCAATTTGATTCATCAAATGAATCTAATCCTCTTGGTTCATCATATAAACCTAATCTCCATCTAATTGTCCTTAGTGTGTGACCCTATAGGTTCTTGTAACGTTGGCAATGCCCTAAACCCATTTAGGAGCATAAGTAATGAGCGGTATCTAGCAACACATCATTACTACCCAAGTTACAAGAATGTCGAGATCCGACATCACCTTGTGACTACAAATTGTGACTCCTCACAAAATATGACAAGTGTCCTTCTATCATAGACATCTAGATTGATCAATGTGAGGCATAGACCGTGTCATCCTCTGACCAATTTAAATCTTGAACTCCAAGTAGACTCACTAAATCAAATGAGCTCAATATCCTATATTGACTCATTTGGGCATGGCCATGCACTTCGTGGTCTCACTCTATCAAGAATACCGATGTCGCTCCCGTCATATGGGAGAGATATATCCCATCTACATCACTCACATCCCTCTGCATAATTCGTTATATACCCAGTAATCACCTTTATAGTCCACCCAGTTATGGGTGACGTTTGACGAAACCAAAGTACATAACTCCTTATGTAGGGAACCATGGTGACTTGAGGTCTAAGGACTAGTAGTCATACTAATAGCCACATGAGAAAGTATATGACACTCATATAACGATCCATGATACTTTCTCATGGCGGGTCATTCAGTATACATTCTCTAATGTATACCCATGTGTCAACTTGATATCTCTATATCCATGACTTGTGAGATCAAGTCATCGAGTTGACCTACATGCTAGTCTTATTGCATTAACATTGTTCCTGAATGTTAATACTCGACTAGGAATGATTAAGAGTAGTGTTCCCTATATCATCTCACTATCAGTTCAACTAACCGATTGATATAGGTGAGAACCGTCTACTCAAGGACATTATTATACTTAGTTTATTTGGCACCAATACAAGTAAGTATAATAACCAAAATCCAAATGCCTTTATTTATATAGAATATGATACAATAAGTCCAAAATACAATCATCAAATGATTGGCTCTAGGGCTCTAGCTAACAGATGTATGTATGACATGACATGATATTTTTGTTATGGTTTTCATAATAAAGATGAATGCAACACATAATGTTGTGGCATATGATAGGCAAACAATCATAGCAAATTAGCATAAGTAAAATATACCTAGATTATCTATCTAAGTATCTTAAATCCTTAGATAAACTAAAAACTAATCCTAGAATGCCCATATTATCCCAAGAAAATGTCAAAACCCAACTTGACATTTCTTTTACTCTTGATTAATTATGCCAATTTAAATTAAGTATAATTCCTCAAAGTTTGGCACATTTTACTCTTCCAAAGAGTAACCAATTTATCCTCTTCATTTTCAAAGGTTAACAAAAACTTTGAAAATGCCTCGAAGTGTCAACTTTATTAAGGTTGGGTTAACCACCCTACCCATTTAGAGTTGACACTCTCTAACCCATCTAGGGGGTAGAGAAGATGCTCCTAGGAATCCAACACCTATTGATGCTCCTTGGATGTTGTAGGTATTCACTTGGGATAACTTCCCTTGATATCTTCCTAATGACCTTTCTAGGCTTCTTAGAAGCCTTGGTCACTTCCTCTAGGTCAACTCTAGGGATAGCTTCCCTTGTGATCTTTTTAGTGACTTTCTTAGACTTCTTAGAAGTCTTAGTCACATTGGTCATGGAAAAAATACTTCTAGAGATAACTTTCCTTGTATCTTTGACTTGACCCCTAGACCTAGGGTTAGTTCCATAGGTATATGGAACCCTATGATATGAAGCTACATCCTTTTTAGCCTTAGGTTTGTATCCTAAACCTCTATAGCCATTGGATGACTTTTGATTTCCTAAACCTAGGTTATGCTCTTTTTGCCCCTTAAGGATACCTTCCATCCTTTTAAGGGTCTTTTTAATTTTATCAAGCCTTGACCTCAAGACTTAATTTTCCATCATTAAATCCTTAGATTTTGATGTTTCTTGATTTCTATGAGATTTTCTATTTTTAGGCCTATAACTAAGATCCTTAGAGTTATTTCCTAAGTTTTTATTTACCTTCCTAATCCTAGGTGTGGTAGTTTTGGCATGAAGAGCCACATGATTTTCATCAATTCTATCATGCCTCCTATTTTTATGGTAAATTGCATGAAAATGATATAAATTAGAACTAGCATGCTTTTTACCATGATTTAAAGTGATCGTCTCAATAAATGATACCTTGGGTTTTATCTTGGAAGCTCCCCCTTGGCTTGTGTTTCCACTTTTGGCTTTGACTGATTTCTTCCCTTTTGGACATTGACTCTGGTAATATCCTTTTTGGTTGTAAGAAAAGCACACAATGTGCTCCTTGCTCTTCTTTGTTGTGGGGGCAGTCTCCTTGGGCTTCTCCTTACCTTGTGGTGACATTTGGTCCTTCTTCTTGGCCAATTTAGGGCACTTACTCTTGTAGTGCCCATGTTCCCTAAACTCAAAACATAGAATATGATTTTTATTTTTAATTGAACTACTTATACCTTCACGTGTAGGGATGACACTTGATCCTCCATTTGATGTCTCTTGATTTTTGGAGGATGCCCCATTTGCTCCAATTGACCCGGAAGTAGAAGCTTCTCCT
The DNA here is from genome assembly GCF_018446385.1 of Zingiber officinale. Classification (NCBI taxonomy): domain Eukaryota; kingdom Viridiplantae; phylum Streptophyta; class Magnoliopsida; order Zingiberales; family Zingiberaceae; genus Zingiber; species Zingiber officinale. The sequence goes on along the minus strand of NC_055990.1, from coordinate 32,670,078 downwards.
TCTTCTTGGCCAGGAGTCACCAAATGTCGCTCCCCCTCAATCCTAGAGGTGGAGATTTCTTCATCTTCATCTTCATCTTGTACATGGAACAAAGAGTATGCTCCCTCTTTTTCCCTTTTCATTGCTTTCTTTTGAAGATGAAGCTTCTTGGACTTCTTCTTCTCTTTTTCCCTTTGCATTGCTTTCTTTTGAAGATGAAGCTTCTTGGACTTCTTCTTCGGATGTTGAGCATCTCTCATCTTCCGAGTCCTCTTCCTCTTGGTGTTGATTCAATGAGTTGTCCTCTTTGAATTTCTCTTGATTTGGTACAGTGGAGGTAACCTTGTGGATTTTAGCCAATTTGCTCCATAGCTCCTTGGCATCTTAAAATTCTCCCAATTTGCTCCAAGATGTTGCTTGGCAATAGATTGACCAATAGCTTGGTCACTTTATCGTTGGCCACACATCTTTGGATTTACTCTTGGCTCCACTTGCTCTTCTTGAGAATTTTGCCTTTTGAATTTGTTGGAGTTTCAAAGTCTTCCATTAGAGCAAACCATTGCTCTATGTCCATCATAAGAAAATTTTTGATCCTTGATTTCCAAGAGTCGAAGCTCATTGATATGAATGGTGGAGACACCCTCGTGTCGAATCCAAGTCCATCTTAGAATTACATTTGAAGTTGAGCCTTTGATGAAGTCTTTGACTTGTTGGCTTTTGTGCTTCAACTTCTTCTCCCTCTAGCTTGTTGCCTCTGTTAGGACCAAAAGTAGCTAGAGGGGGGGGGGGGGTGAATAGCTCGTCGTGTTCGCTCGGTGCTTGGCGTTGCTTGTTTCTTCAAGAATATGCAGCGGAAATACAAAGAAACAATCACACAACGCTAACACGGTTGGTTTACTTGGTATCCACCTCACAAGAGGTGACTAATCCAAGGATCCACACCAACACACACACCCTCCACTAAATAAAACTCTCCTTTATGGTAACTACCAAGGGCAGAGAAGCCCTACAAGACTCAATACAAGAAGAGAGGGAAAGGATACAAGAAATACAAGCTTACAAGCTTACAATGAGTATAAACCCTAACCCTAGCTTCTCTTCTTGGCTTTGATCCGCCTCTTGACTTGGAAAACTTCCAAGATCCTTCAAGAACTGGCGATCTGAGCTTTGTCAGTGCTGTGGAGGAGTTGGCGAGAAATCTGGAGTGAATCGGAGAAGAGATGCTGCAGCCAACGCACGCCTGCAGCTCAAATACGACGCAACGGTCGGATCCCGATCGATTCGAATATTCCTAATCGATCAGGGAGGCTTTGGATCGATCCACGGATCGATCCAGAGCGCCTCTGTGCTCTGGAAAAACGCCTGGATCGATCCACGGATCGATCGAGCGCTTATCGCGCAAAGCAGCCGCGTCCCAATCGATCCACTGATCGATTTGGACATCTGGATCGATCCACGAATCGATCTAGAGGCTCTCTGTTCGCTAGGAAAGGCCTGGATCGATCCAGCTCCTGGATCGATCCACTGATCGATCCAGCACTTGGTTTTTGCCCAAAACCAAGTTCCAAGCTTCTCAAACCAACATCCGGTCAACCTTGACCTGTTGATACATCATGCCTAGCATCTGGTGACTCCTTTGACCTGCTAGGACTTCCCACCAAGTGTCTGGTCAATCCCTTTGACCCACTTGGACTTTACTCGTCGTGCCAAGTATCCGGTCACTCTCTCGTCCTACTTGGACTTCCACCAGATGTCTGATCATCCTTGATCCATCTGGATTTTCCCTTGCCTGGCTTCACTCACCAGGACTTTCACCTGGCTTCACTCACCAGGATTTCCTTCTGCCTAGCTTCACTCACTAGGACTTTCACCTGGCTTCACTCACCAGGATTTCCAATCTGCCTAGCTTCACTCACTAGGACTTTCACCTGGCTTCACTCACCAGGACTTTCACCTGCCTAGCTTCACTCACTAGGACTTTCACCTGGCTTCACTCACCAGGACTTTCACCTGCCTAGCTTCACTCACTAGGGCTTTCCAATCTGCCTAGCTTCATTCACCAGGACTTTCACCTAGCTTCACTCACTAGGGTTTTCACCTGGTTTCACTCACCAGGACTTTCACCTAGCTTCACTCACTAGGGTTTTCCTTCTGCCTGGCTTCACTCACCAGGACTTCCCTGTCAAGTATCCGGTCAACCTTGACCTACTTGACTCTTCTTCAATGAATTTCTTATTGTCAAACATCTAAACTCAAACCAAGACTCAGCTTGGTCACCTAGGTCAACCTTGACCTGAGGGATGTTGCACCAACAATCTCCCCCTTTTTGATGTTTGACAATACCACATGTAATTAGGCTAATCCTATAGCCTCAATCTTCATGCCACTAGGTAATGAACATATAAATTAAGCTCTTCATTCTCCCCCTACGAGGGCACACTCCCTCTAGGTAATGAAAGCCTAACTTACACCCATTCATAGGTCCTTTCATTCTCCCCCTATTGGCACACATCAACCCATCTTTGGGCACACATCAACCCATGCCCCAATTTTGGGTACACATCAACAAATCCATTTGTTGACGACTCTCCCCCTGAAGAGTTACTCATCATTGTTCACAACATCACTCGTTGTGGTCAACATGATAATGAAGGTCCCATACCCTTCATTAACCTTAACCCTACATTCTCCCCCAATGTAGGCAAATGTCCATCCTTGAGCATTATCCACTTGAAGCCACTTGAACAATGAGGATATCCACTCCTCATTAAAGTTCAAACGCTCAACCTTGAGCATGTTCTTAACGGAAGGTTGACCACCTTCCAAGGTTCATGAAAAATAATTTTAATGTCTTTAAAGAGTCCCTCCCCCTAAAGACATGGTGGTAACTTCTATCATTGCACCAACAATGACTTGGAATTCCTAAACCTTTAGGAAACCCAATTTTTAGAAGTTTTGAGGTTTAAATGTTCAATATTTGAAACAACCTCAACCTAAACTTCTACTTAGTCTTCGTTAACCAATCCATCCTTGTTTTCACATGAAAACACCCTTTGTATGTATACAAATGTATTTTAGGGGTTTGGAATGGTTACCTAGACTCAAAGAGGTTCAAAGATGCTGAAATCAAGCCTTCCCAGCCAAAATCAGCAACTTGGATCGATTAGAGTTGGGTTCCAATCGATTGAACCTTTCTGAATCGATCCACTGATCGATTCAGACTACCTGGATCGATCGGCTGATCGATCCAGCGAGCTTCTGCTCGCGAGAATTGCCTTATGGATCGATCCACGGATCGATTCAGGCACTCCAATCGATCCATGGATCGATTGGAGCTCTGATAGTTGCTGAATTTCAAATTCAGCCAAGTTCAGAAACCCCTAGAAAATTCTACAAAAATCTAAAAATCATGAAATTTCATGTAGACATTATTTAGGGCATATACTATCAAAGAAAAATAGTTTTCTATGAAAATACTTCATATTTTCAAAGATTGACACAAACTTGAAAACTTGCAAAAACCTTAGTGTTTTCTTCAAGTTTGTGTCTAACTATTCAACGGTGATTACTATCAAAAGATAGCCTTCACCAAGGTTTTTCAAAAAAATTTTAAAAATATTTTCAAAACCAATAGGGTTTTTGCAACATCTTGAGTTTTGTTCATCTTTCTAACATCTCACTTGTATCTAATGTACACTAAAACATGGACAAGTCACCTTATAGTCCTTGTGAGATGTGAGATTTTGATTTTTCCCTAATCTAGGGATCATGCATATCTATCTAGGCATTCTAGAGATATTAGACATCCACCTAGGATGTCACTTGTCAATAATTGTTGTTAAATGCCATTCGTCCTTAATTACAAGGAATTAAACTTAATGCATGATTATGTTATGGCATACATCAAAAGAAAATAATTTTCAAAAGAAAATATCCTATTACTACATGATGTATGAATGTCATGATATGGTATTTTTGGAGTTTTCATAATAAAACAATGAATTCAAAAATAGGCATGATGTCATGGCATATAATGGGCAAACAATCATGGCAATGTTTAGCATAAATAAAATATACCTAGATTACCTATCTAAATATCCTTAATCACTTAGCTAAACTCAAAATATACCACTTGTTTTAACTTAAAACGATACCACTTGTTTTAATTTAAAACATTAAACCTAGATTGCCCTAAATGCTTCAAAGAAATGCCAAAACCTAAATTGACATTTCTTATTTCTCTTGATTTGTTTATGCCACTTAATAATTAAACATATCCTCAAATGTTGGCATATTCCATTTTTCCTCAAGAGTGATTACATAAATCAAGGCCCGGATTGCCTTAAATTTCCAAGAGAATACCAAAATCCCAACTTGGTATTTCTCAAGGTTTTCCCAATTTGTGCCATTTTAAGATAAAATCAAATTTTCACCATTAGACACATTTTACTATTTCAAGGAGTAATCAATAGGTCCATTTCATTTTCAAAGGTTAACTAAAACCTTGAAAATGCTCCTTGAGTGTCAATTTCCTCAAAGTTGGGTTAACTACCCTTCTAATCGGAGTTGACACTCTCTAACCCAACTATGGGGCAGAGAAGATGCTCCTAGGAACCCAACACCTATTGGTGCTCCTTGGATGCTCTAGGTACTCACTAGGGATAACTTCCCTAGATACCTTACTAGTGACCTTGTTGGGCTTCTTAGACGCCTTGGTCACATTTTCTAGGTCAACTCTAGGGATAGCCTCCCTTGTGACCTTGTTAGTGACTTTCTTAGACTTCTTAGAAGTCTTAGTCACTTTGGTTGCAAAGATACTTCTAGGGATATCTTCCCTTGTATCTTTGACTTGACCTCTAGACTTAGGGTTTGTTCCATAGCTATATGGAACCCTATGATAACTAGGCACATCCTTTTAGCTTTGGGTTTGTATCCCAAACCTCTATAGCCATTGGATGACCTTTGTGCTCCTAGCCCTAGGTATTGCTCATTTTGCCCTTTAAGGATATTCTCCATCCTTTTTAGGGTCTTTTCTAGTTTGTCAAGTCTTGACCTCAAGACTTGATTTTCTATCATTAAATCCTTAGGTTTTGGTCCATGAGCATTTTTGATCTTGGGCATGTGTCTATTTTCCTTAGTGTTCCCGCCCAAGTGTCTATCTACCTTCCTAACCTTAGGTTGGGTAGTTTTGGCATGTAGGGCCACATGTTTTTCCTTAAAGCCCTCATGCTTTCTATTCTTATGGTAAATTGCATTAAAATGATAAAAGTTAGAACTATCATGCTTTTCACCATAATGTAAGGGGGTAGGCTCAATAAAAGATACCTTCTTCTTTACCTTGGAGGCTCCCCCTTGACTAGTGCCTCCTTGAGCCTTGACCACCTTCTTCCCCTTGGGGCATTGACTTCGGTAATGCCCCTTTTGATTGCAAGAGAAGCATATAATATGCTCCTTGCTCTTCTTTGTGTTGGGGATGATCTCCTTGGGCTTCGCCTTGCCCTTTTGTGCCACTTGGCCCTTCTTCTTGGCCAATTTAGGGCACTTGCTCTTGTAGTGCCCATGTTCCCTACACTCAAAGCATATAATATGATTTTTATTTTTAATTGAAATATTTATACCTTTGCTTGTAGGGGTGGCATCTTTTCCTTTGGATCCGAAGGTGGAAGCTTCCTCTTGATCGAACCTTGATTCCCCTCCATTTGATTTTTCTTGACTTGTGGAGGTAGAAGCTTCTTCATCCTCTTCTTCTCTTGACCCGGATGTAGAGGATTCTCCTTCATCTTGATCCGGCGTCACCAAGGATTGCTCCCCCTCAATCCTAGAGGTGGAGGCTTCATCATCTTGAATATGAAACAAGGAGTATGCTCCCTCCTTGTTCCCTTCGTTGCATTCCCTTGAAGATGAAGCTTCTTCTTGGACTTCTTCTTCGGAGGTTGAGCATCTCTCAACCTCGGAGTCCTCCTCTTGGTCTTGATCCAATGAGTCGCCCTCTTTGGATTCTCCTTGATTTGGTACAGTGGAGGGGATCTCATGAATTCTTGTCAATTTGCTCCAAAGCTCCTTGGCATCTTCAAACTCTCCAATTTGTTCCAAGATGTTGCTTGGCAATAAATTGACCAAAAGCTTGGTCACTTTGTCATTGGCCTCACATCTTTGGATTTGGTCTTTGCTCCACTTGCTCCTTTTGAGTACTTTGCCCTTGGAATTTGTGGGAGCTTCAAAACCTTCCATGAGAGCAAACCATTGCTCTATCTCCATCATAAAAAAATTTTTGATTCTTGATTTCCAAGAATCGAAGCTTGTAGATGAATATGGTGGAGCCACCCTTGTGTCAAATCCAAGTCCATCTTGGAATTGCATCTTGAAGTTGAGCTTTTTGATATCTTTGACTTTGATAATTTTTGCTTCAACTTCTTCACCCTCTAGCTTTTCTTGTTATGCTTGACCCTTCCGGCGATGATTCCGGTGAAGAGCGGCCTCGCTCTGATACCACTTGTTAGGACCAAAAGTAGCTAGAGGGGGGGGGGGGGTGAATAGCTCGTCGCGTTCGGTCGGTGCTTGGCGTTGCTTGTTTCTTCAAGAATATGCAGCGGAAATACAAAGAAACAATCACACAACGCTAACACGGTTGGTTTACTTGGTATCCACCTCATAAGAGGTGACTAATCCAAGGATCCACACCAACACACACACCCTCCACTAAATAAAACTCTCCTTTATGGTAACTACCAAGGGCGGAGAAGCCCTACAAGACTCAATACAAGAAGAGAGGGAAAGGATACAAGAAATACAAGCTTACAAGCTTACAATGAGTATAAACCCTAACCCTAGCTTCTCTTCTTGGCTTTGATCCGCCTCTTGACTTGGAAAACTTCCAAGATCCTTCAAGAACTGGCGATCTGAGCTTTGTGAGTGCTGTGGAGGAGCTGGCGAGAAATCTGGAGTGAATCGGAGAAGAGATGCCTGCAGCTCTAAACGACGCCAACGGTCGGATCCCGATCGATTCGAATATTCCCAATCGATCGGGAGGCTTTGGATCGATCCACGGATCGATCCAGCGCCTATCCGAAACACGGATCGATCCACGGATCGATCCGGCACAACCAGCAGCATCCCAATCGATCCACCGATCGATTGGACATCGGATCGATCCACGAATCGATCCGAGGCTCTCTCCACTAGGAAGGCCGGATCGATCCAGCGATCGATCCAGCCTTGGATCGATCCATCGATCGATCCAAAGCCTTGGTTTTGCCCAAAACCAAGTCCCAAGCCTCTCAAACCAACATCCGGTCAACCTTGACCTGTTGATACATCATGCCTAGCATCTGGTCACTCCTTTGACCTGCTAGGACTTCCCACCAAGTGTCTGGTCAATCCCTTTGACCCACTTGGACTTTACTCGTTGTGCCAAGTATCCGGTCACTCTCTCGTCCTACTTGGACTTCCACCAGATGTCTGATCATCCTTGATCCATCTGGATTTTCCCTTGCCTGGCTTCACTCACCAGGACTTTCACCTGGCTTCGCTCACCAGGATTTCCTTCTGCCTAGCTTCACTCACTAGGACTTTCACCTGGCTTCACTCACCAGGATTTCCAATCTGCCTAGCTTCACTCACTAGGACTTTCACCTGGCTTCACTCACCAGGACTTTCACCTGCCTAGCTTCACTCACTAGGGCTTTCCAATCTGCCTAGCTTCATTCACCAGGACTTTCACCTAGCTTCACTCACTAGGGTTTTCACCTGGTTTCACTCACCAGGACTTTCACCTAGCTTCACTCACTAGGGTTTTCCTTCTGCCTGGCTTCACTCACCAGGACTTCCCTGTCAAGTATCCGGTCAACCTTGACCTACTTGACTCTTCTTCAATGAATTTCTTATTGTCAAACATCTAAATTCAAACCAAGACTCAGCTTGGTCACCCAGGTCAACCTTGACCTGAGGGATGTTGCACCAACAGCCCCTTCCGGCGATGATTATGGTGAAAAGCGACCTCGCTATGATACCACTTGTTAGGATCAATTTGTGCTAGAGGGGGGGGTGAATAGCTCGTCGCGTGCTTGTCGTTGCTTTGATGATGATAATATGCAGCGGAAATTCACCCAAAGCACACTCACAACGCTAACGCTAGGATTTACTTGGTATCCACCTCAAGAAGAGGTGAATAATCCAAGGATCCGACCCTCACTCACTCATCCACTATGAAAATACTCCTTTATGGTAACTATCGAAGGTGAAGAAACTTTGTACAAACTCACAATACAAGAAGAAAGAAAAATAAGCTTATACAATACAAATCTTACAAGATTTACAAAACCCTAGCTTGCTTCTTCTTGCTTGAATACACCTCTTGACTTGCTTGGAAGTGCATCAACACTCCTCTCTAAGCCTTCAAGATCTGGTGTGTGCTTGTGAGAATGATCGCAAGAAGTGGAGAGGAAGAACTACAGAGGAAGACGCTCGCCAAAGCTTCATGTTGCGCAATGGTCGTCTCCCAATCGATCGGTTGATCGATTGGGGAGGCTGAATCGATTGGTTGATCGATTCAACCCTCTTCTGTGCTCTATGAAAAGTTCCTGAATCAATCGACTGATCGATTCAGGCTTTCTTACGATCGTGCGAGAAAACCAGCCCCCAATCGATTGGCGGTGCCCAATCGATTGGCTGATCGATTAGGAAGCATTCTGTTTGCGTGATATAAGCTCCCAATCGATTGACCGATCGATTGGGCTGCTGTTTATCGCAACACTCTCCCAATCGATCGGTTGATCGATTGGGCCTTGATTCAATCGATCAACTGATCGATTGATACCCCCTTGACTTGCCTAACTCAAGTCCAAGGTCTTCAAACCCAACATTCGGTCAACCATGATCTATTAGGACTCCTCATTCCTAGCATCCGGTCTACCTTGACCTGCTGGGACTTCTTCACCAAGTGTCCGGTTAATCCTTTGACTCATTTAGACTTTTCTCCTTGTGCCAAGTGTCCGGTCCTCCATAGCCCACTTGGACTTCCACCAGATGTCCGGTCACCCTTGACCCATCTAGATTTCCTCATGCCTGGCTTCACTCACCAAGGCTTTTCATATGCGTAGCTTCACTCACTAAGTCTTTCCATCTACCTGGTTTCACTCACCAGGACTTTCACCTAGCTTCACTCACAAGGTCTTTCCACCTGGCTTCACTCACTAGGATTTTTGTCTAGCTTCACTCACTAGGTCTTTTACCTAGCTTCACTCACCAGGATTTTCCAACTGCCTAGCTTCACTCACTAGGTCTTTCACTTGACTTCACTCACCATGATTTTCCAATTGCTAAGATTTACTCACTAGGTCTTTCACCTGGCTTCACTCACCAGGATTTTCCCTTGCCTAACCTCCAGTTAGGACATTTTCAGTCAAGTATCTAGTCAAACCTTTGACCTACTTGACTCTTCTTCACATCTAACTGGTCAGTCCTTGACCAGAGGAAAATTGTATCAATAATCTCCCCAATCGGATGATTGCATCTGCAATCTTCATGTATTGTCAAACATCGAAACTCAAACATTAAGACTCAAGCTTGAGCCAACTCAAGCTTAGTCAACCTGATCAACTTGACCCAGGGAATATTGCACCAATAATTAACACTAGAAGAACTACTGACAACCGTGACTTTGCTGGAGATAAATGATGTGATCAAGCAATATTCGTGACAATAGAAAACATCAATCAATTATTCTCTAAGGCGGTGTATGAAATGCTACAAGGACACCTGCTCCTGCATTCACCACCAGTGGGAGCCCCTCCTCCCTCAACAAGCATGCCCCCTCCTCCGGGTAGGGTGTCACCACTATTCATGGGTACCTCGCTGGCTATAGTTTCAATCAACGAGGGTGTAGCCCTCCCGGGCGAAGATTCACATGATTCATGAGCGAGGAGATGCCTCCTCATGACCATAGAGGAAAGACGCCTACCTACAATGAGGAGGGTGCTCGAGGAAAACCCTTCTCTAGAAGAGTTCTCAAACAAGAGTTGCCTCATCATTTTTGGCAACCACAACTAAGAGAATACAAGGAGTCGTCAGATTTGGAAGATCATCTATGCCACTTCGAGAATGCTTCCCTGCCATATCAATACGTGGATGATGTTAAGTGTCAAATCTTCCTGAGTATCTTATTAGGCTCAGTCCAACAGTAGTTTATTCGACTCCCTGCCTCTTCCATTAACTCCTTTGATGACTTCACTGCCGCTTTCCTGCATTAATTTACTAACAATAAGAGGAATCAAAGACACCTCTTAACATGTTCACCATGAAGCAGAAGTCTCAGGAAACCCATTGGGAGAAATCCAACGATTCAATCGAGTCACTTGAGATGTTCCATCGACCCCTGCAGAGATCTTAACTAGTACCTTCTCCCATGGTCTGATAGATAGAGATTTCTTCATATCCCTGATGAAGAAACCTCTAGTGAATTATTAGATTTTATTGGAAAGGGTAGAAAAGTACATACACTTGGAAGAAGCTCAACTTTCATATAGGGGCGACATCAACGTGGCTCCTTGGTTGGATAAGAAGCATCTTTAGCCCCCACCATGGAATAAGTGTTAGAGTGTATACTAAAATCCTAGCTTTTGTATAAACATTTATTTAGAAATAAAGAATCACAATGGTCAAATATCTACATTTATTTGTTAAATGTAATTTTGTTCAATTAATTTATATAGTGGACAACATGGTGTGTGGTGTCACATACAGAAGATCATGTTGTCAGTTCTTTATAAATTATAAACAGTTGCTCGCGACTAAAATGGAAAGGAACAAACCGTTGAAGTAGTCGTAGTGTAATTAAGTATTAGTTTATCTTAACTAATAAATTACACTGATACACTCCAAGTGTATTGAGTAGGACCATTTTAGGTAAGTTCTTTTTGTACTGACTTTATAAAAGAACTAGACCTTAGTTATTATGGAAGTGTGTGCTCTTAATCCTAATATAATAACAAACACATATATTTAGTATTTATTTCTTTGTCTTATCAATGGGTGAGATTTAGCTCGATAAATCAATAAGCCCGATAAGTTGGGAAATGATATTACTTATAGTGTGTGTTGTTGATTATAGAAGGAAACTGTGTCCTAGTAATCTAGGTTGAGAATGACCCCAAGAGGAGCTCATAAGAATTGTCATGTTATACCCTGCAGGTGGACTTAGTCCGACATGACAATAAAGTTGAGTGGTACTACTCTTGGACTAAGATATTAATTAAGTGAGTTGTCAGTAACTCATTTAATTAGTGGGCATTCATTATCTTAAACAAAGGGAGACTAACACACTCATAATAAGAAGGAGTCTAAAACGTAATTTGGGATTGGTGCGGTTGTAACGACCCGTCTTCTACGAGCTGAGCTGTAAGGCCGATCGTCACATTATGCTGTGCTAACTATTCCCTGACCATTACTAAAGACATAATGCGGAAGCTGTACCAATTAAAATTTTACTAAACTACTGACATTTCTTGGTTCGATACATGCTAAGGGAGATAAACTAACTACTCATAACATGTTTCACCTTCCCCATGGCCAAGGAACTGAACTTAGACACTCCCCCACTGATACCAGACCTCCCAATCGATCCACGGATCGATTGGAATAGTCGGATCGATCCAGTGATCGATCCAGCCAGCTACTGTATGCGGGACATAGGTTGGATCGATCCAGTGATCGATCCAGCACGCTACTGTACTCGGGCAATATTCTGGATCGATCGGCTGATCGATCCAGACTGATCAATCGATCCAGTGATCGATCCCAGAGCCTTCTGTTCGAGACGGAATTGGCTGGATCGATCGACCGATCGATCCAGAAGCCTACTGTTCGCGAAACCAGGTGCCCAGTCGATCCTTCGATTGATTGGAAACTCTCGAATCGATCAGCTGATCGATTCGAGTTTCTGATTCCGTGCCAAAGGTCTGATTTCAGCACTGTTTCGTGCCTCAATCACTCCTACAAACTCTACAACAACTGGAAAAACATTGTAACACTATTTGCCAACATTCTAATGTTATGAAAGAAGTGTTCTAGACATAATAAGGACACGATTAACTAACTCATAACGATGAACAACTAGATTGCAAAATGCTAAATCTCTAAACAGTTCTAGTATTTAGATAAAGCTTGTTAAGTTCCCAACGACCTTCTTCCAGGTTCCATCCACACACATCTTCACCTGCATTGACCTCCAGCCTCCACTGCTAGTCCATCTTCCTTTTACCTGTATCTGCAGTATAAGGAAAAATAGTATCTGTAAGCCAAACGCTTAGTAAGAAACCATCTACCTCACTAAAACATGCATACGATGCAAATATATTTTTAAATCATGCTGTTTAAAGGGATATGCTAAGTACACTGAATAAACTAAACATGGCATGGCATATAAGCATACAATCATGGCATATCTAAAGTTGATCATGATATCAATCACATGGTATCAATGAAGAACTAAGCTGATACTAAAACTGAGCTAAGCTAATACTGAGCTACTGCTAGGACTGTACTGAATTCACAAACTAATTTGTGAAAGGTTGAAAACCATATACATATAGTAAGTAAAAATACTATACATGCTGCTATGGGCTCTGACAACTGTACTTACTGTGCCCGCACCCCTAACTAGACCCGGAATTGCAAGTTCCGAATCTAATAGGGTTTACTAGGTTAGCTAAACCTAGGGACGACTATGGGAGCCCAACCCAATGGATATCTAATCCAGTACAGTGCCACTGAAAATTAAAATACTGAAATAGCTAATACTATTTTGCTGAATCTAGGTTATCTGAACCTAGAACTAGGTTGTCTGAACCTAGAGGCGACTGTGGGAGCCCACCCATTTGGACATCTAGTTTCATAAAAGCTGAAATAGAACTGATCATGCAAATTAACATGTTCTATGGCATTTAACTAAACGGTCACTGTATCATAAGGCTGTGCTAGGCATTTTGTCGAGCATTTGGCGCTCTCTAACTCTCCTCTCGATCAGGGAGACCACCTCTAGGCACCCAGCAGCGTCTAAACCCCTATCTACAGAGGATACACGCGCTCGGCCCATCTAGATATGCTCACTAATCCCTAAATCTGTGAGAAGAATTAAAATACACCCTATATGCTAGCATAATTCAATAGAACTAATCTAATGCATACAAGAAAACACGCGAGAGCTACTTATACTGCAGGTGAGGGGTTTCTTACCTTGTATGCTAGATTTCTTACAAATCTAATCGCTAGAAATTCCGGTGGAGACGACTTCTCGACGACTCGCTCGCGTCCACGTGCTCTACTCGCGGAGGGGAACGTCCTTGTGCCCGAGATGTCACCGGAAGGCATTCCTATGGCCCTAGGGATGAAACCCTAGGCTTGCTTGGGTGTTGGCACCGAGAGAAAGAGAGGAAGAAGGAGTTGGCGTCAGTGAGGGTTTGGAGAGGGAGAAGTTGCCGAACCAAATAAAAGAAATAACACAAACCAACTTAAGTTTTTAATTTATATTAAGTGGGTAACTAGGCCCAACTCAAATATAAATATAAATGTTTCCCTTCTCTTTCAGCACGGCCCTGCTGGATTCACCGGTTACTAAGGCTAACTAAAGGTTTAGCATACCCGAGAGGTCCCAGGTTCGATTCCCGCTTAAACCATTTTACTTTTCTATTTATTTTTGCTACTTCCGATACTCCAAAAATTCCAGAAAAATATCTAATAATTCCAGAAAAATCATAGAATATTCCTAAAATAGTCTTGAGAATTTTCGGGCGTTATAATCCCCCATACTTTATAAAAAGTTCATCCTCGAACTTAGAATAATTCTGGGTACTTCTGTCTCATGCTGGCTTCTGTCTCCCATGTTGCCTCTTCTGCTGTGTGACTGTGCCAAATGACTTTGACTAATGGTACCTCCTTGTTCCGCAATTTCTTAACTGCTCGGTCTATTATCTGAATAGGCCGACTATCATAGCTGAGGTCTTCGTGGATCTGTACCGACTGGGGCTCAATCACCTGGGTGGCATCTGGGGTATGCTTCTTCAGCATAGAGACATGAAATACGTTGTGGACAGCTGACATTTCCTGGGGTAGCTCTAGATCATATGCTACCTTGCCCACTCTTCTGCTGATAAGGTATGGTCCCACATATCTGGGACTAAGTTTGCCCTTCTTCCCAAAACGCATCACTCCCTTCATGGGAGCTACTCTAAGGAACACTGTATCCCCGACTGAAAACTCTAAGGGCCTGCGCCGTGTATCAGCATAGCTTTTCTGGCGGCTCTGAGCTGTCTCTATCCTCTGGCGGATCTGCTGTATAGCTGCTGTGGTATCTGCCACTAGATCTGTCTGAAGCTCTAGTTCTTTCTGTTCACCACTTTCATACCAGCAGACTGGAGATCTACACCTCCGCCCATAGAGAGCCTCGTAAGGTGCCATGCCGATAGTGGCCTGATAGCTGTTGTTGTATGCAAATTCTGCTAAGCTCATATATTTGCACCAACTTCCCTTGAAGTCTAGGGCACACGCTCGGAGCATATCTTCAAGTACCTGATTTACTCGCTCCGTCTGACCATCTGTCTGAGGATGGAATGCTGTGCTGAACTTTAACTTAGTACCCAACGCTGACTGTACACACTCCCAGAAGTGTGATGTGAATCTGCTGTCTCTGTCCGAAATGATGGTTCGTGGGACTCCATGTAGTCTGACGATCTCTTGGAGATACAACTGAGCTAGCTTCTCCATGGAGTAGGATATCTTGATAGATAAGAAGTGGGATGATTTAGTCAACCTGTCGACTATTACCCAGATGGCGTCAAAACCATTCGTGGTTCTGGGTAGTCCCACTATGAAATCCATAGAGATATCCTCCCACTTCCATTCTGGAATCTGTATAGGCTGCAGAACTCCTCCTGGTCGCTGATGTTCTGCCTTGACAGGTGAGGCAGATGCTAACATATCTGGCGATGTCTCGCTTCATCCCGGGACACCAAAAATGGTTCTTCAGGTCTTGATACATTTTGGTGGAACCTGGATGCATCGCATAGGGAGTCTTGTGAGCCTCATCTAAAATCCGTCTCCGTAGCTCCTCCTGATCTGGAACACAGAGTCTGTCGCCAAAATACAACACCCCGCTATCGGACACTCTGAATTCTTTACTTTCTGATTCTGCTAGCCCTTGCTTGATTTTCTGAATTTCAGGGTCCTGCTCCTGAGCTGACGGAATATCACCAAGCAAGGTAGACTCTAAGGTCATAGTAGAGAGCTGTCCAATGATGAGTTCAAGACCGAAATCTACGATCTCCTTCTGTAGGGGCGGTGGCATGGCTTTAAGAGATAATAAGGTAGCACTGGATTTTCTGCTAAGTGCGTCGGCTACCTTATTGGCTTTCCCTGGATGGTAGAGGATGTCTATATCGTAGTCTTTGACCAGCTCAAGCCATCTGCGCTGTCGCATGTTCAGATCCTTCTGAGTGAAGAAGTACTTCAGACTCTGATGATCTGTATACACTCTGCACTGAACTCCATATAAGTAATGTCTCCAAATTTTGAGAGCGAACACTACTGCTGCAAGCTCAAGGTCATGAGTAGGGTAATTCTTCTCATAATCCTTGAGTTGTCTGGAGGCATAGGCGATCACCTTGCCGTTTTGCATCAGTACTACTCCTAGTCCCAACTTAGAGGCATCACTATAGATGTCAAAGCTACTGATGTTATCTGGTAGAGCCAAAATGGGAGCACTGGTCAATCTCCTTTTTAGCTCACTGAAGCTGTTCTCGCAGTCCTCTGTCCACTGAAATTTCCTGTTCTTTCTGGTGAGAGCTGTCAGTGGGGAGGCTATCCTGGAGAAGTCCTCTACAAACTTTCTGTAATATCCTGCTAATCCCAGAAAGCTCCTGATTTCGCTGGCGTTCTTAGGTCTCTTCCAGTTACTTACTGCTTTTATCTTGCTGGGATCTACCATAATACCATCCTTCGAGATGATATGACCCAGGAAGGACACCTAATCTAGCCAAAATTCACATTTCGTGAACTTGGCGTATAGCTGGTTTTGTTGAAGGGTCTGCAACACTAGTTTCAGGTGCTCTGAGTGTTCTTCCTGAGTTCCTGAGTAGATAAGGATGTCATCGATAAACACAATAACAAACTTATCCAAATACTCCCTGAATACTCTGTTCATGAGATCCATGAATGTAGCTGGAGCATTGGTCACGCCAAAGGGCATGACTACGAACTCGTAGTGTCCGTATCTGGTTCTGAATGCTGTCTTGGGTATATCCCCTTCTTTAACCTTTACCTGATGATAACCTGACCTGAGATCTATCTTAGAGAACACTGCTGCTCCCTTCAGCTGGTCGAACAGATCATCGATTCTGGGAAGGGGATACCTGTTCTTGATCGTGACTTGGTTCAGTGATCTGTAGTCTATGCACAGTCGCATGCTTCCATCCTTCTTCTTCACGAACAATACAGGCGCTCCCCACGGTGAGTGACTCGGGCGTATGAAACCCTTGTCAAGCAGCTCCTGTAGTTGCTCCTGAAGTTCCTTCAGTTCTGCTGGAGCCATGCGATAAGGCGCTTTGGAGATAGGATTCGTACCAGGAATGAGCTCTATCTCAAAGTCAATCTCCCTGTCTGGTGCTAAGCCTGGTAACTCTTCAGGGAAGACTGTTGGGTAGTCACATACGACTCGAACCTCTGCTAACTGTTGGTTCTTGTCCTGGCTGGCGTTGACTACGTGTGCTAGGAATCCTGTACATCCTGAATCCAGTAGCTTCTGTGCTTTCATAGCTGAGAGAAACTTCTTGGCCTTTCTCTTTGGTTCTCCGCTGTATTCAAACTGCACTGCCGCTTCAGGTTGGAAGATGACTTTCTGTTTACGGCACTCTATGGTAGCACCGTATCTGATCAGAAAGTCCATTCCAAAGATCACGTCATAATCTCTAGCACTATCAGATCACAAAAGAGCTCTCTGTCTGCTATAATGACCGGCACTGCTCTGAGCCAGTGCGTGGATGCCATGATCTCTCCTGAAGGTAGTGCCGTCATAAACTGACCACTGAGTACTTCTGAGGGTATTTCTAACTTTTCGGAGAACATCCTGGCTATATATGAATGGGTTGCCCCAGTATCAAATAGAACAGTAGCACTATACTGAAAAATGCTAATCTGACCTGTGACAACTGTCGAGGCATTGGCTACGTCCTCTCTGGTGAGTGAGTAGATCCTCGCATTCGCCATAGCTGGAGGAGCTTCTAATCTGCCCTGGCTGATAAGTGGACCTTCTAGAGCGGCCTGCATCTGATATAACTGAGCTGGCTGGCCTGCATACTGAATCTACTGTGGCTGAGGAAGACCGGTCTTGTTCGGGCACTGCTTGGCCATGTGCCCTTCTTGTCCACATTCAAAGCATCCTCGTGTGCCCTTGCGACAAACCCCTGGGTGGAATTTCCCACAAGTAGCACACTTTGGGTAACTGGGTCGCTTGCTAGATGGTCCTCCTTTTGGTTCACTCCCTGACTTGCGCTTGCCGTTGGAGTTCCCTTTCCAGTTAGAGCTGTGGCCTTGCTGTTTTTGAGTGTGAGGGTTTCCTTGGCCTTTGGACTCTGAGGAGACTTGCTTCTGCTGCTTTATGCTGTTCTGGTAATGCTCTGTGGTCAAGGCACTGCTCACTAACTCCTCTGTGGTTTGTGGCCTATGTATGCCACCAGCCACGTTCACTGCTATCTCTGGCCTCAGCATCTTGAGCATCAACCGGATTCGTTCCTTCTCTGTGGTGACTAGCTCTGGGCATAGACGAGCCAACCTGTTGAATTTCTTCACGGCTTTCTTAACTGAAAGGTTGCCCTGACGGAACTCAGTGAACTCGTCGTAGTGGCAGTTTGTAACCCGTATGTGAAAGAACTCCTCGAAGAATTCTTTCTCGAAGTCAGCCCATGACATCCGGTTCACTGGGCACTTCATTCTGATTCTTTCCCACCACATGCGTGCGTCTCCCGTCACAATTCACCTTCTCGTGTTCTGGCCAGTCCAGAAGCTCCATCGTGCTCTCCAGTGTTTTGAACCAGGCTTGTGCATCCCATGGTTCACTAGTGCCTGAGAAGTTCTCTGGCTTGACTCGCTGCCACTGGATCAGATAGGCTTCCTTTCTTGGCTCAGCTGCTGGGACTGCTGGTGCTGGTATTGGTGCCTGTGGTGGTACTCTGCTGATTAGCCTTTAAGGTGGCTATTTCCTGTTGCTGTTCAGCTAGCTGCTGCTGTAACTGAGCCACTAATGCTGTAAGGTCAGGAGGAGGCACTGAACTGCCTGCCTCTTGCTGGGGCTCAGTAGCTAGTGCCCTTCTAGCTGGGCGTCCTCGTGCCATTTCTAAAGACATAGAGGACAGAACATGAATAACTATTACAATCATAATTGTATTACTATCGTTATCATGTTATATACCATCACATACTATCATGCAGCAGTTTATTTATAAACATGAACTATAGCAAGGAACGGAAAGCATAAATAAAGTAGAGGTATTCTTACTTGGAAGCTGCAGGTTCAATGCTGATGTGTGTGTAGGAAGTATGTAAACCGCTCTGATACCACTCTGTAACGACCCGCCTTCTACTAGCTGAGCTGTAAGGCCGATCGTCACATTATGCTGTGCTAACTATTCCCTGACCATTACTAAAGACATAATGCGGAAGCTGTACCAATTAAAATTTTACTAAACTACTGACATTTCTTGGTTCGATACATGCTAAGGGAGGTAAACTAACTACTCATAACATGTTTCACCTTCCCCATGGCCAAGGAACTGAACTTAGACACTCCCCCACTGATACCAGACCTCCCAATCGATCCACGGATTGATTGGAATAGTCGAATCGATCCAGTGATCGATCCAGCCGGCTACTGTATGCGGGACATAGGTTGGATCGATCCAGTGATCGATCCAGCACGCTACTGTACTCGGGCAATATTATGGATCGATCGGCTTATCGATCCAGACTGATCAATCGATCCAGTGATCGATCCCAGAGCCTTCTGTTCGCGACGGAATTGGCTGGATCGATCGACCGATCGATCCAGAAGCCTACTATTCGAGAAACCAGGTGCCCAGTCGATCCTTCGATCGATTGGAAACTCTCGAATCGATCAGCTGATCGATTCGAGTTTCTGATTCCGTGCCAAAGGTCTGATTTCAGCACTGTTTCGTGCCTCAATCACTCCTACAAACTCTACAACAACTGGAAAAACATTGTAACACTATCTGCCAACATTCTAATGTTATGAAAGAAGTGTTCTAGACATAATAAGGACACGATTAACTAACTCATAACGATGAACAACTAGATTGCAAAATGCTAAATCTCTAAACAGTTCTAGTATTTAGATAAAGCTTGTTAAGTTCCCTAAGACCTTCTTCCAGGTTCCATCCACACACATCTTCACCTGTATTGACCTCCAGCCTCCACTGCTAGTCCATCTTCCTTTTACCTGTATCTGCAGTATAAGGAAAAATAGTATCTGTAAGCCAAACGCTTAGTAAGAAACCATCTACCTCACTAAAACATGCATACGATGCAAATATGTTTTTAAATCATGCTGTTTAAAGGGATATGCTAAGTACACTGAATAAACTAAACATGGCATGGCATATAAGCATACAATCATGGCATATCTAAAGTTGATCATGATATCAATCACATGGTATCAATGAAGAACTAAGCTGATACTAAAACTGAGCTAAGCTAATACTGAGCTACTGCTAGGACTGTACTGAATTCACGAACTAATTTGTGAAAGGTTGAAAACCATATACATATAGTAAGTAAAAATACTATACATGCTGCTATGGGCCCTGACAACTGTACTTGCTGTGCGCGCACCCCTAACTAGACCCGGGATTGTAAGTTCCGAATCTAATAGGGTTTACTAGGTTAGCTAAACCTAGGGACGACTATGGGAGCCCAACCCAATGGATATCTAATCCAGTACAGTGCCACTGAAAAGTAAAATACTGAAATAGCTAATACTATTTTGTTGAATCTAGGTTATCTGAACCTAGAACTAGGTTGTCTGAACCTAGAGGCGACTGTGGGAGCCCACCCATTTGGACATCTAGTTTCATAAAAGCTGAAATAGAACTGATCATGCAAATTAACATGTTCTATGGCATTTAACTAAACGGTCACTGTATCATAAGGCTGTGCTAGGCATTTTGTCGAGCATTTGGCGCTCTCTAACTCTCCTCTCGATCAGGGAGACCACCTCTAGGCACCCAGCAGCGTCTAAACCCCTATCTACAGAGGATACACACGCTCGGCCCATCTAGATATGCTCACTAATCCCTAAATCTGTGAGAAGAATTAAAATACACCCTATATGCTGGCAAAATTCAATAGAACTAATCTAATGCATATAAGAAAACACGCGAGAGCTACTTATACTGTAGGTGAGGGGTTTCTTACCTTGTATGCTAGATTTCTTACAAATCTAATCGCTAGAAATTCCGGTGGAGACGACTTCTCGACGACTCGCTCGCGTCCACGTGCTCTACTCGCGGAGGGGAACGTCCTTGTGCCCGAGATGTCACCGGAAGGCACTCCTATGGCCCTAGGGATGAAACCCTAGGCTTGCTTGGGTGTTGGCGTCGAGAGAAAGAGAGGAAGAAGGAGTTGGCGTCGGTGAGGGTTTGGAGAGGGAGAAGTTGCTGAACCAAATAAATGAAATAACCCAAACCAACTTAAGTTTTTAATTTATATTAAGTGGGTAAATAGGCCCAACTCAAATATAAATATAAATGTTTCCCTTCTCTTTCAGCACGGCCCTGCTGGGTTCACCGGTTACTAAGGCTAACTAAAGGTTTAGCGGACCCGAGAGGTCCCGGGTTCGATTCCCGCTTAAACCATTTTACTTTTCTATTTATTTTTGCTACTTCCGATACTCCAAAAATTCCAGAAAAATATCTAAAAATTCCAGAAAAATCATAGAATATTCCTAAAATAGTCTTGAGAATTTTCGGGCGTTACAGCGGTAGTTCAATAATAATTCTTTAGTGGAATGAATTATTATTGATGAAATTAAGTTGTGTGTTCAGGGCGAACACGGGAAGCTTAATTTCATCGGGAGACCAAAACCAATTCCTCCTCTCGGTCCCTATCGTAGCTTCTTGTATATAGAGATTTATACCCACCATATACCCACTCCCTACCCAACCCAAGGGGGTCGACCAAGCTAGCTTGGAACCCAAGCTAGGGCCGGCCAAGACCAAGTGGTTGAGCCAAGTTGGTGGTCGGCCAATGCTTGGAGTCCAAGCATGATGTGGCCGGCCACATCACATTAAAAGAATTTTATTTATAAATTTTTCTTATGTGGATTCCATGGTTTTAAAAGAGAGTTTAAAATTTAAATCTTTCATTTTATAGCTTTCTACAAAAGATTAAGTTAAGATTTGAAATCTTTCCTTATTTGTAGATTGAAAGGTAGATTTTAATTTTGAGAAAACTTTCCTTTTTTAACCATGTTCATGATTTAAAAGAGAGTTTAAAAATTAAATATTCTCTTTTACAAGTTTCTACAAAAGATTAAGAAAAGATTTGATATCTTTCCTTATTTGTAGATTGAAAGGAGTGTTGGACCCCATGGTAGTTTTGATGCGATCAACCAAGTTGGTTAGGTCCTGCTGTGTTTGATCCCTGTGTCTGAGTGTGTAGGAGCTTAGGAGCACAGGAAGTCAAGCGGAAGACGCAGCTAGCGAGAAGGACGGCACGGGAAGGGAGCCGACGGGCTCGGTGCGTCCGAAGGACGAGAGAGCTACGGAAGAGTACTCCGGTGGGCGTGAAGAGCGTGCGCGGCGTTCGAGGGGCGTTAAGCAAGGACGGAAGGCTGCTCGAGGAGAAGGCCGGGAATTGGGTTCGGGTGAGCTCTATTCCGGTTGGCCGCAATCACCCAAAAGAACGGAGCGTCGGAAGCTGAAGAAAGCAAGCTGAAAGTGGAGCTGCCAGTTTGGAGGCGCCTCCATCAGGCTTGGAGGCGCCTCCAGCTTGAAGGCGCCTTCAAGCTTGTTGAAGGCGCCTTCAATAGGTCAAAGTGACCGTTTCAAGCCGCGGATAAAGTTTTATCCACTCACCTCTTGGAGGCGCCTTGGACCCCTATTGGAGGCGTCTTGGACCCTCGAGATCATATTTCCAGAGGTTATTTAAAGGCCCCTGGAGCTAGGAATTCACAACAACTTCTACATTCAACTCTGTAAGCATTTCCTAGCAGTAGTTCTGAGCAATTAGAGTGTAAAAGGCTTCTCCGCCTTCAGCAAAGGAGAATTTTCTTAGTGCGCTTTTCACTGCCCTGGATGAACAACCCTCTTGGTTATAACCAGGTTAAAATTCTGTTTCTTCTTTTATTTTCTGTCTTTATTATTTTACTACTGCATTTATTTCTGAGTTGAAATCCGAGGAGGGTAGTTTTATTTTTTATTTTCAGCAATTCACCCCCCTCTTGCCGGTCTTCGTTGCACCTACAATTGGTATCAGAGCCTGATCACCTTAGAAGGACTAACCGCCAACTGAAGCACTACGATCAAGACGATGGTCGGAGAAAACATCCATCCCCCGAAGTTTGACGAAGACTTCGCCACATGGAAGCACAAAATGGAGGTATTTTTTAAAATGGATTTTGATATTATTATTACAATGAAATATGGTTTTGCAGAGCCGAAAGACAAAGAAGAAAACACATGGAGCAAGAAGGAGCAAGCCGATTTCGTCACCAACGGAAAGGCTGAGTTCCACCTACTCAGCGTTCTGCCGCCGCAGGAGGTAAATCGGATCGGGAGCTATGACTCCGCGAAAGATCTCTGGGAAAAAATCCTGGAGCTTCACGAAAGTACCTCTGAAGCGAAGCTAGCGAAGCGCGACATCCTCCGGAACCAGCTAACGAACCTCCGAATGAACCAAGGCGAGAAGGTAGCGCAACTCCAAGCGAAAATCAAGGGGCTGATAACGCAACTAACGAACCTTGGAGAAGAGGTAACCAACCGGGATTCTATCCGATACGTGCTCAATGCCTTCCCGAGAACTCTAGAGTGGGCCTCCTTAGTAGATGCGTACTACATCTCTAAGGACCTCGAGGTAAGTACTTTAGAACAATTGTTTTCCACTTTTGAACTTCACGAATCTCGAGTTTTAGAGCCCAATGGAATAGAGAAGACCAGTCAGAACATTGCCTTAAAGGCAAAAATGAATTGTTCTAATTCCGAAGCCTCAGTCGACGAATCCGAAGCGGCACTACTGGTAAGACGCTTCAATAAGTTTTTCAATAGTAATAAATTTAAATCGCAGAGGCATCATCGAAAGAAGAGGATGGTTCGTTGCTACAACTGGAACGAAGAGGGGCACATCAAAGATGACTGCCCAAAGCTAAAGAAAATGGAGAAAGACAGGGAAAAGTCAAAATACAAGAAACCAAAATCCTCCAAGCACAAGAACCTGAAGGCTACCTGGTCAGATTCATCATCCTCTGAGTTAGACATTGAAGAATTCTCGGGGTTAGCGCTAATGGCGAACCATCAGCCGGAAGAAGACTCAAGCTCAGAGATGAGCATCGATGAAGGGGGAGGAATATCAGAAGAAGAAAGCAGCAGTGAAGGGGGAGCGTCACCAGATCAGGTAAGTAAGGTATGCAATCTAACCCCTTCTCAGTCTTTTCGATTTATTAAATCGCTTTCTAAAGATTTATTTGAATTAGAAAAAGAAAATAAAGAATTAAAAATGAAATTAGCAAAAGCATGCCCACTTGAAATGTACGATAATATAAAATCAGAAAATAATAAATTAAAATTAGAAATTGAAAAATTGGAATCTGATGCATGCTTAAATAAATTTCTTAAATCAAAATTAAGAACTTATGGAAAATTAAACTGGTACATTAGAAACCATCAGGGTCAACTTAGAAAAGTGCCCAAAATTTATGTACCCCCTAAATATCTAATTAATCCAGTAGGAAGGAACCTCTATTAGGTTCCAAAATCTGTGCTAATTTAATTTGTTTTAAGTTAAAAGCTTTAAAGTAAGAAAATTAAACATTGAAATTCTTTATGGAAGTTATGTCTAAGGAAGTGGTTGTTGCTCCAATAACCAAGAAGGCCGAGTGCCTCGCCACGACCTAAAAGCTAAAATATTGAAAGAAAATGTTTAATTAACTTTCTGAAAAAGCATTAAAAACAAGAATTAAATAATGCTTTGAAAGTTTAACAAACATTTTTTTCTTAGAATTTCTTTGAAAATTCTAACTTAGAATTTTCTTATTGACTTAGAATTTTTTTTTTAAAATTCAGTTTAACTTAGATTTTTTTTTAAAATTCTAACTTAAATTTTCTTTGGAAATATTCTAGAAAACTTCATTTGACTTAGATTTTTTTTGAACATTCAAAAATTAAGTTTAAATTCTAAAAATATCACTTTTGCTTAGAAATTTTTTCTGAAAATTCTTTTTTGCTCAAAATTTTTTCCCTTCCTTAATAATTTGCTTAAGATTCTCTTATTCATACCCCATTTTTGCTATGATCGAAGGGGGAGAGAGAAAGGTACAAGTTTAGGGGGAGTTAGAAAAAATAGAAAATTAATTTTTTTTTTCTAAACTATGTTGCAATTTTATTTATTGCAAATTTGTGCTTAAATATGGTATGTCTATTTTAACCCTAACTTGAACTTGGGTTGATGCACATCAAAAAGGGGGAGATTGTTGGACCCTATGGAAGTTTTGATGCGATCAACCAAGTTGGTTAGGTCCTGCTGTGTTTGATCCCTGTGTCTGAGTGTGCAGGAGCTTAGGAGCACAGGAAGTCGAGCGGAAGACGCAACTAGTGAGAAGGACGACACGGGAAGGGAGCCGACGGGCTCGGTGCGTCCGAAGGACGAGAGAGCTGTGGAAGAGTACTCCGGTGGGCGTGAAGAGCGTGCGCGGCGTTCGAGGGATGTTAAGCCGGGACGGAAGGCTGCTCGAGGAGAAGGCCGGGAATTGGGTTCGGGTGAGCCCTATTCCGGTTAACTACAATCAACCAAAAGAACGGAGCATCGGAAGCTGAAGAAAGCAAGCTGAAAGTGGAGCTTCCAGCTTGGAGGCGCCTCCATCAGGCTTGGAGGCGCCTCCATCTTGAAGGTGCCTTCAAGCTTGTTGAAGGCGCCTTCAACAGGTCAAAGTGACTGTTTCAAGCCGCGGATAAAGTTTTATCCACTCACCTCTTGGAGGCGCCTTAGACCCCTATTGGAGGCGCCTTGGACCCTCGAGATCAGATTTCCATAGGCTATTTAAAGGCCCCTGAAGCTAGGAATTCACAACAACTTCTACATTCAACTCTGTAAACAATTCCTAGCAGTAGTTCTGAGCAATTAGAGTGTAAAAGGCTTCTCCACCTTCAGCAAAGGAGAATTTTCTTAGTGTGCTTTTCACTGCCCTGGATTAACAACCCTCTTGGTTGTAACCAGGTTAAAATTCTGTTTTTGCTTTTATTTTCTGTCTTTATTATTTTACTACTGCATTTATTTCTGAGTTGAAATCCGAGGAGGATAGTTTTATTTTTTGTTTTCAGCAATTCACCCCCCTCTTACCGGTCTCCGCTGCACCTACAAGGAGGTTTTAATTTTTAGAGATAACTTTCCTTTTTGGAAATCATCCACATGTTTAAAAGAAAGATTTTAAAAATTTCCTTTTTGTATGAAGGGAAAAATTATTGGAGAATTTTTTTATAAATTTCCGGAAACAAATTAGGAAGTTTTAATTCTTGTGAATTAAAACTTTCCTTGATGGAGAATTTTAAGTGGCCGACCATATGATTTAAGAAAAGGTTTTTAATTTTAATTAATTAAATTTTCCTTTTTATGGCAAAGGACTTAAGGAAGTTTTTATTTAAATTTCCTTATTTGCCAAGGCCAAGGATTATAAAAGAGGGGGAAGAGGTGCCTTCATGTAAGCTAATTAACTTTATTCTATTTTCTCCTCTCTTTTCTCCTTGGGTGTGGCCGGCCCCTCCTCTTTCTCTCTTCCCCTTCTTGTGGCCAAAACCTCTTCATTGGTGGAGTTGCTTTGGTGGCCGGATCAAACAAGGAGAAGAAGGAGAGAAAGGATGCCTTGTTTCTAACATCCCTTGGAGCATTGGTGGTGGCTGAACCTCTTCATCTTTGGAGGAGCTCTTGGTGGCCGAAACCTAGAAGGAAGAAGAAGGAGTTTTGGTGGTTCTCATCTCGGTAGATCGTTGCACTCACAACGTCCGGGATAAGAATAGGAATACGGTAGAAGATCAAGAGATCATTGCATACAAAGGAAGGTATAATTAGTAATTAATTTTCGCATCATACTAGTTATTTTTCTTTGTATGAATTCCAAACACAAGAGACATTAGATCTAGTTTTTTGAATTAGTTTTTTTGAGTTTGTGTTTTCTTATTTTTTGAATTTGTGATTAGATTGTTCTTTTCGGTTAACCTTGAGTTATTTAAAGAAATTAAATATTAGCCTTCCTTAAAAGGCTTTGTCTAGGCAGCGGTGGTTGCTCCCATATCCAAGAAGGCCATGTGCCTCGCCATACAGTCCTGGAAGTCAATTTTGGAAATTAATATTTAATGAAATTAATAACATAGGTGGATTTGAATCAATAGTGTTAAGTTCCGCTTGCGATTCAAATCTAAACCATTAAGAACAGATAAGTTAAATTTGGAATCAATGATGTTAAGTTTCGTCTGCGATTCTTAATTTAACTTCTAAAGAACACAATAGGTTATTTAAGGAAAGGTTCGACACTTGTACAAAATTTTTGTACAGTGGAACCGGTACGATTTTCCAAGGACTAACCAACAATTGGTATCAGAGCTAGGGTTTGCCTCTGTGTGTTTAGAATTCAAATATGTTATGCACATGTCATACATAATTTAGGCAGAATAATAGTAGGATGTGCTAACTTTTTGGTTGCAGGCTCCAACTGTCATTTTAAATTCAAAGTTTTGACCAAATATTTGATCAAAGACATACCAACTATTAATTTTATTCGTCATAAAGTAAGGTTGACGAGATAATAAAATTAATGGATAAAATCTCCTCTTTGATTTTGTATACGTCCACACTATTGTGGCATACAAAATTCACGAGGATTTTAAGGAGTTGGTCTTGACCAAATATTTTTGTGATTCTTAAGATTTCAAATGTTAGTCAATCCCCTAGTTGTTTTACTATAGAAAAGACTTAGTAGTCCCAATTATAATGATTGGAAATAGGACTTGGACATTAAGGTAGACTGTCTTCTTAGAACTGAGAACAATATAGGTGTATTTAATTCATTAGTTGTTGAAACATGTTTAGTGGTGTTATCTACCAATACTTGGAGTGTAGATACAGATGCCACTAATCATGTCTGTAATTCATTGCAGGGTTCCAGAAAACCTGACAACTATATGAAAAGGAAAACACCGTCTACATGGGCACTACTGCAAAAGTAGCAGCTGTTGCAGTGGGAGATGTTTATCCTCTGAAAGAAATAAAATATGGATTTTCAGAAATTGTCTTTACGTACTAAGTTTAGAAAGAACCTGATTTCGATTTCTAAACTATTAAAGAATAGATATTCTATCTATTATGATAACAAACTTGTTATCAAGAAAAATAGGGAGGTTATTTGTTCTAGTACGTTGGTTGACAATTTATAATCCAATAACTCCCACAATGCAATAAATGGAAATTAATAACACATTTTCTAACTTTAATAAGAGAAAGTAACCTTCGGAAATGAACCAATTATATTTTTGGCATCTAAGGCTAGGTTATATTAACTTGAGTAGGATTCAAAGAATAATAACCAATGAACTCTTGGGTTCGTTGGTAGTGGAAATCTTTCCAACCTGCGAGTCTTACTTGGAAGGAAAAATAACCAAGAAGCTTTTAAGTCTAAGGGGTATAGAGCCAAAGATATGTTGGAATTAGTTCATTCTGATTTGTGTAGACCTTTGACTATCCATGCAAGAGGTTGTTTTGAATATTTTGTCTCTTTTATAGATGACTATTCGAGATAAGGATACATTTAATTGACACGCCACAAGTCTAAGAGCTTTGATTAGTTAAAAGAGTACTAGGCTGATGTGGAGTAACGTCAAAGTAAAAGTATCAAGACACTACGGTGAAAGCGTAGTAACGAGTACCTCTTAGGAGAGTTTAGGAGTTACTTATCAGAAGTCAAGATTTAATCCCAACTAACTGCACCTGGTACCCCCAACAGAATGATGTTGAAACGACCCGATTTTCCCTATGTCGAGTTCCAAATGTCCATAAAAATATTTGGAAATGCTTTTAAAATATTCTAGAGATTTTTAGAAATTTTTAGAGTATTTTTACACAATTTTTGGAGGTCGTTTAGTATGTTTACAAAAAGAAAGAAATGTTGACAAAAACTGTTGAAGGCGAGGTTCGAACCCACGACCTCGGGTCGGGCTGACCCAAGCAAAACCGGCCCAACCAGCTGAGCTACACGGTTTTCTTAACCTTATATGGAGAGAATTAAGTTTATAGCATAGTTTTGATTAAACCCTAGATATAAGAAAAGGCTTAAGTTTCTCCCGAACCGGAAATCCCGAAACCTAATCTCTCCTTCTCCCTCGCGACGGCGCCTCCTCTTCCTCAGGCGAAAACCGCAGGCACACCTAGGCGATTCCGGCGGCCGGCCAAAGCTTCCCGAGGGGCTCTCTTCAACTCCTTAAGGTCGCCTTGTCAGGGGAAGCACGCGAGCACAAAGGAAGCACCGTGAGCTCTGGTTTTCTCCGAACCCTAGAATCTCTTCCACCCTTCGGTTGTAAGTCCAAGAACCAGCTGTAAGTACTACTCACCTGTAGTAGGAGTAGTCCCGAGCTTTGACTTGTTTCTTTTGCTTCGGATTTTGTAGTTGGGAATTCAGGATTTGGATTCCAAATTTATGCCATGAGATTCCTTGTTCCAAATTATGCCATGAGATTCCTTGATTCCAAATTTCTGCTGTGAGTTCGGTAGGTTTGTGAAGGTTGTTGCCATATTTTGAATTTATCAGATTGGGTGTGGACAGATTTCAGTGGGGAATTTCGTGTAGCACCTTGATTTAAATATCTTGCGTAGCATGAAGTATGGTTATTCTTGCTATTAGGCAATATACATGAGATGGTATAGATTTCCTTTTTAGCATGTAGTTTCGGATTGTGCTGTTAAATTGGCATGAGCAGCTCGGTTTTGAGTTGCTGTGCAGTTCGGGTTTTGCACAAGGAATGTGCTGTGCAGTTCGGTTTGGGTGTGTTTGATTTGGTTTTGGAGATTTAGAAATCCTCACAATGAGGTGAAGTTCTTCTTTTAAAGTAAGACCAAGGTCTTTAGTATAGATTTGGTTTCAGTTTTGTAATGCAGGTGATTTCCTGGACAGATTCGTAGCAGATGAAAAAAAATGGATTTTTCATTGGGTTTTATTCTAGTTTTCTACCATATATGCTAGTTCCTAGATTAGTTCTTGCAAGCATTAGTAGACAATCTAAGTTCTACATTTTATTATAGTTTCCTTCCTTGCTTCCAGGTCATGTTGTACAGGATCGAGGTTGATTCAATTAGTTTTCTTTTGCTCTATTTGGTAGCATGATTAGTAAGATCAAATTAGTCTTCCTTTGCTCTACTTTGTAGCATGATTAGTAAGATTAGATTAGCTTTCTTTGCTCTTATCACAGCATGTTTTAAAAGTTCAAACTAGCTCTCTTTTGCTCTATTCTTTAGCATGATTAGTAAGTTCAGATGTGCTTTCTTTTCCTTTGTTTTACAGCATGTTTAGAAAGTTCAGATTTGCTTTTCTGTTGCTTTGTTTTATAACATGCTTAGAGAGAGTTTAGATTTGTTTCCCCTGTATTGTTTTTATAGCATGCTTAGTTAATTGTAATCCTACACTTGTTAGGTATATCTAAAGGATTCCAATAAACTCTAATAAAGGATTATGAGAAAACTGAGTAAAAAGAAAAAGACCAAGGTCTAGTTAAAAAGAGATAAGAAGTAAACTAAAGTAAGAGGCTAGTACCCGACTTCCAAGGTTGTCGTTAAACAAATCCAGGTGACCAATTCCAAGGTCTTGGCCCTGGTAAGACCAAGGTCTTTACCTCATAGGACTAGAGGCTCGCTACCTCAGTCACTATTAGAGAGCGCGTAAAACAAAGATGGTACTAAGCCTAGGCCTAAAGAAGAAAAGAAAAGAAAAGTAAGAAGAACAAGAAGAAGAAAGTGAAAGATAAATTAAAAGATTAATTTCTAGTATAAGGATATAAGAAAATGAAACAAGTTTATGCTTAGAATCAATAAAAGTTTAGTTCTTTGATTCTAAGCCTACAGTAGTAGTTTCATTACTTTCCTGTCAGTTAGTGAGCATGTTTAGTATTCAGTTTTATTTCTGTATACCATGAGTACATGCAGCTTTGCTTTAGCATTACAGTTTCAGTATTATTGCATTACTTTTATGCACTTCGATGTTTTTGTGAGATAGATTAGTACTTACTAAGCGTTTTCACTTATAGTTTTGTTTTCTTTCCTCCTACTGCAGATAAAGGAAAAGCTAAGATATGAAAGGGAGGCGACAGGATGGTGGTGGTGATGAAGGTGTGTGATGTCTGGACTGTGGAGAGATCCAGAATTAGCTGACAAAACTGTTAAGACTTTCTGTTTAATTCTTTTAGTTTTCCTTAAGTGTTATTTTGAGTTGAGTCTGTATTTAAGTTTATTCCACACTTGTAAGTAGTTCACTTGTATTATTGGTGGAGTGATGTAGTTGGTTGCTTTGCTAGTGTAGTTTCTTTCTTTTACTGTTGATTTATTACTGCGTGGTTGTGAATAAAATGTGTTCCAGCCGCATGTGGCTGCATATATATTGTCTGTATTAATGATTTGGTCACCGATACAGGGGAGACTCTGCCGAAATTTTTCGGTAGGAATTCCTCTGGGCCGTGATAAGTCTAACTGATGTTAATAACAGCATCAGTGACATTAGTAAGTAGAGTATAGATAGGTAATGACCGCCCTTAGAGAGTAGTAGTAAGAAGGGTGGTTGTTACAGTTGGTATCAGAGCAGTGTTCCATTCTCCAGCATCACACACACACATCAGCATCATCCTTGCCGTCTCCATGTAAGAAAGTATTTAATTTCTTTCTTTATTGCTTTCCTTTATTACTATTTGCAGTATAAAGTAATTATTTTTAAGTGCTTAAGTAAGATAGAAGATTTTGTTTCCCTTTTCTTTATTTATATATATATATATATATATATGATTAGAAGGGTTAGAGAAGCTATTTAGTCTTTTTCCTCTGCATAATTAGATGTCAAGAAGAGGACGTCCCCGTACCGTTCGTGCTGAGGACCAAGCTCAAGAGGATGAAGTTCCCAGAGCAACTGAGCCCAATCTTTCTGAAGTTGTGGCTCAACTCCAGAGACAAGTAGCAGAGCAGCAGCAAGTGATTGCCAATCTGATGGCAAACCAGCAAGCAGTTCCTCCCCCTCCTCCAGCTGTCACTGTAGAGAATCCAGTGGTAACTAAGACTCCACCAGCTGCCCTGGGAGCCGTCACAGCACCTCAGAGACCAGAAGCTTATCTTATACAGTGGATGAAGCTGAAACCAGAGAGCTTCTCAGGCACGACTGAGCCCTGGGATGCCCAGGCTTGGTTTAAAACACTAGAGAGCACTATGGAGCTTCTTGACTGGCCAGAAGTCGAGATGGTCAAGTGCGTCTCTTTCTGCCTGTCTAGAGATGCTCATATGTGGTGGGAGAGGATAAAGACCAAGAGAGCGGCTGATCATATGAGCTGGGCTGATTTTCAGTCAGAGTTTTATGAAGAGTTCTTCCACCTGCAGATCACCAACAAGCTCTACGAGGAGTTTATAGAGTTCAAACAAGGTGACCTAACAGTGGAGGAAGCAGCCAAGAAGTTCAACAGACTAGCTCGTCTCTGCCCAGAGCTAGTAAGTACAGAGAAGGAGCGAGTCGAGCTGATGCTTAAAATGCTGAGACCCCAGATAGCACTGAATGTGAGCAGTGGAGCTCATTGGCCCCAGACTGGTGAAGAGTTGATCAGTAGAGCATTAATTGCTGAACACTACCTGAACAACATCAAGGCACAACGAGTGCAACATAAGCCAGTGAAGACAGAGGACAAGACAGCAGGAAGCCAGAAATCACAATCAAGTAAACAGAACTGGAAAGGCAAAGGTAAAAGGAAGCAGTGGAACACGGGAGGTAGCCAGAAGGGAGGACCAACAAACAAACAGACCAAGTTTCCTCCCTGTCCCAAATGTGGGAGAACACATCCAGGAGTCTGTCTTTTGGGTAAGACTGGATGTTACTCCTGTGGTCAGGAAGGACACATGGCTAAGGAATGTCCTAATAAATTCAAAGCACCTCAGCCACAGCCATTGCAATATGGAGGCCAGCCTGCACCACATGGAAGCAGCATTGGAGGGACCCTATATCGGTCAAGGAAGGTTAGAAGCTCCACCAGTTCTAGCCTTTGATGGTGCGAGTATTCTCCTCACCAAAGAAGAAGCTGCTAGACAGGTCAAGTAGTTATTTTCCAGCACATAGCTACTGTACTATTTGACACTAGGGCGACCCATTCTTTTGTATCGATACCTTTTGCCAGTAGTTTACAGGTGCCTACAGAGAGTACGAACTCCAAGTTCCTGACAACCCTACCTTCTGGGGAAGTCATGGAATCCAATCAGTGGCTCCGAGCCATACTGGTCAAAATTGCAGACCGAGAGCTATATGTAAATCTGATAGTTCTCGCCATGCAGGATTTCGATATCATTTTTGGTATGGATTTCCTCAGCAAGTACAGTGCTTTAGTGGACTGCCGCAGAAGAAAGGTGATTTTTAGTCCAGAAGGTGAACCAACTTTTGAGTTCATAGGAGTGCCAAGGAAGAAGACCCAGAAACTTCTCTCATCTCTAGCAGCTCACCAGATGTTAGCTAAAGGGTGTGCAGGTTTTCTTGCATACATAGTGAAGGCAGAAGAGCAGAAGGAACTCAAGCAGGAGGAGGTCCGGGTAGTATGTGAGTATCCAGAAGTATTTCCAGAAGAGCTACCTGGACTACCTCCCAACAGAGAGGTGGAATTTGAGATTGAATTGGTTCCTGGAACCGGTCCAATTTCAAAAGCTCCGTATCGCATGTCTCCAGCAGAGCTGAAGGAGTTACAAGAACAACTACAGAAGTTACTTGACAAAGGCTTCATTCACCCCAGTCACTCACCTTGGGGAGCCCCTGTGTTGTTTGTCAAGAAGAAAGATGGATCAATGCGGATGTGCATAGACTACAGGGCTTTGAATCAAGTGACAATCAAGAACAAGTACCCCCTTCCCAGGATCGATGACTTATTTGATCAGTTAAGAGGAGCAACAGTGTTCTCAAAGATAGACCTGCGCTCTGGATACCATCAGCTGAAGGTGAAAGAAAGAGATATACCCAGAACAGCGTTCAGGACCAGATATGGACACTACGAGTTTGTGGTCATGCCTTTTGGAGTGACTAATGCACCTGCGGTCTTCATGGAATTAATGAACAGAGTGTTCAGAGAATATCTTGACAAATTTGTCATCGTATTCATCGACGACATTCTGGTCTATTCAAAGACCCCAGAGGAGCATGACACGCACTTGAGGATGGTACTGCAGACTCTGCAGCAAAAGCAGCTTTATGCTAAATTCTCAAAGTGCGAGTTCTGGTTAAATCAGGTGGTGTTTTTAGGTCACATTATTTCTAAAGAAGGTATTCAAGTGGATCCAGCCAAAGTGGAAGCGGTCAACAACTGGAGTAGACCCAAGAACGTCAGAGAGATCAGAAGCTTCCTTGGTTTAGCTGGGTACTACAAGAAGTTCGTGGAGGACTTTTCCAGGATAGCCTCTCCACTAACAGCCCTCACCAGAAAGAACAAGAGATTCAAATGGTCAGATAAATGTGAGCAGAGTTTCCAAGAGCTAAAGAAGAGATTGATCAGTGCTCCCATTCTGACTGTTCCACAGAGCGACAAGAGTTTCGACATCTATAGTGATGCTTCCAAGATGGGTTTAGGAGCTGTACTCATGCAAGAAGGAAAAGTCATAGCTTATGCTTCCAGACAACTCAAAGATATGAGAAGAACTACCCTACTCATGATCTTGAGCTGGCAGCTGTGATTTTTGCACTTAAACTCTGGCGACATTATTTGTATGGAGTTCAGTGCAGAATCTTCACAGATCATCAGAGTCTTAAGTACTTCTTCACTCAGAAGGACTTAAACATGAGACAGCGCAGGTGGCTGGAGTTGGTCAAAGATTATGACTGTGAAATCCTCTACCACCCAGGTAAAGCTAACAAAGTGGCAGATGGACTCAGCAGAAAATCCAGTGCATCCCTGATGTCTTTGTCATCATTAGCCCTGTCATTGCAGAAGGAGTTGTAGGATTTTAGACTTGAAATTATTGAAGGGCAACTCTCTGCATTGACCTTAGAGTCCACATTGCTTGAGGAGATACAGAGAAAGCAAAGTGAAGATCCAGACATCCAGAAATTAAGCAAGGGTTATAGAAAGAAGACAAATCAGAGTTTCGAGTAACAGACAGCGAAGGAGTCGCATTTGCGTGCCCCATGATGAAGAACTGAGGAAGAAGATCTTAGAAGAAGCTCACAGCACACCATACTCCATGCATCCTGGTTCTTCCAAGATGTACCAAGATGTGAAACAGAGGTTCTGGTGGTCAGGACTCAAAAGAGACGTTGCTAAATATGTCAGTACCTGCTTGACATGCCAGAGGGTCAAAGCAGAACACCAGAGACCAGGAGGAGTTCTTTAGCCTCTTCCAATACCAGAATGGAAATGGGAAGATATATCCATGGACTTCATAACATGTCTTCCAAGAACCACCAATGGATATGATGCGATATGGGTAATAGTAGACCGATTGACCAAGTCTGCTCACTTCCTAGCCATCAAGGTGTCCCACTCTATAGAGCAGTTGGCTCAGCTATATGTTAAAGAGGTAGTCAGACTTCATGGAGTTCCTAAATCTATCATTTCTGATAGAGATGGGCACTTCACTTCACACTTTTGGGAGTGCGTTCAGAATGCACTAGGCACCAAACTCAAGTTTAGCACAGCTTTCCATCCACAGGCTGATGGACAGACAGAGCAAGTGAATCAGATTTTAGAAGATATGCTCAGAGCTTGTGCGCTGGATTGCAAAGGAAGTTGGTGCAAGTATTTGTGCTTAGCTGAATTCGCCTACAAAAATAGCTATCAGGCCACCATCAAGATGGCACCTTATGAGGCACTATATGGCAGGAAATGCATATCACCCATATGCTGGCAAGAAGTAGGAGAGAGAAAAGAGATGGAAGTGGAGCTGGGCATTCAGACAGAGCTGATAGACGAGACCACTCAGGCGATCCAGAAAATCAGACAGAGAATTGAGACTGCCCAGAGCAGACAGAAGAGTTATGCTGACACACGCTGTAGGCCATTGGAATTCCAAATAGGAGATTCAGTTTTCCTCAAGGTCGCCCCTATGAAGGGAGTGATGAGATTTGGCAAGAAGGGCAAATTAAGTCCTCGCTATGTAGGACCTTACCTGATCATAGAGATGATTGGGAAAGTAGCTTACAGGCTAGACTTACCACAAGACATGTCAGCAATACACAATGTATTTCATGTCTCCATACTAAAGAAGTGTCTCCATGACCCGAGCCAAGTGATTCAGCCTCAGTCAGTGTAGATCCAAGAGGATCTTAGTTATGAGAGCAGACCTACACAGATAGTGGACAGAGCAGTCAAGAGATTAAGAAACAAAGAAGTACCACTAGTGAAGGTGGTCTGGCAGAACCAGAAGCACGAGGAAATCACTTGGGAGCGGGAGGACAGTATGAGACAGAAGTATCCAGAGCTATTCTAAGTTCGAGGACGAACTTTTTATAAGGTATGGGGGATTGTAACGACCCGATTTTCCCTATGTCGAGTTCCAAATGTCCATAAAAATATTTGGAAATGCTTTTAAAATATTCTAGAGATTTTTAGAAATTTTTAGAGTATTTTCACACAATTTTTGGAGGTCGTTTAGTATGTTTAAAAAAGAAAGAAATGTTGACAAAAACTATTGAAGGCGAGGTTCAAACCCACGACCTCGGGTCGGGCTGACCCAAGCAAAATCGGCCCAACCAGCTGAGCTACACGGTTTTCTTAACCTTATATGGAGAGAATTAAGTTTATAGCATAGTTTTGATTAAACCCTAGATATAAGAAAAGGCTTAAGTTTCTCCCGAACCGGAAATCCTGAAACCTAATCTCTCCTTCTCCCTCGCGACAGCGCCTCCTCTTCCTAGGGCGAAAACCGCAGGCACACCTAGGCGATTTCGGCGGCCGGCCAAAGCTTCCCGAGGGGCTCTCTTCAACTCCTTAAGGTCGCCTTGTCAGGGGAAGCACGCGAGCACAAAGGAAGCACCGCGAGCTCGAGTTTTCTCTGAACCCTAGAATCTCTTCCACCCTTCGGTTGTAAGTCCAAGAATCGACGTTAAGTACTACTCACCTGTAGTAGGAGTAGTCCCGAGCTTCGACTTGTTTCTTTTGCTTCGGATTTTGTAGTTGGGAATTCGGGATTTGGATTCCAAATTTATGCCATGAGATTCCTTGTTCCAAATTATACCATGAGATTCCTTGATTCCAAATTTCTGCTGTGAGTTCGGTAGGTTTGTGAAGGTTGTTGCCATATTCCGAATTTATCAGATTGGGTGTGGACAGATTTCAGTGGGGAATTTCGTGTAGCACCTTGATTTAAATATCTTGCGTAGCATGAAGTATGGTTATTCTTGCTATTAGGCAATATACATGAGATGGTATAGATTTCCTTTTTAGCATATAGTTTCGGATTGTGCTGTTAAATTGGCATGAGCAGCTCGGTTTTGAGTTGCTGTGCAGTTCGGGTTGTGCACAAGGAATGTGTTGTGCAGTTCGGTTTGGGTGTGTTTGATTTGGTTTTGGAGATTTAGAAATCCTCACAATGAGGTGAAGTTCTTCTTTTAAAGTAAGACCAAGGTCTTTAGTATAGATTTGGTTTCAGTTTTGTAATGCAGGTGATTTCCTGGACAGATTCGTAGCAGATTAAAAAAAATGGATTTTTCATTGGGTTTTATTCTAGTTTTCTACCATATATGCTAGTTCCTAGATTAGTTCTTGCAAGCATTAGTAGACAATCTAAGTTCTGCATTTTATTATAGTTTCCTTCCTTGCTTCCAGGTCATGTTGTACAGGATCGAGGTTGATTCAATTAGTTTTCTTTTGCTCTATTTGGTAGCATGATTAGTAAGATCAAATTAGTCTTCCTTTGCTCTACTTTGTAGCATGATTAGTAAGATTAGATTAGCTTTCTTTGCTCTTATCACAGCACGTTTTAAAAGTTCAAACTAGCTCTCTTTTGCTCTATTCTATAGCATGATTAGTAAGTTCAGATGTGCTTTCTTTTCCTTTGTTTTACAGCATGTTTAGAAAGTTCAGATTTGCTTTTCTGTTGCTTTGTTTTATAACATGCTTAGAGAGAGTTTAGATTTGTTTCCCCTGTATTGTTTTTATAGCATGCTTAGTTAATTGTAATCCTACACTTGTTAGGTATATCTAAAGGATTCCAATAAACTCTAATAAAGGATTATGAGAAAACTGAGTAAAAAGAAAAAGACCAAGGTCTAGTTAAAAAGAGATAACAAGTAAACTAAAGTAAGAGGCTAGTACCCGACTTCTAAGGTTGTCGTTAAACAAATCCAGGTGACCAATTCCAAGGTCTTGGCCCTGGTAAGACCAAGGTCTTTAAGTTTATTCCGCACTTGTAAGTAGTTCACTTGTATTATTGGTGGAGTGATGTAGTTGGTTGCTTTGCTAGAGTAGTTTCTTTCTTTTACTGTTGATTTATTACTGCGTGGTTGTGAATAAAATGTGTTCCAGCCGCATGTGACTGCGTATATATTATCTGTATTAATGATTTGGTCACCGGTACAGGGGAGACTCTGCCGAAATTTTTCGGTAGGAATTCCTCTGGGCCGTGATAAGTCTAACTGATGTTAATAACAACATCAGTGACATTAGTAAGTAGAGTATAGATAGGTAATGACCGCCGTTAGAGAGTAGTAGTAAGAAGGGTGGTTGTTACAGGTGTAATAGAAAAGAAGGTATAAGACTCTTATGGAATAATTAGATCGATAATGAGTTATTCAGAAAATTACCAAATTTGTTTTAAAGATATACACTGGAAACGAAAGTGAACATAGTACCTTCTAAGTCAGAACTCTCTACTCCCATAGAATTGCAGAATGGGCGTAAGCCTAGTCTGAAGCATATTTGGATTTGGGTGGTCTAGCACATGAGAGACACTGATAAGTTGGACATGAGTTTACTTGTTTGTGAGTCATCCTAGAAAAATGAAAAGAGGTTTATAGTCCTTAAAATCGGAAGGTCATTGTTGGCACCAATGCCCGATTTTAGAAAAGGACTATACTATGAACCACAAGCCCATAAGTAAAAATTGTTCTTAAGGAAATTAAATGACATGTCTAATCTAGTACCAACTGTACAAGATGAAATATCACAAGAAACTGCAACACGTATCACAAATGATACACAATTACAAAAAGTGCCTCGTCGTAGTGGGAGAGTTGTTAGGGAGAGTCTTTGGACTTGATCCCTGGTGAACATGAACCTAATTCCCGGACCTATGACAAAGCGCTCCAAGATAAAGATGCAACATCTTTATTAATATAGAATTAGAATATATGTATTCTAATAAAGTCTGAGAGCTTGTAGAACCATCAAATGGTGTAAAAGCCATTGGGTGAAAATAAGTCTACAATAGGAAAAGAGGGATAGATAGGAAGGTAGAAACTTTCAAAGCAAGGCTTGTTGGAAAAGGAATTTTTTTTTACCGGTAGTCATGCTTAAGTCTATCCGGATTCTTTTATCTATAAGATTTAGCAAGTGGATGTCAAGACAACTTTCCTTAATGGAAGTCTTGAAGAAAACATCCATATAAAGAAACCAGAAGGGTTCATTGCAAAGAGCAAAGAGCATCTTGTGTGTAAGCTCAATCAGTCTATGGACTGAAGTAAAGCTTCAAGGTCTTGGTACATCCCATTTAATAAAGTAATCAAGACCTATGGATTTATTTTATAACCGAATGAGTTTTGTATATACAAGAAGTGTGATGGAAATGTGGTGGTATTTCTTATACTATACGTAGATAACATTTTTGGTAGTTGGAAACAATATCAAAGTGTTGTCAGAAGTAAGGGTATGGTTGTCCAAATAATTCGATATGAAGGAATTGGGAGAATGCATATATTCTTGGGATCAAAGGGATCGCAAGAAAAGAATATATTTTACTTATCCCAAGCTTCTTATATTGAAACAATCCTTGCTAGTTTTAAGCATGCAAAACTCCAAGAAAGGTTTCTTACCTTTTTAGCATGGGGTAACTTTATCTAAAGAGATGTCTCCAAAGATATCAAAGGAGATAGAGGAAATGAAGGCAGTTCCTTATGCTTCGGCTGTCGGAAGCCTAATGTATGCTATGCACGAGATCAGAAATCTGTTTTGCCAAGGATATAGTTAGCAGATATCAAAGTAACCCTGGACAAGGACATTGGACTGCGGTAAAGCATATATTGAAGTACCTTAGAGGCACTTGAGATTATATGCTAGCTTACAAGGCAGATAATTTGGTCCCTGTGGGTTGCACAGATTTTGACTTCCAAATCGGATAGGGACAATAGTAAGTCGACCTCGGGGTTTTGTGTTTACTTTAGGAGGTGAAGTCATAACTATGGAAGAGTGATAAGCAAAAGGTGCTTTTTCGGACTCCACCATAGAAGCTGAGTAAGTGGCAGCCTCTGAGGCAGTCATAGAAGTTGTATGGCTCAGATATTTCATGATGGACTTAGACATGTTTCCTGGTTTGCCCAAAAAATATTACAATTTATTGTAATAATAGTGGTGCAGTAGCAAACTCGAAGAAATCATAAGTCCATAAGGCAAGTAAACGCAATAGAGCGCAAGTACCACCCAATACGAGAAATCGTATAAACAAAGAGAAGTTGTTGCCGCCTAGATTGCATCAGGTGATGACCTATAGATCCTTCCACTGAGGTCCTTAAGGCAAGAGCTTTTGATGGGCATATTGAAGGGTTGGGAATCAGATGTATGGTAACATTTATGGCAGCATAGTCTTTTAGTATAAGTGGGAGATTGTTAGAGTGTATACTAAAATCCTAGCTTTTGTATAAACATTTATTTAGAAATAAAGAATCACAATAGTCAAATATCTACATTTATTTATTAAATGTAATTTTGTTCAATTAATTTATATAGTAGACAACATGATGTGTGGTGTCACACACAGAAGATCATGTTGTCAGTTCTTTATAAACACTACAAGAAAAAAGCTAAACAACAACGCTTTTTTGGCGTTGTCGTATGTACTTAAAAAGTGATGTTGTAGATGGTGTTGTAGAAAGTCATATCAAAGACAACGCTTTAAAAGCGTTGTGGTTGGTCACAAAGACAACGTTTTTTAAGCGTTGTCTTTTCGTTCTTAAAAAGCGTTGTTATAGATGCTGTTGTAAAAATGCACATATCAAATACAACGCTTTAAAAGCGTTGTGGTTGGTCACAAAGACAACGTTTTTTAAGCGTTGTCTATTCGTTCTTAAAAAGCGTTGTTAAAGATGCTGTTGTAAAAATGCACATATCAAAGACAACGCTTTAAAAGCGTTGTGGTTGGTCTCAAAGACATTGTTTTTTAAGCGTTGTCTTTTATTACTTAAAAACGTTGTCTTTTTAAATTTATAAAAAATAGTGTTTTCTTTAAATAGTAGCAAAATTATAAAAATACTCAAAATTTACATATAATTGAATATCCACAACCACAATCATTTTTATAATAAGACTATTTAACAAATAAATAAAACTTTATATTATACAAACAAAATGTATACATATTGATCCACAAATTAAATTTGTATCATACAAGTTATCCTTAACTTCATGACAATAAATTTTCAAACACACAAGTTTTACAAAACCTCATCATTGACTAACCGCTGTTGTTGGTGTCCATCGCATGGAATTGCTTCTTTAAGTCCAGCAATCTCTTCTTCTGAAAGGCTTTCAGCTATCACTCTTAGAGCCATCTTCTTCAACTTGTCATCAGCACACCTGGGGTTGTAGGCAATCAAGAAATTTTGTATGAAAACTTTCATACATGTAAATCTCGTACTAAATAATATGTCAATGTTATATATACATATAATTCATACCGTAAGTGTGTTTATATCGTAACTGACAAGTTTTCTTTAGGGCCAACTTCTACTCAAGCTCTTTAAACACTGCATCAAAATAAAAAAATTGGCATTAGTTCTGTGCTAAATGAAAATCATATTTAGAGGAAAAAGCGGGAGTGCTGTAGATGGATATATTAACCAAGCATATTAATGTTTGACCTGTCTTTACAAGTTCTAAGCATATATATTAACCAAGCATATAACCTAAGAGGAATAAGTTACAAAATGCTACTTGATGTTTGACCTGTCTTTATTGGATTTTGCGGCCCCGGTCTTCTTGTAGCCAGGCACAATGTAATACTTGATGTTGACTCTACCTTTGCAGTTGTTTCGGCTTGAGGAGTGGCAAAGAATGGTGGAGTAGAGGATGGATTTCAGGTATTCATCCGTGCCATCGAGGAAATGACTCCAGTAGGTGACTAGCATGTTGACCAGGGCATGCTTGGAGAAGATGACTTGTTTCAGAAGCTTTTTAGATCAAAGATACGAAGTGCATTGTTATAAAACTAGATGCACGAACACTTGCTTATACGGTTCTTGAAATAAAATACATTCGTAACCGTCACTAGCCCAAGCTCAATAAGGAAAATTCACGGTAAATGTGCATAGTATACCTCAGATACTGCAGATGATAGGGAAGGCCAGAAGACAGTTTGACGCAAATATTGAGATTGCCCAAGCCAATCCATGGTACTAATCCTGACAGCTCCTCCAAATCGCACTGACTTGATTGTGTCCACCCATCCTTGTTCATCAGCTTGGAACCTTTGAAATGAAAGCTGCATTGGGTACATGGAAAAAACAACAAAAAGGGAGGATAAATGATAGCCACCAACCTAATTGTTCACAAATATCTGTATAAGTTATTAAGGGTGTTCATAGAAGTTGATCCTTTAGCCGTGTCTGTTAGATGGTCAAATCTAGGCGCCAACTCAAAAATGTTGGCGTCCAAGTGTTAGTGTTCAACTACTTTTGATTTTCTTCATCTTTGAATTGTTAAATACATAGGGTATTTATAGGGAATACTCAAGATGTATCTAAATAAATACATGAACCAATATTAAATGACATACATTCATCATCCGAAGAGTCATTCATGAATCCTCCAATATTCATGCTCCAGATGACCATACATTAGATTATAAGTCCAATTAATTTGATTGCAAGGTTGTAAACAGTCCTTGAGGGCTATTGATAGTGATTCCAGTATGTACTGGAAAATAATGGAACAAACCTATGAAACAACTATCAAGGGATTCACTTCAACTTTCCTAAACCAAAGAAGAAACAGATGGATTACAAAAGAAAACAATTTGCACCATCAAACTGA
The DNA here is from genome assembly GCF_018446385.1 of Zingiber officinale. Lineage (NCBI taxonomy): Eukaryota > Viridiplantae > Streptophyta > Magnoliopsida > Zingiberales > Zingiberaceae > Zingiber > Zingiber officinale. The sequence continues at coordinate 32,627,395 of NC_055990.1, read as the reverse complement.
AACTTATAATAAGCCTTAATAAATTAATGAAAAAAGAATTGTTTAGAAGTTCACTGAGAAACATATGAAAATACAACAAATGCAACTGCAAAAAAAAAATAAAAAACTAGTATCCAATTAACTTTTTTTTATACTTTCAGATCAAAAGGTCAAATTTATATACTTTGGTTCATGTTCAAGCAAGAGGATAACAATCTCATCGATAGTTAGTATTTCCTTTTAATATAGAACACTAAAAAGAAGGAATATCAATGATGAAACAAACCTGAAAATGCGAGCTACTGAGGCAGCGAGCAATCTGCTTGAACAAGGTAATCATGCAGCGTTGGAACTCTGTCGTGAGCATCAAAGACCAAATATTACCAAATATTAAGATCACTGACAAACCAAATAATACCTTATTTTTAACAGCTATCTAGAGGATCTGGCTTTTTGACTTGAAGCTGGTTCAAAGAAGACAAATCAAATATACAAATACTAAGATGAAAGCATAATGAAGTAGTTAACTTTTTCTACTTTACCTGATTATAAGATCTACAACTTCTTGCTCAGTATTTTGCTGCACGAGTAATTATTAGAAAAACAAACCCAATAGTGGAACAAAAGCTAGATAAAGAAACTAGATAATTTACACTGACAGAACTTTACAGAATAACATATAATACAGTGCTTTGTACTTGCATATTAATCCAGAAAACATCCTTTCACCTAAGTGACAATTTTTCCAAAACATCATCATTCACAAAACATCATCATTCACTAAAAATTTTCACAAGTTTTTAAACTTCAGTGACAACTTTTCTTTGGGGTCAACTGCTCAAGGTCGATCTGGTAACTATGCACTGCATCAAAAAAATTGGCATTAACTATGATTCCACCAAAAAAAACCACCATTCCATGAACTTAAATCTAAATAGAATTATGGCAACTATCATTCCATACCTATTCATAAATATGATCTTGTATGCACTCCGCCAACTCGGACCGAACCTCATCAATTTGTTCACGAGAGTACCCTATTTTTGTGAACTGTGAGCATACACAATTTATGTTAGTGGAAAAAATAATCAACACTGATCACTTTGCAATTTTAAATAGTTTATGTCAAATAATTTGAGATAAGCTAAATAATGTTACTATTGATTGCAGCGAATCTCTCTCAATAGTCTCAACTTTTTCAATAATTTCTCTCATAAATCGCATCACAAAAAAATCACATTGTTTCGCATCCGGTTGTTGAGGAGCCTATATATAGTAATTAGAGTCAAATTGTTAATGAAAATTATACACATTACAATATATGTTAAACAAAAGTACACATACCTTAACTACTTCCCACTTAACATTTTTCCTACCTTTCCTTCCCTTGGTTGAATTAAACAATTTTAAGGCCCTTCATACGTTAAGAATATTTGTTAAATAATATTTTTATTATAATAAATATTTACTAAAAGAAATCTGAACTCACATTTCCATTACGTATTTTGAGTCATCATCGCGAATGCGGCAACTTAGGGAATCCAGCAGGTAAATAGCATCCTTGTAAGGTTCAATAACACTAAGATTCCAATGGAAACTAGGCAAATACATAGGATTAGATCATAAAATTGAATAAATTATCGAAAGGAAGCAATTGAAAGTGATGTTTTACTTCTTGCTTACCCGACATTACATGGCACTAACACTAGTTGATCTGTTGATGCACTTGTCAGCTTATCTGCTAAAAGAGTTGCCCTTTGATTCAGGGTTTCAAGCTTAACTGATTTGTCTTGTGCCGTTTTTGCCAGATATGGGAGTTTGTGAGGATTCATAAATCTGAATTTCTTTGTCTTGGTATCTTTCACCATCTTTTTATACAGCCACCTGAAGGCACGCAAAAAAAGTACATGTTGGAAGTAAAATCCCAAATGTCAGACAGAGGCATCACCAGCATCCCCCTCTGAGTCGAATCCGGCTCGGTGAGATCGTACGCCGCCACGATCACCGCGTTATCTTCTTTGGATTGTGACACCGCTAGCTTGCCATTGTAGAAGGCTATGTCGTCGAAGTAATATAGAGTTGTAGGGATCATCGTCCACTTCTCATCTCCTGCGCTAACGAAGAACAAGAAGTCTTTCCGCATAGAAGAGCAGAAGAATACGAAGACGACGCTGAAATCTCCGCTTCTAAAGGGATCTGAGGACAACACCGCTTTCATGGCCATTAAATTCCGGTCGTCCAAGGTAGGAATCGAGGGAAGGTCTATCTGAACGCCGGTGATAGGGTTTTGGAGCTGAATACGGACATCGTTGGTGGCTATGAGCCAACCATGAGAAGATCCGACGATGTTCCCGCAGACTAGAGGAGCGTGGCTTGGGATCTCATACTCGCGGCCCTCCGATAAGCTGAAGAAGTTGTAAGTGTTTTGATCATTATCTTCTCCGTTTATGAGGCTTCGATTCTCAGGCACAAGCCATGGGATCTGCGGGCACTGATCACCGGGGCCGCGACGGACCTTATCGACCACGGCGAACCAACGCGAGCATACGGCGGCGCACCGAAAGAGGTCGGGGATCGAGAGCTTGGACAGGATCGAGTATAAGAGATCCGTAGGAATCTCCGACCAATAAGCAGACATGTAGAAGAGATGATGGTGATAAGGCGACGGCGGCAGGCGGCTACACAAAAGGCAACAGGCGAATTGGCTAGGGTTTAGGGCTAGGGCAAAGATAAGGTGCGCCCTTGTTACTGCAATCAAGGTGCGCTTCTATTTATGTAAATTATTTTTAAAATAGAATTAAAAAAAATCCTTTTTAAATTTATATTTGATATGAAGTGTTTCTAATTCTATATGTTTATTTTTTTTTAGAAAATTAGGATTACTTGTTTGATTTGTGTCAAATTCATTTCCTTTTTAGTTGGAAAAATATATAGCGAGATCTTTTATCATTTTAATTTTATTTTACCTTAAATATAATTTAAATTTATGCGTAATAGTTAAATATGCATTTACAATATGAAATATTGATAAATTGGTTAATGTTTTTTTTTTCTTTTTTTTGCAAGATTGCATTGTGATAGTCAGTGGGGTCACGACAAGACCGTGACTTGCCATCTTAATGCCATTTTAGGATGAAAATTAAGATGGATCTTATTTAAATAAGCTTCAAGCAACTCACTAGGCAGTATCCATATCTAGTTACACGCATCATCTCAAATAATATTGCCCAAAAGAAAAAAAAATATATATCCAAAATTACACATCACTTAAAATTTCTCATATCTTTGATGACTTCAGTTTTTAATCTTGATGTCCTTAAGTCCTTAACCTTGTTTTTAAGCTTGCTCCAATGTGTCATCCTTTAACCCTCCGAGCATACTAATCATTTTTCAAAGATTACTAGAATGTTGTAGTAAAATATATAGATATTTTTCTCAAATTTAATTAACATGTTAATTATTTTAAATTATATAAAATATACATACACTTATTCTAGAGGGATGGAAGAAATTTTACCTTTCTTTCTTCCGTTCCTCCTACTCTCGAATCTGCTCTGCGAGGAAGGAACTAAGATCGAAGGGTTCAGAGGAGTTGAGGAGCCGTGAGAAGATTAGGAAGGGTAAGCTGACTTTGATTGAGGAGATGGGGAAATGCGAGATTAGGGATCTCGACTTGGAGGAGTTGGGCCGGTGTGAGGAGTTTTGCGTGAGGAGTTTGGGTCGAGATTAGGGTTCAGAGGAGATCACGCGGCAAGGAGAGGAGAAGGCGCTCGTGGAGAGGAGAAGGAGAGGAGAAGGCACTCGTGGAGAGGAGAAGGAGAGGAGAAGGCACTCGTGGAGAGGAGTGGAGAGGAGAACTCGTGGAGAGGAGTGGTGAGGAGAAGGCGCGCGCGCGTTGAGGGTTTAGAGTTTAGCAAAGCGAGGGCTGCGAATTTATTTTAAGTGAGTTCAGGGGAAACATACACAACACTTTAAAAAACGTTTTTTAAAAAAATGTTGTCTTTGACCATAAACAACAACACTAAAGACAACACTTCATTAAAAACCGTTGTCTTTAGTAAAAAGTAAATACCATAGACAACGCTTTTCACTAAAAGCGTTGTAAAACAAAGAACGACAACGTTTTTATTAAAAAGCGTTGTCTATTGGGTGTTGTTGAATGCAAAAATTCTTGTAGTGAAATTATAAACAGTTGCTCGCGACTAAAATGGAAAGGAACAAACCGTTAAAGTAGTCGTAGTGTAATTAAGTATTAGTTTATCTTAACTAATAAATTACACTGATACACTCCAAGTGTATTGAGTAGGACCATTTTAGGTAAGTTCTTTTTATACTGACTTTATAAAAGAACTAGACCTTAGTTATTATGGAAGTGTGTGCTCTTAATCCTAATATAATAACAAACACATATAATTAGTATTTATTTCTTTGACTTATCAATGGGTGAGATTTAGCTCGATAAATCAATAAGCCTGATAAGTTAGGAAATGATATTACTTATAGTGTGTGTTGTTGATTATAGAAAGAAATTGTGTCCTAGTAATCTAGGTGAGAATAACCCCAAGAAGAGCTCATAAGGATTGTCATGTTAAACCCTGCAGGTGGACTTAGTCCGACATGACGATAAGGTTGAGTGGTACTACTCTTGGACTAAGATATTAATTAAGTGAGTTGTCAGTAACTCATTTAATTAGTGGGCATTCATTATCTTAAACACAGGGAGACTAACACACTCATAATAAGAAGGAGCTCAAAACGTAATTTGAGATTGGTGAGGTAGTTCAATAATAATTCTTTAGTGGAATGAATTATTATTGATGAAATTAAGTTGTGTGTTCAGGGCGAACACAGGAAGCTTAATTTCATCGGGAGACCAAAACCAATTCCTCCTCTCGGTCCCTATCGTAGCCTCTTGTATATAGAGATTTATACCCACCATATACCCACTCCTTACCCAACCCAAGGGGGTCGGCCAAGCTAGCTTGGAACCCAAGCTAGGGCCTGCCAAGACCAAGTGGTTGAGCCAAGTTGGTGGCCGACCAATGCTTGGAGTCCAAGGATGATGTGGCCGGCCACATCACATTAAAAGGGATTTTATTTATAAATTTTTCTTATGTGGATTCCATGGTTTTAAAAAAGAGTTTAAAATTTAAATCTTTCCTTTTATAGCTTTCTACAAAAGATTAAGTTAAGATTTGAAATCTTTCCGTATTTGTAGATTGAAAGGTTGATTTTAATTTTGAGAAAACTTTCTTTTTTTAACCATGTTCATGATTTAAAAGAGAGTTTAAAAATTAAATATTCTCTTTTATAAGTTTCTACAAAAGATTAAGAAAAGATTTGATATCTTTCCATATTTGTAGATTGAAAGGAGGTTTAAATTTTTAGAGATAACTTTCCTTTTTGGAAATCATCCACATGTTTAAAAGAAATATTTTAAAAATTTCCTTTTTGTATGAAGGGAAAAATTATTGGAGAATTTTTTTATAAATTTCTAGAAATAAATTAGGAAGTTTTAATTCTTGTGAATTAAAACTTTCCTTGATGGAGAATTTTAAGTGGCCGACCATATGGTTTAAGAAAAGGTTTTTAATTTTAATTAATTAAATTTTCCTTTTCATGGCAAAGGACTTAAGGAAGTTTTTATTTAAATTTTCTTATTTGCCAAGGCCACGGATTATAAAAGAGGGGGTAGATGTGCCTTCATGTAAGCTAACTCTATTCTATTTTCTCCTCTCTTTTCTCCTTGGGTGTGGTCGACCCCTCCTCTTTCTCTCTTCCCCTTCTTGTGGCCGAAACCTCTTCATTGGTGGAGTTGCTTTGGTGGCCGGATCAAGCAAGGAGAAGAAGGAGAGAAAGGATTCCTTGTTTCAAACATCCCTTGGAGCATTGGTGGTGGCCGAACCTCTTTATCTTTGGAGGAGCTCTTGGTGGCCGAAACCTAGAAGGAAGAAGAAGGAGTTTTGGTGGTTCTCATCTCGGTAGATCGTTGCCCACACAACGTCCGGGATAAGAAGAGGAATACGGTAGAAGATCAAGAGGTCGTTGCATACAAAGGAAGGTATAATTAGTAATTAATTTTCGCATCATACTAGTTATTTTTCTTTGTATGAATTCCAAACACAAGAGACATTAGATCTAGTTTTTCGATTTAGTTTTTTCGAGTTTGTGTTTTCTTATTTTTCGAATTTGTGATTCGATTGTTCTTTTCGGTTAACCTAGAGTTATTTTTGGAAATTAAATATTATCCTTCCTTAAAAGGCTTTGTCTAGGCCGCGGTGGTGGTTGCTCTCATATCCAAGAAGGTCATGTGCCTCGCCATGCAGTCCTGGAAGCTAATTTTAGAAATTGATATTTAATGAAATTAATAACATAGGTGGATTTGAATCAATAGTGTTAAGTTCCGCTTGCGATTCAAATCTAAATCATTAAGGACAGATAAGTTAAATTTGGAATCCATGATGTTAAGTTCCGTCTGCGATTCCTAATTTAACTTCTAAAGAACACAATAGGTTATTTAAGGAAAGGTTCGACACTTGTACAAAATTTTTATACAGTGGAACCGGTACGATTTTCCTAGGACTAACCAACAATAAGGTCATCGAACAACTCCTCAACTACGTCTCGACTCGTAGAGAAGAGCGGGTGGTGCAAGTTGTAGAGTTAGCTCCCACATCTGTGGAGGGGCCGAGCTAGCCACCTAAGGAGGAGTCAATCCATTTTTATACTTTCCACCAGTTATACACTCATGATACTCAGATGTGTTGACAGTTTACTCAAGAAGTTAGCTAAGTCATAAAGGAACGACACTAAGGTAGGAGAACTTTGCCCACTTCTATCCAGTCTTCACCGACCAAGTACACTCGGCATGATGATGCAAGAGATCGATAGAACTAGAGCAGAGCCAATTTAGTCCCTAGACGGGAGCTCGAACCACCTCAACGTCGCTCCCTGGATCTCGATAATGATCACCGGGATCATTGCCAGGACCACCAAGACAACATTGCCCATCGAAGCACCATCAACATGATCTTAGATGACTCCACTGATGGAGACTCCAACCGTGCCAGGAACGCTCATGGACGAAGGTTGGAGAGCTATGGTCTGGTCACCGGGAGAGATCAAGAGAATGCCCCTCTCATATGTTGGTCCCATGTAGGCCGACAAGAGGAGGATGAATTACCCTAAAAATAAATTACATATTTCTTGATATTTGGACTTTAGTTAATAGACACTTGTAAATTAAGATAAAACAAATGCATAAAAAGAAATACGAGACTACCGATTTACTTGGTTTACAACCGGAGAGGTTGCTAATCTAAGACAAAAGTAAGCACTAGCAAGAATCTTCTTCTTTGACAAGGTCAGAAGCGAAGATGCCTCGTACAATGGTTTACAGTTCAGAAACTAGAAAAACATACTTGGAGATCAAATACAAGTGTTGTGGTGAACTTCTAAGACCAGGGCTATATTTATAGCCTACTGGTTGAATTTGTAAGTTTGTTGACATGACAACTTTGGGCACCTAGAGCAGGTCTGGGCGCCCCAGCAGTGCACCTTTCTGCTTCGCAACGGCTCTTCAACGACTTAATAATAATATTTTATCCTCGTTTTAGTGCTTGGATCAGTCCAAGAGTCTGGATTGGTGATAACGTGGACTTCTAACGTCATCCTCATAGCAACATCTTGACGAGGCGCCTGTGTTGGTCCAAGGTGGTCTGGGCGCTTGGACAAAGTTCGGGCGCCTCGGCAGAATCTAGGTGCCTAGACAAGTCAACTTCTTGTTGGCTTGTTCCACTATTCCAGTTTGTTGGTCCCGATGCGACCGACAAGAGTAGGGTGAATTGCCCTAAAATTATGAATATACCCTTTTGTAGGTCCCCGGTCGACCGACAAAAGGGGGGGTGTATTGCTTGAAATTAAAAGAATATCCTTTCTCAATCTTTAGACTAAGTTAGGAAAATACTTGTTTAGAAATAGAAATTAAATGTATAAAATAAAGATAGAGGCATGAATATTTACTTGGTTTGTAATCAGATGATTACTAATCCAAGGTAAATTTAGCTTACTAAAATCTCCTTCCAAAGGCGGAGTAATATCTTACAACATTGAAAGCATAGAAAAGTAAAGAACAGAACTACAAGTTGAAGTACAGAAGTCATTTACAAATGTTATTCTAAACGACTGAGACTAGTGCTCTATTTATAGTCTGCTAGTTGAATCTGACCATTTGCTGACATCGCAGCTTTGAGCGCTTGAATGTGGATAAAACTTTATCCATGTTGCAATAGTTCGACATGGCTTAAAATGGAAAATCTTATCCTGGTCCGGGCGCCCTGACGCGGCTGACACATCCCTACGTCAAGGAGGCGCCCAGGGCGACCCCTAGGGGGTCCAGGCGCCTAGACTTGGTCCAGGTGCCCAGACAATCAACATAGTGTTGACCATAAGGTTTTTCCTCCGTTCTGGGTTTGTTCACTTGGATAATCGACCATCTAGAATAGGGCTCATCCGAACCCATATTCTGGCCTTCTCCTTGAGCAAGCTTCCCCTCCGGCTTCTCATCCCTTGAAAACGCCACACGCTCCGCCAGAGTACTCTTCCGCAGCACCTCGTCCCTCGAACGCACTGAAACCCGTCGACTCTCTCCTGTGTCATCCTTCTCACTAGCTGCGTCTTTCACTTGACTTCCTATGCTCCTAAATTCCTACACACTTAGACACAAGACATCAAACTTACACAAGACCTAACTTGACTTGATTGATCATATCAAAACCATCACGGGGTACTTACAATCTCTCTCTTTTTGATGTGGATCAACCCAATTTAAGTTAGGAAAAAAGAAAACATTAAAATAAATGAATATAAAAATTAAAATATTAAATATGAAAATTAAAATGTACCTCCCCTTAGACTTAATCTATAATTCTCTAACTTTGATCACATTAAAAATAGGGGTAAAAGAACTTAAGGTTACACAATTATTGACTAACACTTAGAATTTTTTTTGGAAACTTGAATTTTGTGATTTATAAAGTAATTTTGGGAAAAATAATTTTAAAATTATTTTTAATTATTGAAAAATTCTAGGATACTTTGTAACTAAAGATTACACAATTATTGACTAACACTTAGAATTATTGCATTTAAAGTGTACTTTGGTTTATAAATTTATGAACCTATAGTGATTGCCCATCAAAAGCACTCTTACGTGCGGGCCTTGGAGTAAGATTCACCACAGGCTCCGAACCAAGTAAAATCTTGGTATTTGTGTTTGATTTTTATTATTCAGCTGCGTATCTTCGATCGATTATTTCAAAACGAATGAATTAGCCACAAGCGCTATTCACCCCCCCCCCCCCCTCTAGCACTTTACGATCCTACAATTGGTATCAGAGCGGGGTAGCTCTGAATCGGTACAACTACCGTTACATCTTTCATTTTTTCCCTCCATATTTTTTTTGAAAAAGTTATTTTCTTCTTTTTACCATTGGTCAGTATTAGCGAAATATCGCATTTGCCAAAATTTGAAATAATAATTATTTTTAATGTTTTATTAATATTTTATTATTATTATTTTTCTTTTCACGAAATTAGCATTTTATTTTCTCCCGCACTACTAATCCAAGACCAAGTCTTGGAACATTCGTAATTTTCTCTTATGTGCGAGATTCTATTTCAATAGCCCATTAAGAAGGCTATAGCATAGCCCGCCCGCCTCTCTTCTTCGGTGAAGACTTTAGCTACTGGAAGGGCCGAATGGAGTACCCATCTGAAGACTCAAGTGGAAATATGGATAATAATCCAGACTGGATTCACATTTCCCACCGAAGATGGAGTCCTCGTCCCCTGTGATAAATGGGACGCACCAACCCGCAAGAACATTGAAGCCAATGCAAAAGCAACTTGCACTCTCCAATGTGGCCTAAGCAAAGAAGAGCTGAACCGGGTTGGTCCCTTCAACAGTGCAAAGGAGTTGTGGGAAAAATTGATCGAGCTGCACAAGGGCACTTCTGACACAAAGGTAAGCAAATGAGACTTAATTCTGAATAAATTATATAATATAAAAATACAGGAAGGTGAGTCAGCGAGCAAGCTTCATGCTCGCATACAAGATCTACTGAACGGACTTCACACGATTGGACAAATGGTTGAAAATCATGATGTCATCAGGTATGCATTAAATGCATTTTCGAGGAATACCTTTTGGGCATCCATGGTAGATGCTTACAAAGTGTCTAAGGATTTGCCGTTAATCAAAATAGATGAATTCTTTTCTGAATTCGAGTTTCATGAACAAACTAATACTACTTCAGCTGAGAAAGGTATTGCTTTGATTATAGGTACAAGCAGACCATGGGAACCAAAAATCAAGCACCAAATTGAACCCGAGACTGAAGATGAATTAGACTCAGAAGATGATGAGATTACCGCCGAACTCATAAAATTGGTACAAAAAATATGCAAAAAGAAGCAGGTGACTCAATTGAACACTAAGGTTAAGTCTGGGGTTACTTTCTATGGCTGCAATAAGAAGGGACACTATAAGCCTGACTGTCCAAACCAAAAGCAAAGGAAGAAGGAGGACATTGAAGGCAACATGGTCCGAGTCATCGGAAGAGTCCGACAAAGAAGAACACAAGCAAGCAAGCTACCTTGCTCTATCAGTAGAAGCATACGTTGCCGAAACCAAGTCCGAGTCTGATATTGAGAGTGTAGTCTGAGAGAAGCCACGGATCCGTATCCATTTCTGAAGGGCCTGATCACATTGTAAGCTCTCTAATTTCTAGTACTAACGTAGATGATTTACAAAATTAAGTTTCATATTTATTAAAGAAATTGGCCAAATCCAACGTCTGAGTCAAGTCACTCTAAAAGGAGATAACAACCCTTAAGGAAATGAGTAACTCAAGTTCTTTGACAGAGCAAGTCTAGGAAGAAAATTCTAATTTGAAAACTCAAGTCAATGAACTCAAGGACTTATTGGAACGATTTACTTTGGGTTCCAAAAATCTTGGAAAACAAAGAGACATATACAACCCAACTGGGATTGGATACAAGGTCAAACAAAGATTTAGTTTTTACTTATCATTAGTAAATCAATCAAATATAAAATTAGTCCAAGCATGGGTCCCCAAGTCAAACTTGATTAATCAAGATGGACTTGGTCAATATTGGGTCCCCAAGAATCAAATCCACTACCTTGATAGACCCTATCGAGGCTATGATTTAGGGGGAGCCAATAGAAAGAGCATTTTTATCAATAGATAGATTTATTTGATGCTTGCTATACTACTTTCACTATACATGCTTAGACTAGGGTAGATAAGGATCTAGGCTTGATTCACACTTGACTAGTTAGACTGAGAAGTTTTAGAAAGGAAATTAAATATCCAATTTCTTTGAAAGACTTTGTCTAGAAGTGGTGGATGATCCCATACCCAAGAAAGTCTAGTGTCTCGCCACAACCTGGAAGCCAATCATTGAAATAAATATTTAATTGACTAACTGTAAAATCTTAGTCTAACTCAATTGTAAATCAATCCTTAGATTGTAATCTAAATTGAAGATAACATTAACCATCTCACAAAATCCTATAAGGTTCCCCGATTGATAATTTAAAAATAGGGTGAGATGGATCTAAGTTTAAAATATAAAGTAGTTAACCAAACCTAAATTAATTAAAATTAATTCAATTAAGTTAACTTAATTAATTTCAAATTCTAATTAATTTCAAAATCTTAATTAATCTTAATTTCAAAATATTATTTATAAAATCATAATTAATTTCAAAATCATAATTAATCTCAAAATAATAATAAATTTCAAAAATCTTAATTATTTGATTATTAATTTTCAAATCATAATTAAATTTCAAATTATTAATTCTTAGATTTTCAAAATCTCAATTATTTTTAATAGATAATTAATTTTCAAAACATAATTAATATGTAAGTTTATAATTTCAAACTTAATTAATTTTCAAAATATTTTCAAAATCTTCAAAATTTTAATTATTGTCAAATATTTAAATCTAATTAAACTCATATTTTAAAATTTGAAATTCAAACTCATTGAAAATTCAAACTTATATTTTAAAAAATTTTAATATTTTTAAATATTGATAAAAAGTAAAATGAACTTAACTTCGTCTCACACAAACTCATAAGTTTTACATATTTCATAACTTAGAAAGGATGAGATGAAAAATTAGGAAAATAGAAAACTCTCTTGGAAAATTAGAAAAATAGATAATTTCTTTTATCTTATACCTGCTTGGACTCTAGGATCCTCAAAATATTTTTAAGGTATTAATTAAGGGGGAGTGAGGGGAGTCAAGTTAAGTTAATTCTTTTTTTGTTTTGAAAAGTTAAAGTATTCTTTTTTAAAATAAACTTTTCATTTTGCCCTTTGAAAAGTTAAAAGTTTTTTAAAAAGGAAATTCAGTTTTCCTATTTAACTATTTTTTTTAAATATTCCTTAAATATTTTATTTGAAGAAGTAAGTTTAAATATTTTTATATCTATAAAAATAAGTTTTTTTTTTTTAAAAAAAGTACTTAACTAAGCTTTTCATCATTTTTTTAAATCTAAGTACTTAATTGAATTTTTATCAACATCTTTTTAAAGCTAAGTACTAAACTAAGTGTTGAAAAAGGTAAGTATTTGATAAAGTTTCTTTTTAAAAGAATTCATCTTCTTACCTAAGTATTTTTTTTTTACAAGGAATTCTTTTTAAAGTTAAATGTTTTATCAAAATTATTGTCAAACCTAAGTGTTTATCAAAATCCTGTTAAAGCTAAGTTTTTCTCTAACTCTTTTTCAAAAGTAATTATTTTCATAGCTTAATTTTAGCTAAGTTTTTGTTGAAAAAGCTAAATATTTTTAAAGTATTTCTAATTTAGCTAGGTGTTTTTCAAAACAATTATTTTCAAAAGCTAAGTTTTTTTTTCAAAAGCTAAGTCATTTTCAATTCTGAAAAATTAGTTAAGTTTCTTTTTGCTACCTTTCAGGGGGAGCTTAAAGTTAAACAGAGTAATTTTTTTACTATCTTTATATGTTAAACAACCTTCTCTCTACTTATTTTCTTTTTGATATATTCCAAAGGGGGAGAGAGAGGTTAAAGTTAAGTGAAACATAATTTTTGTGAAAGGGGGAGCATAAGGAAGTTTTTTTTAACAAATTATTGTATTTATGTTCATGCTAAAATTCCTTAATTATTGTTATATTTTACTTAACTTTGAACCAGGTTACCATAATAAAAAAAGGGGGAGATTGTTGGTGCGGGAAGCACCAGACGATCGAACCTGTGTTTTGATTATGTCAAAGGGTTTAAAGTTAATGTTATTTATTATCTGACATGTTTGGATGAGATTGCAGGAAAGTCCTAAGTATTCTTAGGCAAAAGTCCTAGTTGCGGTTATGCAAGTGGAAAACTCTAGGGGGTGGTAACCCTAGGTCCTAGGGGGTGGTAACCGTAGGTGAGGATAAGTCCTAGCTGCGGTTAAGCAAATAGAAAACCCTATGGGTGGTAACTCTAGGTCCTAGGGGGTGGTAACCCTATGTGGAAAGTCTTGGCGAGTTGAGAGCTTTGGGAAAAATCTTAGAGTCAGGGACTCTAGGTTGAAATCCTGGTGTCGCGAACCAGATGGAAGTCTGGACGGGTCATGGAGCGAACGTCCAGCATGAAGACCAGAAGCTTCAAACGCTGAGCAAAAGTCCAGTTGGTCTGGAGGATCAATCTGGCAACATGTAACTTCTTTTAAGAGGAATAGGTGAGGACACATTCTTCAAAGAGGGAATAGTATTCGTCAATTTAACCTAGGGTTTCCGAGAAACTTGAAGTTGGAATCAGATTGGAGGTGCCTCCTATAGAGCTTATCAGCATATCGGAAAAGGGGATAAACCTTGGCTGGAGGTGCCTCCTATAGAGGTTAGAGGCACCCTCAATGGCTTACTTAAGCTTGGTTTGAGCAGAGGCAAAGATACACTTGATTTCAGCAATCTTTCTACTGCGCACTGCTCAAAGAACGATCTGACAAAGCCGTAACTCGACTCCGACAACCGGAAGCCTTAAATTCTCTTTTCTTACTTGTCGGTATACTTTTATTTATTGCATTTAAAGTGTACTTTGATTTTTAAATTTCTAAACCTATAGTGATTGCCCTTCAAAAGTACTCTTACGTGCGGGCCTTGGAGTAAGAGTCGCCATAGGCTCTGAACCAAGTAAAATCTTGGTATTTGTGTTTAATTTTTATTATTTCACTACGTATCTTTGATCGATTATTTCAAAATGAACAAATTAGCCATGAACATTATTCACCCCTCCTCTAGCGCTTTATGATCCTACATAACTCTCATCCCAAGTGGCTTTGAGATTTTTGTATTTATTTCACTTTGGCCTTTTTTTTCTCTTTCTTAAGATCTGAATAGTCTTCCTTTATATGTAATTCTTTTTGGAAATGGTAGCATTGAAGTTTTTTCTTATTTCTTGGATTTTTTTTGTTGGTTTGCATTTTTTTTTAAATTTGTTAGATTTAAAGAACTTTTTTTATTTTCTTACCATATAAGCTTCTTGGTCTACATCAATATCTGAGTCTAACTCGGATTTGTCCTTCTTGGTGGCTTCTAGTGCTAGGTGTTAGGATCGATGGACACGGCTAGAGAGGGGGGTGTGAATAGCCGCCCCAAATTTTCGCGTTTCTTTCTACAAATTAGGGTTAGCGCAGCAGAAATAACTAAATAGAAACGCAAAAGAAGAAGCAAACCTCAACACGAAGATGTAACGAGGTTCGGAGATGATACTCCTACTCCTCGGCGTGTCCGTAAGGTGGACGAAGCCTATCAATCCGTCGGTGGATGAGTCCCCGGATAACCGGCTAATAAATACTCCTTGTGGGTGGAGAAACCTCGCCACAAACTTTGCAACAGCAATACAGGAGTAGAAAGCAGCAAGAAGCAAAGTACAATACAAATGTATGAAACACCTTCGCTTACTTGCCTTTTCTTCGACTGGATTAAGCAACAGCTTCAAGCGACTCCTACAACAATAGGAACCCAGCCGAAAGGAAGCTCACGAACAGTTGGAATCGAGCTCAAGAAACTCAAATCACAAAGAGAGAACTTGCAGCAGCAAGAAGAAGAGCAAGAAGAAGACGCTTCACGTAGAAGCCCTCAGCCCTCTTATACCTACATCCACCCACGAAGAAGAGAAGAGAAGAACTAGCCGCGGTTGCGTCAAGCTAGATTCTGACGGTCCATGGACCGATCGGAACCTCCGACGGTCCACGCATCGATCAAGCTTCGTCCTCGTCGATCGGCGTCTCGATCGGTCGCGGACCGATCAGGAACCTCCGATCGGTCCATAGATCAGCCGCTTTCACCATCGATCTATGCTCGATCGGTCCGCCGACCGATCAGAGGGTGGATCGGCCAATGCACCGATCCACGGCTTCTTCGCGAGGTTGCCCCGATCGGTCTCCGCATCGATCAGATTACAATCGTGAGCCATCGATTCGATTCTCGACGGTCACTGCACCGATCGGGCAACCGCAGATCACCGGATCGGTCACTGCACCGATCCAAACTTCTCGACCCTAAACCTAAGGCTTCCACACCAACATCCAGTCAACCTTGACCTGTTGGTACATCATCCCTAGCATCCGGTCACCCTTGCTAGCACTCCCCGCTAAGTGTCCGGTCAATCCTTTTGACCCACTTAGACTTTTCCCTTGCCCGGCTTCACTCACCAGGACTTGCACCTAGCTTCACTCACTAGGGTTTTCACCTGGCTTCACTCACCAGGACTTGCACCTAGCTTCACTCACTAGGGTTTTCACCTGGCTTCACTCACCAGGATTTCCCGACTGCCTAACATCCCAGTTAGGACTTTCTCACTGCCTGGCTTCACTCACCAGGACTTTCCAACTGCCTAACATCCCAGTTAGGACTTTCCCACTGCCTGGCTTCACTCACCAGGACTTTCCACACTGCCTAACATCCCAGTTAGGACTTTCCCACTGCCTGGCTTCACTCACCAGGACTTTCACACTGCCTAACATCCCAGTTAGGACTTTCTCACTGCCTGGCTTCACTCACCAGGACTTTCCAACTGCCTAACATCCCAGTTAGGACTTTCCCACTGCCTGGCTTCACTCACCAGGACTTTCCACGTGCCAAGCTACCTGCTTGGACTTTTCCCCGTGCCAAGTCTCCGTACTTGGACTTTTCCAGTGCCAAGTCTCCATACTTGGACTTTTCGCGTGCCAAGCTCCCTGCTTAGACTTTTCCCAAATCAGGTCAACCAGGTTGCACCTACAATCTCCCAAATTCCTATTCTTGTCAAACATCAAGAATACAACTCTCTTCTTATCAAACATCGTCAAACATCAAAACATAACTCGAGTCAAGTCAACTCGAGTCAGGTCAACCAGGTCAACCTTGACCTAAAGTTGCACCAACAATCTCCCCCTTTTTGATGTTTGACAAAACCCATAATCAAGTTAGGTTAACCTGATAACCTAACTTAGGTTTTCCAACCATCTTCCAATGTCCAATGTTCTTTCCTTGAATATTCTCTGGACATTCTCCCCTTAGGTTAACCCGATAACCTAACTTGGGTTCTCCAATAATTCTCCCCCTTTTTGACACACATCAAAAAGAATTCCAATGTTCTTCCTTGAACATTCCTTGACATTCTTCCCCTAGCTTAGGTTAACCCGATAACCTAACTTGGGTTCTCCAATAATTCTCCAATGAACACTCTCCCCTTTTTGACACACATCAAAAAGAAAAAGGAGGGTATCAAGGTCAAGAGTTTCTTCCTAATGAAGGTCCCATACCTTTCATTGAAACTCTTAATTTCCCCCTTGATACTAAACTCAACAATCAACTTAGTGATAATCTCATATCACTAATCCTCAAAAGTCTTAAGGAGTAAAAACTCCCCCTAAAAGTCAACTCCCCCTTGACAATTAGGTAAAACTCCCCCTAAAGGTCAACTCCCCCTTTGACCATTGCACCAACAATGTCTCCATTGCACCAACAATGTCTTTGAGAGTTCCAAACCTTTAGAAATCCAAAAACACCACTTCCATAACTGAAATTTCAGACAACAGCTAAAAAATCAGAAATTCGGCACGCCCTGATCGGTCCCTAGACCGATCAGCCCTTCACCAGATCGCACTCGTGCTACTGGAACTCACTGGATCGGTCTGCAGACCGATCCTCAATACTCTGGATCGGTCCGCAGACCGATCAGATCTTCCCTGGATCGGTCCCCGGACCGATCCAGCCACTGAAATCAGAACTTCTGATTTCCCCTTCCGGAAGATCAGAAACTCCTAATAAATTCAAGAAAATTCCAAAAATTACGAAACTTTGAGGATACATTCCTCATATCATACACTATCATGGAAAAATAGTTTTCTATGAAAATAACTTCCATTTTTCAATCTTGATACAAAGTTCAAAAACTTTGAAATAGTTCAAGTTTAACTCAACTTTGTATCACAATGTTCAATGATGAATGCAATCACTAAGATGGCTTCATCAAGGTTTTCCAAATCAATTTCAAAATGATTTTAAACCTTTTAATTTAGGACCATAATCTTAGGGCTAAATGTACATGACTTGTACACAAGCTTTCCCTATGATCCTCCATTTCTTGAATTAGGCTCATCTAGGTACAAGAACTATGCACCTTGATCCTAATTCATGATCCTAATATCTCACACACATCTAAAGTGTATCAAACACATCCATGGCAATTTTGATGTGAGATATGGGTTTAGGTATCTTAGACTAAGGTCTCATGCATTTTCTAAACACAAATTTGATCTCAATATCAAAATGTGTTTTTCATCCTTAAATCAATTCAATTGATTATTAATGCAAGAGATGATGACATGGCATAAAATGGTATCATAAATGAAAACATGTGCCAATGTCATGATGTCATGGCATAAAGTATGAAACTTAAATAAACATGACATAAAAACTAGCCTAAGCATTATCATGACATTTCAAATGACCATAAAATAAATATGATGTCATGACATGACATATGGCAAACAATATATGGTAAATAGCACATAAAGGTATAGAAAATATCTAATTCTAGCTTTAGTTGCCATTTTTGATAATTTTGATCATTTTGCCATAAATTCTATATTCCTAAGTGTGATAGACCTCAAATCATATACCAAAGATGTTTAGATCACTATGTGCCAACTAGATTGATTCTAGAAAACTCCTCAAATTTGATTGACACATTCTAATCACCTTAGGAATAATTGTTAATTTCATTTTCAAGGCTTGATTACCCCTTGAAAATTCCTCAAATGCCACCTTTTGCTATGAATAGATTAACTATCTATCCAAATAAGGTTGGCACACTCTAATCCATCTAGCGTGATGGAATCACACTCCTAGGAACCCAATACCTATTGGAGCTCATTGGGTTCACTAAATATTCACTAGGGATGACTTCCCTAGCAACCCTCCTAATGACCCTCCTAGACTTTAAAGCCTTGGTCATTTGGGACTCATCAAGATCAACTCTAGGGGTGACTCCCCTTGTGACCTTGGTGATGGTCTTCCTAGCCCTAGATTTTGTTCCATAATCGAATGGAACATTGTGATAAGTGGGCTTGACCATTTGGGACTTAGGTTTGTGACCCAAACCTTTCTTGTCCTTGGACTTTGGTTTTTGACCCTTAAACCCTAGAGATGACTTCTCCAAGTTCTTAAGAGCCTTTTCCAAAGTATCAAGTCTTGACCTCAAGACTTGATTTTCCTTCTCTAATACCTCAAGTTTTAACTTGTCATTTGTCTTTGAGGTATTCCTAGGCATATGTCTAGATGATTTGGGATTTCTACCTAGGTTATCCTTAACCTTAGATGAGTTGATCCTAGGGTTGGCTTTCCTAGTGTTATCCTTATCTAGGCTCGCATGTTTGGCACCTAAGCATGTGTATCGATTTCTATAATTATCATGCTTATCATTATTGTTAACAATTGCAATCAAACTACTAGCATGTGTTCTATTTGAATTGCAAAAATGAGCCTTAGAGATTACCTTAGGGTTTACCTTAGCTCCCCCTATGGACGTGCTCGGTCTCTTGTCCTTGTGAGATTGTCTCCCCCTCGGACATTGACTCCTATAGTGTCCCCTTGATTGCATTGAAAGCACACCACGTGCTCTTTGCCTTTGCGTATCGGGACTCCGACTTTCTTGACCTTTGGCGCCGGTGGAGTCTTTCTAATCCTCTTTGGACACTTACTCTTGTAGTGCCCAAATTCCCTACACTCAAAGCACATTATGTGTAATTTGCTAGAAACTAAATGGCTTGAGTTACCTAGAGGTGAGGATGGATGAACGCTCTCTCCTTCATCCCTTCCGGAGGTAGAAGCTTCTTCTTGCTCCGAACTTGAAGAAGAACTCTCCTCCTCTTCTTCTTTAGATGTTGAGTGTCCCTCAACTTCTAAATCCACATCTCCATGAAGTGAGCTACTTGGCTCACTTGACTCCTCTTCATGGCTTGAAGTGGAGTTCCCCTCATGGAACTTAGCCAAGTTGTTCCACAACTCCTTGGCATTGTTGTATCCACCTATCCTACACAAAACATCATTAGGTAAAGAAAATTCAAAAATCTTCAATACCTCATCGTTGACTAGGGATTTGTGGACTTGTTCCTTGGTCCACTCCTTCTTCTCTAGGGTTTCTCCTTTCTTGTCCGTCGGAGGCTTGAAACCTAATTGGACACAACTCCAATTCTCAAGATTAGTCATAAGAAAATATTTCATTCTTACCTTCCAAAACGCGAAGTCGTCGCGATCGTAGAAGGGTGGAATGGTGATGTCGTCTCCGAGTTGATCCATCTCTAGCTTGTGCTCCCTCGGGTGTTAATCCGCGAAGAGCGACCTCGCTCGATACCACTTGTTAGGATCGATGGACACGGCTAGAGAGGGGGGTGTGAATAGCCGCCCCAAATTCTCGCGTTTCTTTCTACAAACTAGGGTTAGCGCAGCGGAAATAACTAAATAGAAACGCAAAAGAAGAAGCAAACCTCAACACGAAGATGTAACGAGGTTCGGAGATGATACTCCTACTCCTCGGCGTGTCCGTAAGGTGGACGAAGCCTATCAATCCGTCGGTGGATGAGTCCCCGGATAACCGGCTAATAAATACTCCTTGTGGGTGGAGAAACCTCGCCACAAACTTTGCAACAGCAATACAGGAGTAGAAAGCAGCAAGAAGCAAAGTACAATACAAATGTATGAAACACCTTCGCTTACTTGCCTTCTCTTCGACTGGATGAAGCAACAGCTTCAAGCGACGCCTACAACAGCAGGAACCCAGCCGAAAGGAAGCTCACGCGAAGCTTCAAGCAGAATCGAGCTCAGCAAACTCAAATCACAGCAGTAGAACTTGCAGCAGTAAGAAGAAGAGCAAGAAGAAGACGCTTCACAGTAGAAGCCCTCAGCCTCTTATACATGCATCCACCTACGAAGAAGAGAAGACAGAAGAACTAGCCGTTGCGTCACAACGGCTAGATTCCTGATCGGTCCATGGACCGATCAGGGAACCTCCTGATCGGTCCGAGGCGGTCGATCGGTCGTCGACCGATCGATCGGCTGTCGATCGGTCCATAGACCGATCGAACTCCCTTTTCCCATCCGCGATCTTATCACCTGATCGGTCTACAGACCGATCAGATTGCACTCAGTGTGCTACTGAGTGCTTCCTGATCGGTCTACAGACCGATCAGTTTACACACAGTGAGCCACCGATCGATTCCGATCGGTCACCGCACCGATCGTGGCAACGCAGATCACCGGATCGGTCACCGCACCGATCCAAACTTCTCACCCTAAACCTAAGGCTTCCACACCAACATCCACCAACCTTGACCTGTTGGTACATCATCCCTAGCATCTGGTCACTCCCTTGACCTGCTAGCACTCCCCGCTAAGTGTCCGGTCAATCCTTTTGACCCACTTAGACTTTTCCCTTGCCCGACTTCACTCACCAGGACTTGCACCTAGCTTCACTCACTAGGGTTTTCACCTGGCTTCACTCACCAGGACTTGCACCTAGCTTCACTCACTAGGGTTTTCACCTGGCTTCACTCACCAGGATTTCCCGACTGCCTAACATCCCAGTTAGGACTTTCTCACTGCCTGGTTTCACTCACCAGGACTTTCCAACTGCCTAACATCCCAGTTAGGACTTTCCCACTGCCTGACTTCACTCACCAGGACTTTCCACACTGCCTAACATCCCATTTAGGACTTTCCCACTGCCTGGCTTCACTCACCAGGACTTTCCACACTGCCTAACATCCCAGTTAGGACTTTCTCACTGCCTGGCTTCACTCACCAGGACTTTCCAACTGCCTAACATCCCAGTTAGGACTTTCCCACTTCCTGGCTTCACTCACCAGGACTTTCCATGTGCCAAGATACCTGCTTGGACTTTTCCCCGTGCCAAGTCTCCGTACTTGGACTTTTCCAGTGCCAAGTCTCCATACTTGGACTTTTCGCGTGCCAAGCTCCCTGCTTGGACTTTTCCCGAATCAGGTCAACCAGGTTGCACCTACAATCTCCCAAATTCCTATTCTTGTCAAACATCAAGAATACAACTCTCTTCTCGTCAAACATCGTCAAACATCAAAACATAACTCGAGTCAAGTCAACTCGAGTCAGGTCAACCAGGTCAACCTTGACCTAAAGTTGCACCAACACTAGGTTCTGGCTTGACTCTTTATTTATCCCTGCACATCTAGATTCATGCAATTCTAAAGTTGAAAATATTTCTTCTAAAGTACTTACCTCCAAGTCCTTCGAGATATAGTAGGCGTCTATGATCGAAGTCCATTATGGGGTTCTAGGAAAGGAGTTGAACGCGTAGTGTACCGAGTCCCAGTTGGTTACCTTTTTATTGAGGTTGATTAGTCCGGTGATCAGCTCCTTGATTTTTGTGTGTAGTTGGGCTACCTTCTCGCCTTTTTCTAGATGGACATTTATTAGTTAATTTCGAAGAAGGTCTCGTCGTGCAAGCTTCGCTTCGGATTTTCCTTCATGGAGCTCTAGGAATTTTTCCTAGAGTTCTTTGGCTGATGAGTAGCTTCTAATGTGGTTGACTTCTTAAGGCGGCAATACACTAAACAGGTGGTATTCTACTCTGCTATTTGCTATGAAATCACTTTATTCCTTCTTTGTCCATTGATTTTCTTCTTTCTCTTCTCCTTGTTGATCCGTAGGAACTACAAAACCATATTTTATTATTAAGAGGATTTTGAAATCAGTTCGTAGGAATACCTCCATTCAATGTTTTTAGTACGCGAACTGTCCGTCGAACTTTGGCGGGTTGAGGCTTGGTCCCGCCATTAATTTCTTTGCTTTGGTTGGAGGTTAGTCTTTCTGAAGCGTCTTTGCTCTAATACCAATTATAGGTCCCTGGTCGGCCAGCAAGAGAGGGTGAATTGCCTAAAATTAAAAGAATATCCTTTCTCAATCTTTGGACTAAGTTAGGAAAACACTTGTTTAGAAATAGAAAGTAAATGCATAAAATAAAGACAGAGGCACAAATATTTACTTGGTTTGTAATAAGATGATTGCTAATCCAAGGTAAATGTAGCTTACTGAAATCTCCTTCTCCCAAAGGGGGAGTAGCCTCTTACAACATTAAAAGCGTAGAAAAGTAAAGAACAGAACTACAAGTTGAAGTACAAAAGTCATTTACAAGTGTTGCTCTGAACTACTGAGACCAGGGCTCTATTTATAGCCTGTTGGTCGAATCTGACCATTTACTGACTTGGCAGCTCCGTGCGCTTGGAAGGGCTCCAGATGCTTGAACATGGATATAATCTTATCCGCACCACAACGATTTGCAACAACTCAAACTAGAAAATCTTATCTTGGTCTGAGCGCCCGGACATAGATGACACGTCTCTGTGTCGAGAAGGCACCCTAGGCTTCCCCTAGGGGGTCCGAACACCCGAACCAGTCCAAGCGCCTGAACAATCAATATAGTGTTGACCGTCCAATTTTTCCTCTGTTCTAGCTCCGTTTGTTTGGGTGATTTCAGTCATCCAAAATAGGGCTCACCCAAACTCATTTCCTGGTCTTCTCCTTGAGCAAGCTTCCACTCCGACTTCTCATCCCTCGGAAATGCCACACACTTTCGTCTTATCCGCCAGCGTACTATTCCACAATACCTCGTCTCTCGGATGCACCGAGCTCGCCAACTCTTTCCCGTTCAGTTTTTCTCACTAGCTGCATTTTTTGCCCAACTTCCTATGCTCTTAAGTTCTTACACACTTAGACATAAGGCATCAAACTTACACAGGACTTAACTTGACTTGGTTGATCACATTAAAACCATCATGGGTACTTACACCTTCTCATTCTTTTGACTTGAGTTAGACAAACACTTAATAAATAAAAAAAATATGGATAAATAAATATGAGACTACCGAGATTTACTTGGTTTACAATCAGGAATGTTGCTAATCCAAGGCAATGTGAGCACTAGCAAAATCTCCTTCTTCGAGCAAAGTTGGAGGCGGAGAACAGGAGAAGCCCGGTACAATGTTTGGAAGCACAACTAGTAAATATGAAAAATAGAATGAAATTGAAGTACATAAAGTGTTGTGTTCGAATAGGAGAACAAGCTCTCCTTTTATAGCCCTCTGGTCATATTTAACCGTTGGCTGATGTGGCAGCTTCATGCACTTAGAGTGGGTCTGGGCGCCCCCAACGGTGCACTTTATCTTCTAGGCAACGACTCTTCAACAACTTCAAGATAAAATTTTATCCTCGTCCAAACACCTGGAGTGTTGCTGACATGGACTCCCAGAGTTATCCTCGTCGCAATGGGCAAAGGGGTGCCTGTTGTTAGTACCCCAAAGTAGTTTTGATGTGATCAACCAAGTGAGGTTAGGTTGTAAAATACCGAAAATAGGCAAATATTAATAAGAGAATTTTTCAGAATTTTTGGAAATTTTTCGAGAATTTTTCGGAACTCGTATGGACGAGTTAACGGGGACAAAAATGGGGCCCGGAAAAGTCTGTTTAGGCTACCCAGTTTTAATAAGGAAAAGTTTTATTTCCTTTTCCTTTTCTTTTCTTTTTCTTTTTCTTTATTTTTTTTCTTCTTATCCTCGCCGCTTCTTCTTCGACGCCGTGTGCCCGACTCCTCCCCCGCGCGTGCCGACGCCGAAGCCCTAACCGCCCCGGCGTTTACCTTCCTCCTCTTTCTACTTCTTCTCCCTCTCTTCATTTCTTCTGCCCGACGCCACTTCATCTTCTCCTCCTTCCCTTCCTGCGACGCCGGCCATCTTCCTCTCCTTCTCCGCCGAGCCACCGCCTATCTGTGCCCTAGCCAGCCCCGACGCCACTGCCGACACCGATTCCCCAGCGCCGGTTACCGTGGCCTGTGCCCTAGCACCGCCGGGTGTCGCACCTCAGCCCTAGTTATCTGACCAACTCCTCCTTCCTGAGCCGCACCGTGCCCTAGATTTGGGCCACAGTCGACCACCATACAGCGTTGTGCCCTAGCTTGAAGCCGATGGCCACGATTCGATCTCTCCGGTGACCATTTTGTTGCTGTCCTTGCTGTTCCCTAGCACTGACAGCCGACCACTGTGCCCTAGACTTCCTTCTCGCCGTGAACCATAGTGCTGAGTGCCTCCCCTCTGCTCACTTTTGTGCCCTAAATCAATTGTGGGTCTTCTTTCTTCGCCACCAGTCGCCGGCAGAGAGAAAACAAGAGGAAGAACTTGGCTCCATTGCAGGTAAGGCATATTTGGTATTAGATTTTGACTGGGATGCTGACACATAGGGAGTAGTAGTCCTTTGTAGTGTAGGCAACAGATCTGTGGCAACAATAGTTCCGGCAAGCAAATTTTTGACAGCAGCTCTAGTTGGCCGTGGATTAACAGGAGAGGTTCCGGATTGAGGGTAAGGAGTTGTTTGTTTCTAACCGTTGGATTTGATTTAGGTAGGTTGAGGATTATGGTTTAGGGTTTTGCCCTAAATAGTTCTTAGGAATTTTATTTAGCTATTTATGTAAATTGTAGCTAAATAAAATATATCTATATTAGTGACACAGGACTTTGACGCGAGACGATTATCTCGACGTCGGATTTGGACCGATTGGACCTTTTTGATTGGAGGCGGGTACTTTGACTTATGTCTTTTGATATGCATAATAATGCGTTTAACATATAGCAATGATTGTGTTTTCCATTTGTTTCGGTTGGTCACTATATGATCTGTTACATGTTGCTTGTTTACTTATTATGCACTGCATGTTATTATTTACCTGATCATACATGCTTTAGAGGTAGTGATACAACCATATTATACATTATGTTCAGTACCTAGGGTTTATTTGATACCCTATCTGATCGGTGTACATTCCATTTGATACATTGTCCTGTGGTACACACTTTGTATTTATTTATATGGTTATTGTTATGCTGTTCATGATATTGCCATGCTTAGTGTCATGCATCATCTTGCATGATTGCATGCTGTGCGATTGTCTACTCCATTATTGTCGAGCACATCGCCAGTTACATGTATCTGTACACACCACCACTCATGGGTTAGTGGTATATCAGACAGGTGTGTGGCAGTTCTGCTGTTTGGCTCCGTTGGTCTGGTGACTCAGCGTGGTAGCCGGCAGACAGTTCCGCTCTGTTTGGCTCCGTTGGTAGCCGGCAGGCAGTTGGACTTTGTTTGGCTCCGTTGGTCCGCTCATGGGTAGTGTGACGCAGCGTGGTAGCCGGCAGAGATTCCTCCCCGTCATCGTATACCGGGAGATGAGAGCATTGCGCTCCCCCATTTATGATTTGGGGTAGGAGTATATGTGTACTTCGACAGCATCCCGTCCACTCGGTCACTTATCAGGGGCAGTGATGTCAGAGTGCACGGTTGTCACAGCCCTACCCACTCGGACTCACCATTGTATGTGAGATGGCTGACTGGCGTCAAGGGTGACTATGTCATTGGCATCATATGCATGATGCATTTATTGCTTGTGTTTGCTGCATTTACTTGCTGCATTTATATGGATGCATATGATTGACATGCATACAGGATTGTGACACCCTCGGTCTGACGACCATGTTACCCTTATACCTTGGTCCGGGTTAGTACAGCTTTTCTCCTGCATTCCTCAGTTGCATTTACCTTTCTTGTGTCAGGAGACTGTACGCATGATTAGTGCTAGTTGTTATGTTCCTTATTATGCATATCAGTTGTACCAGCTGAGTGTTGGACTCACACCCTCCTCCGTTGCTATTTCAGGTTGATGCTGTCAGGAGAGAGTTCCAGTTGCTAGTCCCCTGCAGCCACGAGGTTGTTTATTTATCTTTTGGCTTTATGTACTAGATGTTGGTTGCTACTCGGAAAACCTAGAGGTTCCACTGTACAAAAATTTTGTACAAAGGTCTGAACCTTTTCCTAGCTACCATGTGTTCTTTTAAATTAAATTTTGGATCGCCTGCGGAACTTAACACGTTTGATCCAAAACTTAATCTATTTGTTCTTTTAGGTTTTGACTTGGATCTCCTGCGGAACTTAACACGTTCGACCCAAGTCACCTTAAGTTATTAATTCCATTAAATATTAATTTCCATAATTGGTTCCCAGTACTGACGTGGCGAGGCACATGGCCTTCTTGGATATGGGAACAACCACCACCGACTAGACAAAATCTTTTATAGAAATTTAATATTTAATTTCCTAAAATAACTTTACGTTAACCAAAAAGAACAATCAAATCACAAGGAAAAAAAAACAAAAGAACACAACTTCGAAAAATATATTCGAAATACTAGAACGTAAGACTCTTGTATTTGGTATTATTTCCATAAATAACTAGCATGATGCGGAAAAGAAAAATTACTAGTTGTACCTTCTAGAAAGACCTCTTGATCTTCTACCGTATTCCTCTTCTAACCTCGGACGTTGTGTGGGCAACGATCTTCCGAGATGAGAAACCACCAACCACCTTCTTCTCCTCCTAGCTAGGTTCGGCCAACAATAAGGAAGCTTCACCAAGGAAGAAGATCAAAACACCAACCAAGCTCCAAGAGATGCTAGCTTTCTCTCCTTCTTCTTCTTCTTCTCCAAGTAGTATCCGGCCACCACAAAAGTTCCAAGGGGAGAGAGAGGTTCGGCCACCACAAGAGGAAGAGAGGGAGAGGATGATGGCCGGCCACACCAAGAAACAAAAGAGGGAGAGAAATAATAGAGGTTGTATCTCATGAAGGCACCCTCACCCCTTCTTTTATATTCCTTGGCCTAAGCAAATTAGGAAATTTAATTACAATAAAATTTCCTTAATTTCCTTGACATGATTTAATTGAGAAAAATAAAATAAAATTTCCCCAATTAAATTCTAATGGTCGGCCACATCATGAAATCAAATTAGACAAGTTTCAATCAACAATTAAAACTTCCTAATTTGTTTCCGGAAATTTTAAAATTAAAATTTCTCTTCAAAATCTCTTCATGGTTGATAAAAAAAATTTCCATAATTTTAATTTTACAACATGTGAATAATTTTTAAAGAGAAAATAAAATATCTCACCAATCTACAAATAAGGAAAGAGATCTAATCTCTTTCTTTAATCTTTTGTATATCTTTTACAAGAGAGATAATTTAATTTTAATCCTCTTTAATAAATTATATCTTCCACATAATAAAAATAAAAATTAAAATTATTTTTTAATTTAATTTGGCCGACCCTCTAGCTTGGGTTCAAGCTAGGGCCGGCCACCCCAATTTATACCTAGGCCGGCCCTAGCTTGGTTCCCAAGCTAGCTTGGCCGACCCCCTTTAGGTGGGTATAGAAGGTGGGTATAGGTGGGTATAGTACTCTATAAATAAGAGGCTACGATAGGGACCGAGAGGAGGAATTGGTTTTGGTCTCCCGATAAAATTAAGCATCCTGTGTTCGCCCCGAACACACAACTTAATTTTATCAATAATAATTCATTCCACTAGAGAACTATTATTGAACTACCACACCAATCCCAAATTACATTTTTGGGCTCCTTATTATGAGTGTGTTAGTCTCCCTGTGTTTAAGATATCGAATGTCCACTAATTAAGTGAGTTACTGACAACTCATTTAATTAATATCTTAGTCCAAGAGTAGTACCACTCAACCTTATCATCATGTCGGACTAGGTCCACCTGTAGGGTTTAACATGACAATCCTTATGAGCTCCTCTTGAGGACATTATCAACCTAGTATCTCTATGACACAGTTTCCATCTATAATCAACAACACACACTATAAGTGATACCATTTCCCAACTTATCGGGCTTATTGATTCATCGAACTAAATCTCACCCATTGATAAATTAAAGAAATAAATATCAAATATATGTGCTTGTTATTATATTAGGATTAAGAGCACACACTTCCATAATAACTGAGGTCTTTGTTCCTTTATAAAGTCAGTATAAAAGGAACGACCTCAAATGGTCTTACTCAATACACTCTAAGTGTACTAGTGTAATTATATAGTTAAGATAAACTAATATCTATTTACACTACGACCTTCCAATTGTTTGTTCCTTTCCATCTTGGTCGTGAGCTACTGTTTATAATTTATAAGGAACCAATAACATGATCTTCTGTGTGTGACACCACACACCATGTTATCTACAATATAAATTAATTGAGCAACTACATTTATCATAAATGTAGACATTTGACCAATGTGATTCTTATTTCTAGATAAATGTTTATACTAAAAGCTAGGCTTTTAGTATACACTCTAACATTAGACTATGTTTTGAACTTGTTATGTTTTGAATACTTTAGATCTTGTATGGATTGCTTTATTTAGTTGATGACTTTCATTCGGATTTGTTTTACTACATGCCTGCCTAGACGGCAGAAGAGGTGAGTGGATTTATTCCGTCAGATTTGTGCTTTATGGGTGTAGTGGAGTAGGGTTGTTTTCGAGTCATCGTATTTCTGTTCTGTTTGTTTACTACTAAACTGCGTGGTTGTATCAGCCAGAGGCTGAAAATTTATATAAACTGCGTGGATGGTGTGCTTGTTTACTTATTATTATTGTTATTATTCCAGCCGCATGTGGCTGAGGTATATGGTGATGTAGTAAAGTTTCAAATTGTCCGCCGTACAGGGGAGATACTGCCGAAATTTCTTCGGACAGGGACTCCTCCGGGGCGTGACATAGGTCATGTTGGTATTTAACCCCTGTACCTAAGGGTGTAGGAACTTAGGAGCACAGGAAGTTGAGAGAAAGACGCAACTAACAAGAAGGACGACATTGGAGAGAGAGTCAACGGGCTCGGTGCGTCTAAGGTACGAGGTGCTGCGGAAGAGTACGCGAGCGGACAAGAAGGAGGCGCGTGGAGTTTCTAAGGGACGAGAAGCCGGAGTGGAAGTTTTCTCGAGAAGGCTGAAAGTTGGGTTCGGGTGAGCCTTATTCCGGATGGCCGAAATCACCTAAGCGAGTGGAACCGGAGTGGAAGATCTGGACCATTGCGAGCAATTGAGTGTTTCAACTACTGTAAGAGGCTTCTCCGCCTAAAGGAGATTGTTTAGTGAGCTTTTCATCTTCCTCGGATTAACAACCTCCTCGGTTGTAACCAAATAAAATCTCTGAGTCTCTTCTTTCTTTGATTAGTTTTCTTGTGTACAAGTGTTTATGTTAATATAGCTATAAAGTTGAGAAGTGTTTGTTTTTATTATGCAAGCTATTCACCCCCTCTAGCCGATCGCTAAGGGACCAACAAGTGACATCAGAGCCCAACAGCTTCAGGAGGACTAACCGTCGAACGAAGCACAAGAGATGGTCAGACCAAGCATCAACCCATCAAAGTTCGAGGGGGAATTCGTGAGCTGGAAGAAAAAGATGGAGGTATTCTTTAAGATAGATTTTAATTTACTTTTAATAATAAAATTTGGTTTTGTATCACCTGAGGGTAAAGAAGAATACCAATGGATGAAAAAGGAGCAAGCCAACTTCATGACAAACGATAAAGCAGAGTTCCATCTGCTGAGTGTCTTACTGCCACAAGAAGTTAACCGGATCAAAGCCTACAAGTCTGCCATGGAGCTCTGGGAGAAATTCCTAGACCTACACGGAGAAACTTCTGAGGCAAAACTCGCGAGACAGGATTTGCTCAGGAACCTGATCAGCAACATCAAATTAGAAGAAGGAGAAACTATTGCACACCTTCACTCAAGAATAAAGGAACTCATCACCAGACTCTCAAATCTCGAAGAAAAGGTAAGCAATTGAGATTCTCTAAGATACGTGCTTAACACATTTCCTAGGACTACTGAATGGACATCATTAGTAGATGTTTATTATATATCTAAGGATCTAGAATTAAGTACTTTAGAAGAATTATTTTCAACATTTGAAGTCCTTGAAACAAGATGTGTAGATCTGAAGAAGGAGACAAAGCACAATATTGCCTTAAAGGAAAAACGGACGAATGAGATTCTGAATCTTCTCTCGATGATAAAGAAACGACACTCATGGTAAGAAAATTTAAAAAATTATTTAAAACTAATAAATTTAATCAAGTGCAAGGTAATAGAAGGAAAAGAAAGATAAGATGCTACCACTGCAATGAAGAAGGGCACGTGAAAGACAATTTCCCTAAATTGAAGAGTAAGGATAAGAACAAGGACAAGGAGAAGAACAAGAGGCTAGCGCAGACCAAGTATAATCTAAAAGTGATGTGGGATGAAATGTCATCCAAATCGGAGATAGAAGCCCTTGCTAGACTTGCGCTAGTGGCAAGTCACCAAGAAGATGAAGACGAAGCAAGCTCATCCAAAATGAGCATCGAGAGCATCGATGAAGGGAGAGCGACATCGGATGAAAGCAGTACTCTAGGGGGAACTTCAGATTACGGTATCGACATGGTAAGTCAGGTACTGTCTCTTCCTCCTAATAAGTTATTTCAGTTCATAAAACTATTATCAAAAAATCGTTGTAAGTTGATAAAGAAAATAAAGAGTTAAAATCAACCTTAGTTATATCTTGTCGATTAGAAGATCTCTACAAAAAAATAATAGAAAATTAAAAATTAAAAATAGAAATAGAATATTTGAAGGAACCTGCATGCTCACATGTTCAAAATATTAGAAGATATAATGGTTTTAATAGGAATTTTAAATACCATAAGGGCCAAATTAGGAAAATATCATAGAAATATATTCCTAAGAAATTTTTTATTAATCCTGTATGAAAGAATCTATTTTGGGTTTCAAAATCATATTTAGATTAATTATTTTCTTTTGGGCTTTCAGAGAGAAAATTAAATATTTACTTTCATTACAAGGTTTTATCTAGAAGTGGTTGTTATTCCAATAATCAAGAAGGCCTAGTGCCTCGCCACAGCTTGGAAGCCAATTTGTCACGCCCCCAAAGGAGTCTCTGCTAGACAAAAATCCGGCAACAACTCCCCTATACCGGTGACAATCTGCAGCCTCAATACAAGCAAAATACATCAGCCACATGCGGCTGGAATATTTATATACACAACCATGCAGTTATAATAACAGCCCACACGGCTGGAATGAAACAATCACAACCACGCAGTTATATATAAAGCAGCCCACATGGCTGTACTAAAAACCAACACAGCGGAAAAACGAAAATGGAAAGCCCAATACAACACAATCAACACACTGCTAGCCGGCTAGGCTTTATACAACAACCACAACAACAAATACAACAACCCACCAAATACAACAAATACAAATAAAACATATACAAAACGAAAAACGACCTTCAGATGTGACGTAGGACCCGGCAGACAGGATACTCCGAGCGACACTCCAACCATCTACCTGAAAACATAAAGATATACATGCGGTGGTGAGTATAGGTAACTCAGCGGGTAATAGAAAAGATAGTGCATGATCTATAAATAAACATAGAGATCAAAGATATATAGTCTCAGTAGGGAATCAAAGAACATGATCCTACTATCATAATCAATGCATCTGAACATATCAGACCTACTAACCTGACATACAAACTGTACAAACCACAACCGACATAATGATAGATATATACCCAATCTGGAATCAACCCCTGGTACAATGATCAGTAAACTCACCATATCTGCAACAGACCTACTCGTGACACCTGTGCAATATAAATACGACTGCAAATACATGTAAAATAAATGACATGTATGCAGCATGACAACCATATGCAACAATCATATCGCAAACAAATGCAACATACCACAAACACATGCAACTAGTATCTACTAGACATGTATGCAAATATATCTCCAAAGATGCACCGCGCATCAAATGCAAATGTACATGCATGCTCCATGGTCACCCTCGCCACCTCTCTAGACACCACGACCCTTGTATGGCCGAGAGGCTTGGGTCCGTGACAAATCGTACTAGCCTCCAGTACATGCACCGCTATAGGCGGCCGAAGCGGACGATCAGCTAAGTAGTTATATAACTACATAGCTAAGGGTCCCTGACCACTCATAACTCAAACCCTCTGACTATTGTACCCTCAAGACCCACTACTCCAGAGTGGTCGAGGCTGACAGAACACTGAACGGCTGAATGAGCACGACAGGACTAGCTCCAAGCTACCACTCTCCAATAGTGGTCGAAAGGACAGCTATAAATGACTGACGACTCTCTCCACCACAAGGAAGACAATAGTCGTCAGCAATGCAATGAATGATGAACATTATATATATATAATCATGATACGAACACCGTCATCATCCATGCAACTCTAAATCCACCTAAATACCCCACAACATGAGTATAATCATCATGATACCTCCATATATCCCACCAAACATATGTATATAACTACACATGTATAGTCAACCAAAAATCTCCAATAACCCCAACAGACACACATACACAACCCCACGTGTACAATCAACATGTATCCTCCAGTAAAAACCCATCAAACACGTGTATAAACCACAGACATACAATCAACACAACTCCAATCATCACACCAGACAGAAGTATACATGACATACCAATGGACAAACCTCATATGAATACCACCAACGAAGTATCCCCTACCATACATACTCTACATGTAAAAATACCACAGAGTATAGATAAACAAAGTGCAGACTGTATAAGAATTAAATAGATCATCACAAGGGTCAAGCATAAGTATCAAGCAGGAAAGTAACCAACAAACACGATATAAGGTAAAGCAGCCTAAACCATCACATAATAACCATGCACTAACCTCAATAAAAATCTACATAGAGCCAAGGAAGAAATACCGGCCTTAATACGTAGACCGTGTCCGGAAATACCACGTCGAGACGCTCGTCTCGAATCCAAGTCCTGCGATCACATAGTATATTTAGCTAATTACATAAAAAAGTAATTGACTAAACAACTTCCCCCCACCTAATTAGAATAACCCTAATCAAACATGATTATGGATTAATCCACCAACTAACCTTAACCATAATACAACCTAATTAGATTAGGTTATACATGATACATCTCCAAAACTCCTCTAAATCAACACATCAATTAATTCAATAACAAATCCATCTCTTAATTACCAATCCACCACATCATAATATCAACCCACAATCGCCTATCATAAACATCAAATCTCCATCATATATCCACCTCAACCTAACATCATCATCAACCACTAACCAAACTACCATAATATCAACCCAATGAATTCGATTAACAATTATGTAGTCATCTACAACAAACCACTCAATTTATCAACCATACCGCAACAACTTACAACTCCAATTCTACAACATATCCAAAACAATCCAAGACTATCAATTGAGCATGACTTAACCAACTCCAATTCTTATTCCAGACACATATCTATTTCACCAACTAACTATTCAAGCTAGTATGAATTCAAATATGTATCAATATGAAGCTGAATAAATCTTACCCCAATACAAAATTGCAGTCACACCCTTTGATGGAGAAATTCGAAGTTGCTGTGGAGGAAAATGAAGCTTCCCCCACCAATTCATAGCTAGTCCGGCACAAACAGAGGAGACAAGGAACTTAAGGCATTTCATCAAACACCTGTTATGCACAAGCAATACCACTGCCCTAATCAGTTCTACAGAAATCAAACGCCCAAATTCCACAGCTAGACCAACCTTCTTACCTCCAAGAAGACAAGGTAGCTACAACCGAAGGTAATCGAATCTATCCGGAGATGAAAAGGGTACTGCAATTCTGATGAAGGGGAGGCGATGAACCTTCCTGATTGAATCGTCACTGCCCTGTTCATATCTGCCAGCGAGTTGAAGAGTTTGCCTTCACCGTGCCCTAGAGTCGATCCCCCATCTATCGTGCACAAGAAATGGCCGAAGAGCCGACCGCTTAGCCAGAGATGATCTAGACAACGCTGGTACCATCGCAGTCCGGCGGCTCTTCCTCCGGCGACTCGACGAGGACAGAAATCACGGGCAGAGGGAGCTCTCCTTCGGCATCAGGTCATCCGCGCACAAGAGAGAAATCGAGAGAGAGGAATGGGTCGTAGCTTCCCTCCTCGGGAAGCTGCTCTAGTGAATGCCTTGCGCCGGCGACGCCGAGAGGGGAGGAGAGGAGAATCGCCGGTCGTCGATGAATTTTGGGGAAGGAGAAGAGAGTATCGGCGTCGGGGGAGGAAGGAAAGAGGTTAGGGATCGGCGTTTGGGAAAAGAAAAAAGAAAAGGAAATATAAATAAATCCAACAATTCCTCACTTAAACGGGGTATCCCAAACAGGCTTTATCCGCGCCCGCCGATCGATCCCCTCAAAACCCTCTGTACGAGCTCCGGAAAATTCCCAGAAAATTTCTAAAAATTCTGGAAAAATCCAATAATATTTTTCGTCCAATAATATTTATTATTTAATTTTGCGATATCTTACACAATTATTGAAATAAATGTTTAATAACTAACTGTGAAGCATTTAATTAAAAAAATTATCTAATACTTTCAAACAAATTGTTAGAAATTGTTTAGAAGATAATTTTTTTTAAAAAAAAAATTCATCACTTACTGTATAAAAAATTTAAAATATTTTCTATTTTTTTATTTTTCTATGAAAAATTATCATATTTCTGAAAAATATTTTTTTGTGAAAAATTTTATATCTGCTCAACCCTTAGTAAATTTTTTTTTTCAAAAGTTTTTATAATGTTCTCCCTTATACCTTGTTTTAAATTTCTTTTAAAGAACCTCATTTTTAATGTGATCAAAGGAGGAGAAGTGAAGCTTAAGTCTAGAGGGAGGGTATATTTTTGCCATTAATTTTTGTAATTTTTTTTGCGCATGATTACTTGTAAAAATTTACTTTGTTATTATTGGTTTATGTTTTTTTCCCTTAACTTAACTTGAGATTGCTCACATCAAAAAGGGAGAGATTATTAGTATCCCAAGGTAGTTTTGATGTGATTAACCAAGTGAGGTTAGGTCTTATTGGAATTTAACCCTTGTGTCTAAGTATGCAGGAACTTAGGAGCATAGGAAGTCGAGCGGAAGACGCAGCTAGCGAGAAGGATGACATGAGAGAGAGAGCCGATGGACTCGGTGCTTTCGAGGTACGAGGTACTGCGGAATAGTACGTGGGTGGACAAGAAGGAGGGGTGCGACGTTTCCGAGGGATGAGAAGCCGGAGCGGAAGTTTGCTTGAGAATGCCGGAAGCTGGGTTCGGGTGAGCCCTATTCCGGATGGCCGAAATCACCTAAGTGAGTGGAACCAGAGCGGAAGATTTGGACCAATGTGAGAGGAACCAGAGCAGAAGACTCAGAACAAAAAGTCAAATGGAAGTTGACTTTACTGGTCCGGATGCTCGGAACCCTTCCGGGCACCCGAAATCAAAAGTTTATCATTTTGTGACATGGCGCATCCTGTTGCAATGGGGATAAAAGTTTATCCCCCTCTAGGTGCTTGGAACCCTTCTACGCGCCCCAGCCAGGGTCATAAATATAGCCTTGGTCCCAAAAGGTGATAATAACACTTGTAATTGATTATTCTTTAGTTTTGTTCTATAATTTTTGGATCGATACATACGTGAGAGGGGGGGGGGGGTGAATCACGTGGCTTTCAAAAAAAAACTCATCTTTTCTTTTTAAAATCTAAAAACAAAGTACGCATCGGAGAAAGAAATAAGAAAACGAGCACAAAGAACAGAAGGAAACACAGTCAGTTTACTTGGTTCAGAGCCTTCAGCCACTCCTACTCCAAGACTCAGGTCTTGTGGACCTATCGATGGGTAATCCACTAAAAAGCCACTTCCGGTACCTCTGGAAGAGGGAATCAAGTATAAGAAGATTAGAACAAGTGCAACACACTGTACTTTTCCTTTTGCAGTAATTAAGTACACAAATAGAACTTGTTACCAACACGTAAGGATTAAGTTTGAGAGCGTTCGTGTGTTGGTGTCAGTCTACCAGCCACAATCAGAACTCCTTGAAATAGTCATCGGGCACAGTAGCTTCATAGCAGGGTCGTAGCAGGAGCCTTGAGTAGTCGGAAGCTCAAACGGATGCGCAGTAGCTTGTATATGAGTGTTGTATTGAAGCCATCTTGAGACTGCCTTATATAAGGCATGGAAGGCGCCTTCCATAGTTGTTGAAGGCGCCTTCAACCTAAAAAATTCGATCCCGAATAGCTCCATAGTTATCCATGGCAAAGTCAAAATTTCATCTTGCGGAAGGCGCATTCCATTACCATGGAAGGTGCCTTCTATGAACAATATGAAGATGCCTTCGCGGCTTAAAGGCGCCTTCAGACACTGTTTATCTGAAGGCAAATTTACTCTCTTTTTTTTAAAAAAAGATTAGTCCAAATAACCTGCAAAATAATTATTAGGATAATAACAATTAATAATAAAGAGTAGTGGCTAGTTTCTATCCTCCCAGGACCAGGAACCAGTCACGGTCTCATTTTAGAGATCCCAAATGGACCTAAACTAGACTGATGCCTACTTTCCCTCAACCGAGATGCGCCCTCACAAGGTTACTCTCCTCCAGTGACTTACCTTTGTTGGGATTGTAAGGTTGCAAACATAGTCCCACATTGAAAACACATGGGAAAGATCATGGGTTTATAAGAGAAAAGATATCTCCATTGGCGTGAGGCCTTTTGGGTAGAGTCCAAGAGAAAAACCATGAGGGCTTAGGCCCAAAGTGGATAATATCATACCATTATGGAGATATCTAAATTCTGTTCGATCCTTCAATTGGTATCAGAGCTCAGACTGTCAGAAGGTTTAACCGCTGACTGTGCACAAGATCTATGGTCTGATTGAGCCATGTGGGTACAATATTGACCTCGAACAAAGAAAGTGAGGGCTCCTATGTTCAGATCAAGAGGACCAGACACCAGGTAGGAAGTCCTAGTTGCAGCTAGGCAATGAAGTCCTAGTAGGTCGGGTGGACCGAGGGGCAGGAAGACCTGGTGGGTCGAGGATCGGACGTGGGAAGCCTGTGGTCCTTCGTTTGAGGGGGGATTGTTGGGGTTGCAAGGTTGCAAACATAGTCCCACATTGAAAACACATGGAAAAAATCATGGGTTTATAAGAGAAAAGATATCTCCATTGGCGTGAGGCCTTTTGGGTAGAGGCCAAGAGCAAAACCATGAGGGATTAAGCCTAAAGTGGACAATATCATACCATTGTGGAGATATCTAAATTCTATTTGATCCTTCAATTGATTATTGGATCGAAAAGCACTAGAAGGGGGAGGGGTGAATAACGGTTGTGGCTTTCACTTTTCATTTTGGAAGAATAAGAGTAAACGTAGCGAAAATCAGAACAAATAACGCAAACACCAATATTTATTTGGTTCAGAGCCTTGGGCGACTCCTACTCCAAGGCTTACAATCGTTGATCACTTTGAGTGGACAATTACTATCAATTTGTAAATATTTACAAGTTTGAAGTATAATTAAATGTAGTAAAATATACCAATGACAAAAGAGAATAGTGAACTTGAAGTTTCTGGTCGTCGGAGTCGAGTTGTGATTTTGTCGGAATGTTCTTGAAGAAGCACACGGAAGATAAATCGCATTTATGATGTTGTACCTTGCTATTGCTCGAGACCTACTTATAAAGCTCGTGGAGGGCACCTCCAACACCACGGAGGGCGCCCTCAACCCCGCCAAATCTGCAGCATGGATGAGCTCCGCCCCGGTCACAGTCTATCTGCCTGAGGGCACCCTCAACCTCCATGAGGGCTCCCTCACGCTAGTGTCCAGGGCACCCTTAAGCTTCATGAGGGCGCCCTCTGCTCAGCGTCCAGGGCGCCCTCAAGCTCCATGAGGGTGCCCTCGTGCCTTGCTGTGAGAGGGTCTTCTCCAATTCACTTTCTGCAAAACACGTTAGTACAAAATACAACAACATATCCTACAAAACAGAGTTAGCACAATCAAACACAATAAATATAATTATTTGACAGTCACTGACTGTCCGGTTCTAACTTCGGATTCCCGATCGAAAACTCTAGGTCGAACCGACACCTACTGTTTCCTCATCGGGGAACGCATCCTCACTTACTCCACTCAGAAGAGTTTACCTGTTGCCAGTTGATCCTCCAGACCAACTGGACTTTTGCTCAGTGCCCGAGGCTCCAGGACTTTCCGCTGGGCATCCACTCCACGACCCGCCCAGTCTTTCACCTGGTTTGCGACACCAGGACTTTCCACCTAGAGTCCTTGACTCTAGGACTTTTGCCCGAAGCCCTCGACTCGCTAAGACTTTCCGCCTAGGGTTACCACCCTCTAGGACCTAGGGTTACCACCCCCTAGAATTTTCCACTTACCTAACCGTAGTTAGGACTTTTGCCTAAGTATACTTAGGACTTTCCTACAAGCTCATTCAAACCCATTAGATCACACATAACCTTAACTTTGAATCCTTTGCCATTATCAAAACTTAGGTTCGATCGTCGGATGCTTCCCGCACCAACAATCTCCCCCTTTTTTTTATGGCAATAAAATTCAAAGTTAAGTAAAACAGAAGATACTCAGAAAGTATAAATGCAATATTAAGAATCAAGCAATTGCAATGTTAAGTAAATGTAACAAACTATTTCTAGTATTCACCTTTATTTTACTTTAACTTTCTTAATTTTTACTTTCCTCTCCCCCTTTTCCATAAATCAAAAATACATAGAGATGGAAAGAAAAAATAATCTGCTCCCCCTGAAAGATAGCTTGGAAAATATTCACTTGTTTGAATTTTTGAAAATGATTTAGCAAATAATATCTAGTCAAATAATAGGTTTGCAAGTTAATAAATTAAATTCAAGTATCAAAATCAAGCTAATTTTCATAAAACTTTGAAAATTGAACACAGTTAAAAATTTTGAAAAAATAAAATATTAGGCTTTAAGTTTTTTACTTTAATTCAAAATAATTTAATCCAGCCTAAAATGTCAAAAATCTTTTATATTTCAAGGCTAAAAATAATTTTATCTCCAAGGAAAAAATAATTTTAAATCCAAGTCAAAAATAATTTTAAATCCAAGTTAAAAATAATTTTGTTTTAAAGCCAAGTCAAAAATAATTTTATTTTAAAATCAAAAATAATTTTCCAAGTCATAATTTTACAAGTAAAAAACTTTCAAGTCAAAAAAAACTTTTAAAGTCAAAATAATTTTAAAGTCAAAATAATTTTATTTTAAATTCAAAAAGTAATTTTCCAAGTAAAAAATAATTTTATTTTAAATTCAAAAAATAATTTTCCAAGTCAAAAAAATATATTTTTTTTAAATGCAAGAAATAACTTGGTTAAAAGATTTTTTTCACTCCCCCTTGATTTATGCTAGCCAATTAAAAAAATTTAAAGTTTCATAGTCCAAGCATGATTAACCAAATTATTTACTAACAACCAACTATCTAACATTTAGTTAATATCTATTTATCAAGAGCTAGTAGCTTTCACTTGGTTAGTCAAGTTAAGTAAGTATTTCAGTTAATTTTGACTAAGCATGGATCACTTAACTTGATTAATATGATTTTGATATTTATTACTCATACTTATGTCGATGCACAGACATAAGCATTCTTAAGTCCATGCAGTACCCTATGCATCTCATACCATTATAAGTGTTTTTCATACACAAGCAAGGTAATCCTAGTGTACTTGTGAGATACTCTGGCTAAGAACTAGGGGTACATGCTTTCTAGGGGGTAACATCCTAAGCTAAGTCCAAATTTTGAAAAGCTAATAAAATTAGGATTTTGAAAATATTTTTCCTAGAATTTTAAATCAAAGTATTACAATTTTTGAAAAAGAAGAATCACATTTGAAAGCACCCTCTATTCTACTAAGCACATCCCCATCTTCCTTCTGAGTGCACTGAACTCAAGTTCAGGTAAGAGTTTTGTGAAAATGTCAGCTAGGTTTGACTTGGACTCAACATAGTTAAGTACAATGTCACCCTTGGTTACATGGTCCCTTACAAAGTGGTGTTTTACTTCTATGTGTTTAGTTCTTGAGTGGTGAATTGGATTCTTGGTTAAGTTAAGTGAACTTATATTATCAATTAAAATTTTTGTATTTTCATATTCTAGTTGATAGTCCTTTAAGGTATGCATCATCTATAATAGTTGAGATGTGCATTCCCCTAGGGCTATGTACTCAGCTTTAGTAGTAGATAAAGCAACACAGTGTTGCTTTCTGCTTGACCAACTTACTAGGCACTGACCTAGAAATTGATAGCTACCACTTGTACTTTTTCTATGAAGTCGGCTCGATACCAGTCGACTGCTAAAACTAGCAGTCGATTGCTCCATACTGATCGAGCGAACAGAAACATTTTGTTCGCTACCAATCAACCAGTCGACTGGTGCAGTCGACTAGTGAAACCAACAGTCGACTGGTACCCGAGTATATTCTCTCAGTACTCGGACCCTCACCCTTACGACTCACTTGACGCTTCTTTGCAGCCTTGACCTCTTGCCTTCAAGCCTACTTCCTTTGGCTCTCGTCCCTTGGATGCATACAAGCCCGCGGCTTGTCCCCAATGTCATCCTTCGCATATGCCTCGAAGTCGCTTCCCTCGACCCTTGTCCTCGCTACCTTGTCCACGGTCCCTCGGATGCTCCATCCTTCATTGGGCCTGAAGCCATCAACCTGAGTCACATGTGTATCCTGCATACCTGCACACTCACATACACATATCAAATAACAAGGGTGAACCTAACTTAAACCCTTTGCCCAAACACCAAAACACATGGTCTCACGGACCATTGGGATTGCTCCAACAGCAGGACTACCTGATCTCTGGATAAAAGAGGATAAATGCATGAGGCAACCATTTTGTAGAGTGTGTTATCGTTTGGACTAAAGATACTAATGACATCTTCCATGGT
The DNA here is from genome assembly GCF_018446385.1 of Zingiber officinale. Lineage (NCBI taxonomy): Eukaryota > Viridiplantae > Streptophyta > Magnoliopsida > Zingiberales > Zingiberaceae > Zingiber > Zingiber officinale. Next base: position 32,586,027 of record NC_055990.1, on the reverse strand, counting down.
CGAGGACCTCGAAGAAGTCGGCATACATGATATCAAGAGTTAAATGAGAAAATAGATCAGGTAAAGTGTCAGAGTAAGAGGGATATGGAAAAATCTGGTCAGACGAAGGGAGCATGCGTAAGAAACGAAGAAATATGTCAAGATCAAACAACATATCCCTCGATGCAACTCTAGTCTTAAAATGATGAGCATTAATCTCACACAAATTGTGATAGAATTCAATACAAAGTGTGAGATTGTATACATGTTTACAGAGAACTAGGTTATCTAATGAATAATGGTGTATGATATCTATTATATCAGGACAGTAGGTTTGATAAAAGGGAAGATCAAGGCATCAAGTTCCTACAACTAAAAAGATTTTGTTGCTAAAAGATTGATGTAGGTTGTCTGTGGAAAACCTAAGGTCTCGGCTGGGATTAGAGGAGCTAGCCTCTTTTTATGTAATTTTATGAATTTTTTTGCTATAATAAAAAATACAAAGTATAAATAAACTTAGAGTAAATTAAAAATAGAGACGTTGAAATCATACCGAGGTGTGATCAGGTTTCGAGGAAGGCTATAGGCAGCAAAACAGACCGAGAGAGATGAAGGTGGAGAAAGGTTTGGATGAGACAAGCGTTCTGCCCAAGTCTCATTTATATAGAGCATGATCGGTTGACCGATAAAGGGATCGGTCGACTGATCCCTTAAAATCACTGATATATTGACTAATCAGAAGAAGGTTGTTGATTTTCGGTCGATCGATAAATTGATGATAGGTCGATGTTTGCGTATTCGCAGAGGATGAACTAATGTTATCAATCGAGAGAACCGGATTTACAGTTGACCAACAAATCGATGATAGGTTCATTGTTTTGCAATGTTTACGTCAATTTTAGTTGATCGAACTGAGTGTTCGATTGACTGGTACATTTTTTTTATCTAACTCAACTCACGTTTCTATGTTATCAACCATGGTTAACCTATGATTTGTAAGAGATGATTTATGATTATGTTAACATTTGGATTAAGTAAATAATTGATTAAGGATTAAGTCTAGTTAAATTAAAATTTGAGTTAAGTTAATTTAAGATTTTAGAGTAATTAAGTTAGAATTTACTTATTGTTTTGATTTACTTATTAGAGTTATTTGTTTTAAATTGTTCAACTTTAAGGTTAATTATTTTAAGTTGCTGATCAAATTAACTTTTTAATCTAAATTGAAATCCAGATTATTGATTTTAAATAATTATTTTTGATTTCATTAGGTTTGAAAATAAGAATTATTAAGTTGATATTAAATTGATTTAAACTAATTTTGAATGTTGAGTTGGATTGATTAAGTTAAGAATAAATTAGATTAATTTGAATTTTAAATTAATTAGATTTTTAAAGTTAAATTAATTTAGGGTTAATAATTAATTATGAATTTGATTCATTAATTTATTGATTAAATTAGCTTAATTAATTAAGTTGATTAACTTTAATTGTTAATTTCAAATAATTTGACTAATTTAAGGTTAATTGATTAAACTAAAATTAATCAAGTTAAGTTAATAATTAGGTTTATTTTAGATTTTTAATATATTGTGAATTGTTTAAGTTTTGATTAAATTATTTTGATTAAGAAAATTAATTATGATATTGATTAATTAATTAAGATAATTTAATAATTTTTAAAAATTAAAGTAATTGATTAATTAATTAATTTTGAATCTAATTTAATTAATGTGAATTGTTAGTATTAGTTTATTAGATTTAGTATTAATTTAGAATTTAACAAAATATTATTATAATTTAATTTAAATATTACTTTAATATTAGAATTAAAGTAATTGATTAGAGTTCAAATTTACTGACTAATTAAGGTAATAATTAATTGATTAAATTAAAGTGGATTAATTCAATGTTAGTTTAATTTATTAGAGTAGTTGATAATTTATTAGCTTATTAATTTATTTAGATTTGATTAATTGTTGATTTTATTATTTTGTTTTCTTAATTAGTTTAAATTCTTAAGAATTTTTGAAAAAGTTGTTTGGCCTATGTTAGATTCAAACTTAGTTTTGGGTTCATCAAGAAGAAATTTATAAGATAAGTCTTTAGACTATGGTGAGTCACATCAGACATCATTAGAGTAATCACATCTAAGATAACTTCTCAAAAATGACCTTCCTAAAGAACTTAAAAGTAGGTTTTGGTCTAACTAGCTCATGTTTGACTCGAGTAGCTTCGGTCAAATCCACTAAGTCTAGTGTACTAGGTAGAACACATATGATTCGACCTAGACATGCCTTCATTAGAGTTTTCTTGATGTACTATCAACTCAATCTATTCCGATGTTATGTTATTAGAATTTGCTAAACCTTTTTGTTTCTAACCATCCTAATTTAAGAAGAAAAATAAATCTAAGTCTAAACATGCATATTCAATCAATCAAGTAGGGTGAATAATTTTTTTGCTTGCTCCCCTTAAGTCATAGCTTAGACATGGTCTATCTAAGAGATGGATATGACTCTTGGGAACCAGATATTGATTCAGTTCAATCAATATAGTTAAACATGACTTAAGTACCCATGCTTGAATTTGTTTTCTAACATTTTAACTAAGTAAAGACAAGTATGGTTTGTTGGTTGATTTTGGTTTGTAACCGAGTCTGGATCTATTGTACATGGCTCATGTAACGACCACCCTTCTTACTATACTATACTACTCTCTAAGGATGACCGTTACTTAACTACTAACTCTACTTAACCGGTATGATCGAAACCACGAGGAGTCCTTACCAAAAAATTTCGGCAGAGTCTCCCCTGTACCGGTGACCATAAACTGAGATACATAAAATATATACTTCAGCCACAGGCGGCTGGAACATGTATCAAACACCCATGCAGTTTAATAAGAGTCAAAAACTATAATATCTACTTATTATATAGAACCTCATCATAGCATGAAATCTAAAACGTGAATAAACTCAATAAAACATGGAATATAAAATACAATCTCAAATGACATCAACCATAAAGTACAACTCAATTACTTCTTATTCACTAGACATGAAAACTCAAAACTTCCCAATTCTCTCACACAGTCCTGGCATCACACACCATCCGCACCACCTTGTCGCCTTCCTTGCTAAATCTTTTCCTTTCCTTTATCTGCAGTAAGAGGAAATGCAATCTATAAGCAAAATTTGCTTAGTAAGTGCTATCTAACTCATAAAAACACGAATGTGCATGTATACGAGAAGAAACTAGAAACTGAATGCTTTAAAAGAAGACATATAAAGCTGCTCATGTCAAAAGTACTGAAACTAGAAATAAATCTGCTCATGCATAATCAATAGCAAAGTACTATAAACTGCATACTCATGATATACAAGGATAAAACTGCATGCTGGTAGATAAAGCTAATCATGCTCAATAAACTAATCAGGAAACCATAAAACTAACACTGCATGCTTTAAATTAAAAGAAACTAACTTGCTGAATGTTAAACTTAAGTGAAGCTTATTTCTTTTGTCTGAAAACTTATACTTAAATACTTTTATACTTATGTGAAACTTATTTTACTTGTTCAAAAGCTTATACTTATAATACTTCAAAATAGTAATCAACTTCTCTTGGGCCCAGGCGTAGTACCATCTTATGCCCGTTCCCTAATAGGTTGGGGTAGCGAGCCACCAATCCTAAAAGAGCAGACCTCGGTCTACCAGGGCCAAGACCTCGGAATTGGACACCTGGATTTGTTTAACGACAACCTCGGAAGTCGAGTACTAGCCTCTTCAAAGAAAAATATCTTAATTACTTCTTCTTTAAAATGTCTTAACATTTTAATAAGCACTTTATGTGCCAAAATCCCTAAAGTCTTGACCTTGGAATCTACTTAAGGCCTTGGCCTTTTTCTTTATCTTTCTTATCCTTTTCTTAAACTCAAAATACTGTAAACCTAACAAAATCTGCATATTTCACTTAACAAAAGTCCGCACTAAAATGCTTAATAAAACTGCGCTGAGATGCTAAATAAAACCGTTCATGCATATTGAGGTGGCAAGAAAACTTAAATCTGAATGCTTGAAATAAATAACATGTATAGTTGCTCATGCTTCTTAAAATAGCAAATAAGGACTAAAGATAAATCTAAATTCTGCATGCTTGGAACAAGAAGATAGTGGAATAAGAAACAATTCAAGTTGGGTACAGTAGCATGGAAAATCTAATCTAAATGTTATATATATATATATATATATATATATATATGCTATAATATGAAAAGATCTGTACTGCTATAATATGCAAAAATCTGCACTTAATAAATCTACCCTTCTAAGCTGTTTCCAACAAGGCAAAGCATGTGGAAAAGATGCTGCTACTATCAGAAATTTCTACGTAAAGATAGCAATATACTAGGGCATACACTTAACAAATCTACACCTTCTAAATTACTTCTAGCAAAGCAAAGCATAAGGAAGAGGTAATCACTGCTGCTATCAAAAGTTAACCCATGATATACTAAAGCATGCACTCAGTAGGTCTACAGATTCTGATCCGTTTCCAGCAAAGCAAGGCATAAGGTAAGAATGCTATTACTATAAAAGAAATTAATACATAAAGATGATGGAATGCTAGAAAATCTGCTCGTGCACATCTAATGGCAATAAGGAAATCCAGAAATCTATTCGTGCACATCTAAAAGCAATGGAAAACCAAAAATTTGCAATGCTACCAAAAGCTATTCACTCCTTTTCATGCATGCATATAACAAAAGAAATCCGGACTGGAATAAGCTCCAAAGGGAGTTGTTCTAAGCCTATATGAAATTGTTCTTGCTTGTAAATATGCAATTAAGGAAAAAAAAAACTATTCTAAGCTCTAAACAGGGTTGTTCATGTTCAGGAAACATGGAAATCCAAGGTTAACATACCAAACTTGAAGCTAAGAAAATTCTGCACTTAATGAACAACAAAACAGCACTGCTAAATGTATTGTTCCCGTCTAATTGCCTACTGCAATTACCAAAAACAAACCCAATCCGTAAGATCCAAATGGCTTGGTTCATGCCCGCAGAAATGAAAAAGGAATGGGGTTGTTCTAAGCTCCAAATGAAGTTGTTCGTGTCCCTATTTTTTGCATAAATTCAAGTTGAACTTGCTGCCCATTTGAGGTACACGGCAGAAAACAAGGTCTCTAAACTTGTTATAGTGGATATGCAAGGAAGAAGGAAAAAAGAATCTTAAATCTACCCTTAACCCTCCAACTTACAGATTCGGTGCAACATGATCCGAAACAAAAGAATTAGATCCCTAGCAAACATGAATCCGACTCCAACACAAGAACATGCTGTGGATGGTAAAGAATGAAACAAAGTTCCAAAGCTACTCTTACCGCAGGTGAGAAGCGACTTACATCGTTCTTGGACTTACAATCGGAGAAGAAAGACTCTAAGGTTCGGAGAAAACTCGAGTTTCCGGCTCCTCTTTGTGCCCACGGCCTCCCTTCGACGAGAGGACTTTGTATTGGTGAAGAGCTCTCGATGTTAGCCCCTTGCCGGCCACCGGAGGTGAAACTCTAGGTTTCCTTCGTTTCTGCCCGAGAGTCGTCGCACGCCGTTCGCGAGCGAGAGAGGAGAGGTTTCGGGAGAAAGAATTAGGTCTCGGGAAAAAAATAAGCCCTCTTTTGTAACTAGGGTTTTTTATTAAATACTATACCTTAAATATTTTTCGTTGCATATCTGATCAGCATCAACCGCTGGCACACTTGGTTAGCCGGGTTTTGACCGAGTCAAAGGTCGCGAGTTCAATTCCTTAGCCGTGCCCTTTTATTTCAATTTATTTTCGATTTCCTTACTGCTTAAATATATTTCGTTCCATATTCTTTCACAAAAGGTTTGTGGAACAGTTGGTTAGCTGGGTTTGGTTAAGGTTTGGTTCGGGTCCGAGGTCCACGGTTCGAATCTCGGCTTTAACATTTTTTTGTCAAAACTTCCTTCGTTTAGTAAAAATATCAAACGACCTCCAAAAATTATATAAAAATACTCTAAAAATTTCTAAAAATCTCTAAAATATTTCTATAGCATTTTTAAATATTTTTAAATTATTTTTGGGACTTAAAATGAGGAAATTTGGATTGTTACAATGCTCATTACGATCCAAGTACCATATTTAGACACTTGGATCCCAAATTAAACTTTTTCAACGTTTTCTTGAGTCGCTCCACTTGACATTTCAAGTTGGAGTTTTCTTCCTCAAGTTTTGCAACATGAGTTGAAATTCTAACTTGAACTTGGTTAGTAGAGTGACTCAAGTTAACTTGCTCCTTAAGGTGATTCATTTCCTTAAGTAGTAAGTTATTTTGTTCCTCGAACTTGGTTAATTTTTTAAATAAACATTTTATTATTTTAATTAAATTTGACTTGGAATAAAAAGTTACCATATTAGGACCTTCGAAAATAGATACAGATCCGTGGCTTCTCTCAGACTCGGCGTCAGATTCAGACTCGTACTCTTCATCAGACTCCGATTCTTCATTTCTTTCCATAAAAGTAAGATGACTCATGTTCTTCGGTTCTTTCACGTTGGATTCCTCGGAAGATGATTCGTCCTAAGTCGCTTGGAGAGCTTTCTTTCTTCTTATGGATTTTTGCTTCTCCTCCCTCTGATTTGGGCACTCGTGTTTATAGTGGCCCTTCTTATTGCACCCATAGCATATTACTTCTGATTTGTTTGGGTTCTGGTTGATGGGTACTTTCTTCATGCTTCTTTTGAACTTCCTCTTGGTGAACATTCTTTGGACCATGTTCACCAATTCTTCTTCGTTTGTTGCATCTGAGTCTAACTCACTTTCAGGTTCACTTTTTGTTCTGGATTTTGTCTCCTTGTTGGTTCTGCTTATAAGGCAATTCTTTTCTCAGCTTGACTCAAGTTAGACTATTTGTGCAATTCTATTCATAATAGAGTTCATCTAACTTAATAATTGAAAGGTCCCTAGAGACTTTATAAGCATCTACTATTAATACCCACAAAGTATTTCAAGGGAAGGCGTTCAAGGCATACTTTATTATGTCACGATTTTCTAGGTGATGTATGATTTAGTGAAGGTCGTTGATAATGTCTTTGAGTCGTGCATGGAGTTGGGTGTCAGTTTCTCAGGGAAGCATTTTGATATTAAATAAGTTATTTAGCAAAAGATCTTTTTTCGTTACTTTGGAATCGTTTATTCCTTCATGTAATTTTACCAAGAGATCCCAAAGCTCTTTTGCATTCTCATAGGATGTGACTCGGTTTAATTCCTCCATGGTTAGGCCGCACTAGATGGTGTTTATGACTTTGTAGTTCATTTGTACCTTTTTGATCATTGGGGGACTCCAGTCTTCATGCTCTATGGGATTTCCATCTACCATTGGTGGTATGTATCCTTTCAGTATGGTGAATCAGAGCTCGGTGTCGGACTTAAGGTAGCACTCCATTATATTCTTCCAGTAGCTA